>NC_134690.1:147219004-147540670 GCF_050947455.1 Rhinoderma darwinii
ATATTAGCACAGTGCTGCATATTCACAAATATAGGGCGGTTATAAATATTATAAACATGGAGGAAGAGATGTATAGTCCATCCCTACAAGCAACAGTGAAAATACGTATATCAATAATCATAATAAGAAAATCTACTAAAGAAAAAATATTGAATCAGCACATTTGTTCCTTTACAGAAAGGTAAAAAACATCAGCATAAACGAACCAATAAATATTGTTAACTATTTCTTAAGAGGTTATCCAGAGGGGACAACCTCTTTCAATAAAGTTACCCTGATAGTAATTTGTAAGAGTATTTGCATTCTGTTCTACCATCACAACATGTCAGAAATTCCTTTAGTCACCTTTAAAAAGGTCAGAACATGCTGCAGCTACTCATTTTGACATTTTGTTTTTCAGTGTCCAGCAAACCAGGCATAAGAGACAAAAAATATTGGTGCTTTGAAATATGAGTATATATGTTTATCAACATAACTTTATGAAATATTTCAACACAAAAATAGTTACTTTTTATCCAGCTCACCAGCCAAGTAGATGCGCGGCATCAAAATCTTGAACAAATTGCGGCTTTATTGAGGTTCCATAAAATCAGGGACAACACATAGAACAGAAGCTGACCGGTTTCAGGCCCAAGTGGCCCTTAGTCATAGCAATGAAATATTTGGTTTGTAATTCATCAAGAACAATCTGATCTACAACGTAACACATGCTCCAGGTGGTCTGAATTGAACTATTAGTCCATCACAATCGAACACAAGCTTGTAAAGATTGCTGTTAAAACAGCCATTCTCCCCTAATGACGCCACTTTACGTGGCAAAACATGTAGGGAGGATGATTTAGAGACGTTTTTGTTATTTTAATATACAATCCATGTATGACTAGCCGCACAATTGATAAATAAGTAGTTTAGCGGCAATAGAGGGATGATATAAGTGTTTAGGGATTAGCGTATAGAGCAATCTCAGTAGGAATGCCTCCATTTGTTTCAGTTTGAACAGATAGCAAATTAAGAGGAATGCCTCTAATGCTTTCAATAGAGATTCTTTATTCTGTATGACCAATCGGACAATTGTTAGATGAGAAGTTTAGGGACAGTAGAGGGACAAGAGGGGTGTATAGAGATCAGTGTGCAGAGCAATTTCTTTATAGGAGGAATGCCTCCATGCCTTTCCAGTTGTAGCTGATAGCAGAAAGTAAATTAAGAGGAATGCCTCTAATCTCTTGAATGCATCTTCTTGTTTCCAATCATATACAGTACTTATGTCAGTAAGAATATCCTCAATGAATGTAGAAGATATTGATATCTTTTAACACATAAGCTTGCAAACAAATGATTTGAATATCTATCGAATTTTCAGTGACGTTATAATTTTAATCCCAATTAATTGAAATGTATATTGAAACAGCATTGAGATCATCCTATAACATCATAAAAGGGTGAATTCCTACCTGCTGGAATACCTGCCCTCCTATTCATAAGCAAGTATATTGAATATCTCTTTTCCCCCTACAGATTTTACCAGATGGAAAATATAATATTTATAATTGGTAAAGGTAGTCCATGGATTACATTTTTAATTCACAAGTATTTGTCCTGTGTAGGGTTAATAAAAAACTCTTTTAGTGCATATCAATAAAGAAATGTTTGTTATATAGTGTAAATATACACAACCAATTACACAGTTAGTGAGGGTGCATACATCCTTGGGACGGTCTGCGTTTGAATAGTACATTTAATGTAGCACTCCCCATGTGTACTGTTTGAGACATGGTTTAACCCATTAAATGCAAGCTTGGAAAGGGTAAATAGGCCACGATAAGACAATTTTCGCTTCATCCGTTTACTATTTTATCATGTACTATTGTATTTATGTATGGCTTTCACAGTACTACGGAAAGTCTTTTTAATAAAGAAAGCATCGTGCATATTCTGAGCCAGCATGGAATGATGGGAGATTTCAGCTCTGAAGCCTGCAGAATTGTATAAGCACATCTGTACTTAATTTTTACATTTTATATATTATATATTAAACTATCATTACCATATGAATCATAATAATAAACATCAGCAAGGTCTTAACCCCCCCCCCCCCCATCCCCATTTCATCTAGTTGGGAGAAAAATACAGCTATAACTGACTAAAGTGAACTATAACTTGGGCTGTAACTCAGGGTCAGTGCTGCTTAAAGAGAACTTTTCACCTGCCTGTAGATGTGCAGCTGAGTGCAGCATGTAATAGGCAGGGCTGCACAAACCCTGGGGCACTTTACATTTTTTTTCCTACCCTCCACCGTTATTTAGATATCGGTGCCGTTACTTTTGGCGGCCGATATTGAAATAACCCCCTGACCTGTCAATGGGGTGTGTAATTGGCAAGGGGGCATGTAACATCGCTGTGACACTGTCCAATCAGCTTTGGACAGTGCCACAGCAAGAGCTGGAGAGAAGAGAGCGTGTGCGCGCGCACGCTCTCACTCACTCTTCATCTCTCAGCAGACAAGGACAAGACTGTGTGATCTCTCGTGAGAGATCACACAGTCTTGTTTCTGAGAGCTGAAGAGTGAGTGAGGGCGTGCACACGCTCTCTTCTCTCCAGCTCTTGCTGTGGCACTGTCCAAAGCTGATTGGACAGTGTCACAGCGAAGTTACATGTCCCCTTGCCAATTACACGCCACATTGACAGGCCAGGGGGTTATTTAAATATCGGACGCCAAATATAACGACACCGATATCTAAATAACGGAGGAGGGTAGGAAAAAAAATGTCAAGTGCCCCAGGGTTTGTGCAGCCCTGCCCATTACATGCTGCACTCAGCTGCACATGTATGGGCAGGTGAAAGGTTCTCTTTAAATATGGTAATGTATTTGCACAAATTATTAAACCTTTTAAGTATATTCAGTAACAGGGCCGGCTCCAGGTTTATGTGGGCCAAAGACTTAGTAGGCCCCTGTGCGGGGGAACTCATGGCGGCAGTAAAATGGCAGAAAATTTCATTTTGTGCCCCATATACAGTGAAGGAAATAAGTATTTGATCCCTTGCTGATTTTGTAAGTTTGCCCACTGTCAAAGACATGAACAGTCTAGAATTTTTAGGCTAGGTTAATTTTACCAGTGAGAAATAGATTATATTTAAAAAAAAACAGAAAATCACATAGTCAAAATTATATATATTTATTTGCATTGTGCACAGAGAAATAAGTATTTGATCCCTTTGCCAAACAAGACTTAATACTTGGTGGCAAAACCCTTGTTGGCAAGCACAGCAGTCAGATGTTTTTTGTAGTTGATGATGAGGTTTGCACGCATGTTAGATGGAATTTTGGCCCACTCCTCTTTGCAGATCATCTGTAAATCATTAAGATTTTGAGGCTGTCGCTTGGCAACTCGGATCTTCAGCTCCCTTCATAAGTTTTCGATGGGATTAAGGTCTGGAGACTGGCTAGGCCACTCCATGACCTTAATGTGCTTCTTTTTGAGCCACTCCTTTGTTGCCTTGGCTGTATGTTTCGGGTCATTGTCGTGCTGGAAGACCCAGCCACGAGCCAATTTTAATGTCCTGGTGGAGGGAAGGAGGTTGTCACTCAGGATTTGATGGTACATGGCTCCATCCATTCTCCCATTGATGCGGTGAAGTAGTCCTGTGCCCTTAGCAGAGAAACACCCCCAAAACATAATGTTTCCACCTCCATGCTTGACAGTGGGGACGGTATTCTTTGGGTCATAGGCAGCATTTCTCTTCCTCCAAACACGGCGAGTTGAGTTAATGCCAAAGAGCTCAATTTTAGTCTCATCTGACCACAGCACCTTCTCCCAATCACTCTCAGAATCATCCAGATGTTCATTTGCAAACTTCAGACGGGCCTGTACATGTGCCTTCTTGAGCAGGGGAGACCTTGCGGGCACTGCAGGATTTTAATACATTACGGCATAATGTGTTACCAATGGTTTTCTTGGTGACTGTGGTCCCAGCTACCTTGAGATCATTAACAAGTTCCCCCCGTGTAGTTTTCGGCTGAGCTCTCACCTTCCTCAGGATCAAGGATACCCCACGAGGTGAGATTTTGCATAGCGCCCCAGATTGATGTCGATTGACAGTCATTTTGTATGTCTTCCATTTTCTTACTATTGCACCAACAGTTGTCTCCTTCTCACCCAGCGTCTTATTTATGGTTTTGTAGCCCATTCCAGCTTTGTGCAGGTCTATGATCTTGTCCCTGACATCCTTAGAAAGCTCTTTGGTCTTGCCCATGTTGTAGAGGTTAGAGTCAGACTGATTAATTAAGTCTGTGGACAGGAGTCTTTTATACAAATGACCATTTAAGACAGCTGTCTTTAATGCAGGCACCAAGTTGATTTGGAGCGTGTAACTGGTCTGGAGGAGGTTGAACTCTTAATGGTTGGTAGGGGATCAAATACTTATTTCTCTGTGAAAAATGCAAATAAATATACACTACCGTTCAAAAGTTTGGGGTCACCCAGACATTTTTGTGTTTTTCATGAAAACTCACACTTATATTTATCAAATGAGTTGCAAAATGACTAGAAAATATAGTCAAGACATTGACAAGGTTAGAAATAATTATTTTTATTTCAAATAATAATTTTCTCCTTCAAACTTTGCTTTCGTCAAAGAATGCTCCATTTGCAGCAATTACAGCATTGCAGACCTTTGCCATTCTAGCTGTTAATTTGCTGAGGTAATCAGGAGAAATTTTACCCCATGCTTCCAGAAGGCCCTCCCACAAGTTGGATTGGCTTGATGGGCACTTCTTGCGTATCATACGGTCAAGCTGCTCCCACAACAGCTCTATGGGGTTGAGATCTGGTGACTGCGCTGGCCACTCCATTACAGATAGAATACCAGCTGCCTGCTTCTTCCCTAAATAGTTCTTGCATAATTTGGAGGTGTGCTTTGGGTCATTGTCCTGTTGTAGGATGAAATTGGCTCCAATTAAGCGCTGTCCACAGGGTATGGCATGGCGTTGCAAAATGGAGTGATAGCCTTCCTTATTCAAAATCCCTTTTACCTTGTACAAATCTCCCACTTTACAAGCACCAAAGCAACCCCAGACCATCACATTACCTCCACCATGCTTGACAGATGGCGTCAGGCACTCTTCCAGCATCTTTTCAGTTGTTCTGCGTCTCACAAATGTTCTTCTGTGTGATCCAAACACCTCAAACTTTGATTCGTCTGTCCATAATACTTTTTTCCAATCTTCCTCTGTCCAATGTCTGTGTGCTTTTGCCCATATTAATCTTTTCCTTTTATTAGCCAGTCTCAGATATGGCTTTTTCTTTGCCACTCTGCCCTGAAGGCCAGCATCTCAGAGTCGCCTCTTCACTTTAGACGTTGACACTGGCGTTTTGCGGGTACTATTTAATGAAGCTGCCAGTTGTGGACCTGTGAGGCGTCTATTTCTCAAACTAGAGACTCTAATGTACTTGTCTTGTTGTGCAGCGGGGCCTCCCACTTCTCTTTCTACTCTGGTTAGAGCCTGTGTGTGCTGTCCTCTGAAGGGAGTAGTACACACCGTTGTAGGAAATCTTCAGTTTCTTGGCAATTTCTCACATGGAATAGCCTTAATTTCTAAGAACAAGAATAGACTGTCGAGTTTCACATGAAAGCTCTCTTTTTCTAGTCATTTTGAGAGTTTAATCGAAACCACAAATGTAATGCTCCAGATTCTCAACTAGCTCAATTGAAGGTCAGTTTTATAGCTCCTCTAAACAGCAAAACTGTTTACAGCGGTGCTAACATAATTGCACAAGGGTTTTCAAGTGTTTTCTAATCATCCATTAGCCTTCTAACACAGTTATCAAACACAATGCACCATTAGAACACTGGAGTGATGGTTGCTGGAAATGGGCCTCTATACACCTATGTAGATATTGCATTAAAAAACAGATGTTTGCAGCTAAAATAGTCATTTAGCACATTAACAATGTATAGAGTGTATTTCTGATTAATTTAATGTTATCTTCATTGAAAAAAACTGCTTTTCTTTAAAAAATAAGGGAATTTCGAAGTGACCCTAAACTTTTGAACGGTAGTATATATAATTTTGACTATGTGATTTTCTGTTTTTTTTTTTATATAATCTATCTCTCACTGGTAAAATTAACCTAGCCTAAAAATTCTAGACTGTTCATGACTTTGACAGTGGGGAAACTTACAAAATCAGCAAGGGATCAAATACTTATTTCCTTCACTGTAGACGTTAGGCTCTGTTTATGCCCCCGTATAGAAATTAGGCCCCCAGTTTGTACACCCATAACTTTAGAGCCTTCTATAGATAGTGCCACACAGTCCCCCTCCCAGGGATTGCCACACAGCCCCCCTCCCTGGTAGTGCCACACAGCCCCGAAGGTAGTGCCATACAGCCCCCTCCCAGTAGTGCCACACAGCCCCCACATCCCAGGTAGTGCCACACAGCCCCCACCTCATAGGTAGTGCCACACAGCCCCCACCACCCAGGTAATGCCACACAGCCCCCACTTCCCAGGTAGTGCCACACAGCACCCACCTCCCAGGTAGTGCCACACAGCCCCCCTCCCAGGTAGTGCCACACAGACCCCTCATCCCAGGTAATGCCACACAGCCCCATCCTCCTAGGTAGTGCCACACAGCCCCCTTCCCTGGTAGTGCCACACAGCACCTCTCCCTGGTAGTGGCACACAGCCCCCCTCCCTTTTAGTGCCACACATCCTCCCCCCTGTAGGTAGTGATTTGGGGTTCCCTCTAGGAGTGGAATCCCCAGCCAGAGCATTGTCGATGTTCTGGCTGGGGATTTCTCTTCAGGAGAAAACCCTGACATCACTGTCCATATACGGCTAGTGATGTCACGGGTAACCCCAAAGCCAATGTCCCGGGTGGAGTGCTTCTAGCACTCCGCTTGGGACACTGCTCTGCTCCTGACAACACTGTCCCAGTGATGTCAGGGGCTTCCCCATTGACGGAGTCCCGGAGCAGAGCCGCTTATAGCGCTCTGCCTGGGACTTCTCTCCTCCTGACATCACTCTCCATATATGGACAGTGATGTTAGGGTCTTCCCCAGAGACGGAGTCCCGAAGCAGAGCCTCTTGTAGCGCTCTGCCTTGGACTCCTTCCCTCCCTATGACATCTCTGTCCATATATGGACAGTGATGCAGTGACGATGGCACCGACAGCGCCGGCCCTGTTTAGTAGATTTCAGTCCCGGGCATTGTCCGTGAATACACAAAATACACAGAATTAGCAAATCTTAGGCTACATTCACACGAGCATGACAGATTTATGCGCGTAAAAAAACGTGCGTAAATCTGTCAGTGTGCTTTGCATGTGGCATGTGTTTTTCACGCACTTGCAAGCACTTTTTTTTTTCCAATGTAATTGATGCATGAATGCGGTTTTCACTCACCCAATGATGGGCGACTAGGTGCGTGAAAACGCACCAATATAGGACATGCAGTGAGTTTCACGCAACGGACGCTTGTGTGAATAGCCCCAATGAAATCAATGGGTACGTGTGCTGTGCGTTGTTTCAACGCACAGCACGCGGACAAGAATCACGCTCATCTGAATGAGCCCTAAGGCTGGTTTCACATATATCAGTTGTGTCTGCCCGGTTGTTTTATGACTGAGCCAGACACAAGTGATGACTAAAGTTGTGCACTCTGTCATGTTCTGTCATAGCCGGACAGAAAGTGCATAGTTTTTCTGACTGGCACAGGGAGTTATCTATGTCACAACTTATACCACCAGACACAAAAGTGCTCCTATAGAAAACTATGACTTCAGTTTTGTCATCATTTTTTCTCTGGCTTTTTTTTTTTACTACACTGGAGGAAAAAAATAATGGACAGCCGGACATATGTGAACCAGCCCCTAGCCAAAAAAAAAACTTCTCATGATTTTTATGGGGAATATGTGTGGCTAGTAAGATCCATGTTGTAAAAATAGGAGTATAAAAAGGGAAAAAGATCCAATAAAAATAATCATATTTCCGTGTAACCTCCTAAACTGCATATACTGAATGTGAATTGGTAGTTACTTTTGTTAATAGTTTGTCTCTTGGGACATGCCACATATCAATGTTGATAAGTATTCATAGCTCACTGTACATAGAATATGATAAGAATTATACAATCTTATTTAAGATAAATAGAAATTCCATAATGTTTATTTTACTTAACCCCCTTGGACTATTTTTAGCTATAAAAACAGATTTGTGCATTTACATTGGGATGTGAAGGGATTAGTAAATTGACTAAGTACGTAAATTGTTTCCCTGACTACTAGTTGCATACTAGTACCACCATGTATGTTTCAGGGTATGTGCACACAGCTTTTTTCAGTTGTTTTTCCGGCCGAAAAATTGGAAACAGAACGCCTCCAAACATCTGCCCATTGATGTCAATGGGAAAAACGTCGTTCTGCTCCGACGGGACGTTTTTTACGTGGCCATTTTGAAAAATGGCCACGTAAAAAACGTCCCGCAAAAAAGAAGTGCATGTCACTTCTTGAGCCATTTTTGGAGTCATTTTTCATTGACTCTATAGAAAAACAGCTCCAAAAACGGCCATAAAAAATGCAGCGAAAAACGCGAGTTTGTTTAAAAAACATTTGAAAAACAGGAGCTGTTTTCCCTTGAAAACACCTCCGTATTTTCAGATGTTTTTAGTAAGCATCAGTGTCTTTTTGCGTTTGAGTCTTTTCATTAAGTTGTATCCATGACAATTATAAATGAAAGGCTGCCGGAGGTCAATAAAAATTGATCATATTGCAAACATTGATTTTCAATATAGATTTGCACAATGGATTTTGTTTAGAAATAAAAACCAGTAAACCTTAAATGTGAGGAAACAAGTGATTCTAGGGTTATACAGTGTAATACAGGGGGGGGGTCAAGTTTAATAGCAATATAAGGCTGGATTCACACGAATGTGGCGTTTTTGCGGACGCAAAAACGCGGCGTTTTGCGCGCGCAAAAATCACTTGCCAGCTCCGTGTGTCATCCGTGTATGATGCGCCGCTGCGTGATTTTCGCGCAGCCGCCATCATAGAGATGATTCTAGCCGACGTCAGTCACTGTCCAGGGTGCTGAAAGAGTTAACTGATCGGCAGTAACTCTTTCAGCACCCTCGACAGTGAATTCCGATCACCATATCTAGCAAACTGTTAAAAAAAAAAAAGAGGTTCGTACTTACCGAGAACTTCCCGGCCGTTGCCTTGGTGACGCATCCTTGGTGACGCGTCCTTGGTGACGCGCCTCTCTTGACATCGGGCCCCACCTCCCTGGATGACGCCGCAGTCCATGTGACTGCTGCAGCCTGTGCTTGGCTTGTGATTGGCTGCAGCTGTCACTTGGACTGAATTGTCATCCCGGGAGGTCAGACTGGAGGAAGAAGCCGGGAGTTATCGGTAAATCAGAACTTTTTTTTTTTTAACACGTTCATGTATATTGTGATCGGAAGTCACTGTCCAGGGTGCTGAAACAGTTTAACTCTTTCAGCACCCTGGACAGTGACTATCTCCTGACGTCGCGTACAGGAATTTTTTTTGCCGGGTTCGGCCAAAACGAGTTCGGCCGAACCCGGTGAAGTTCGGTTCGGTTGTCCGGGTTCGCTCTTCTCAAAGACACTCCGTTTGGATGTTTGTAAACAGAAAAGCACGTGGTGCTTTTCTGTTTACATTCATCCTTTTGACAGCTCTTGCACGAATCACGCAGTTCGCACGGAAGTGCTTCCGTGCGGCATGCGTGGTTTTCACGCACCCATTGACTTCAATGGGTGCGTGATGCGTGCAAAACGCACAAAGAACGGACATGTCGTGACTTTTTTTCAGCGCACTCACGCTGAGCAAAAATCACGGACATGTCTGCACGACCCCATAGACACATATAGGTCCGTGCAACGTGCGTGCAAATCACGCGCGTTGCACACACGTATTTCCCGTTCGTCTGAATAAAGCCTAAGGCCTTCTTCACACTGGGTTTTTTGTGTTATTTTAAATTGCATGAAAAAACTTGTGCAAAAACGCCAGCCTTTTTCAATGTAACAAGATTTATGGTGTTTTTTTTTTAAGTCCCATAGAGAAGCCTATGGGAAAACTCCAGAAAAGCCCCACAAACCAAAATTATTTGTTAGTAGCATTATCAATAATCCACTTTAGACTTTAAAGTAAAATTTGGACGCAGCATTATGAGGGTATGTTCACAGGCACTGTTTTCAGACGTAATTCGGGCGTTTTACGCCTCGAATTACGCCTGAAAAAAGGCTCCATTATGCCTACAAACATCTGCCCATTGCTTTCAATGGGTTTTACGATGCTCTGTTCCCACGAGGTGTAATTTTACGCGTCGCTGTCAAAAATAGAGGTTTGCTTTTTTTTTCCCAGAAACAGCGCCACTTTTGTCCATTGGTTATGTCTGGTATTGCAGCTCATCTCTATTCAAGTGAATAAGGCTGAGTATCAATAGCAATGGAGGATTCTAAGGGCCCATTACGCCTACAAACATCTGCCTATTGCTTTCAATGGGTTTTACGGTGTTCTGTTCCCACGAGGTGAAATTTTACGCGTCACTGTCAAAATACGGCGCGTAAAAAGACACCCGCGAAAAAGAAGTGCATGTCACTTCTTAGGACGTTTTTGGAGCCGTTTTCATTGACTCCATTGAAAAACAGCTCCAATAATGTCCGTAAAATACGCCGCGAAAAACGCGAGTTACTACAAAAACGTCTGAAAATCAGGAGCTGTTTTCACCAGAAAACAGCTACGTATTTTCAGATGTTTTTTGTCACTGCGTGTGAACATACCCTAAAAAGACACCCCATATGAACTAAATGCCATTTTTTTCCCATTGATTTCAATGGGCAGATGTTTGTAGGCATTCAGCGTAAACACCCCGAAATACTCCTGAAAACACTGTGTGTGAACATACCCTTACTGCTAGGACCCACAAATACATGTTAGTGATTGAAATAGAGTATCATCAGGTAAAACATTATAGTTCTATAAAAAACCTTAGGCTTATTTTTTAAATTAAAGTTAATAATGAGACCTTAGGTTAGCGATGACATCATAGGGGGTTTGACTAATTTAAAATATTCCAAACTTGATAATGATAATAATGTGTGGGGACGAGCGATCGGAGTAACGACCGCTCGTCCCCATCCATAGCTCCGTGTGACAGGAGCAAGCGAGCGCCATTCAATGATGTCTCGTTGATCGGCGCACGCTGCACCGGCCGAGTGTCGGCCGGTGTAAATGGCCTTTAGTATTTGGCAGCTTAAACTTAGACAAGGCAGAAAAGAGGAGCACGATGTATGATAAGTTTGTTGCATCTTGCTAGACGTGTGAGACATTTTTTTTTCCTAATAACACCTAATAGTTTTTAAATAGATTAAGCCACGCCCTTTCCAAGAGACAACACCAATTTCCTGATAATCCACGCCTCTTGTTGAGCGAGTGAAAAACAGTTAATAAATGTGGTGCACAGAATGTACGCCAGAATTCTGGCTTAATTTCAAGAGTAAATTATTTTTTTAGATTTCAAATTATGAAGTGTATCTTAAAGGGATTTTGTCACCAGCATTTCACCTATTGAACTTTACTTATCCATCACTGGCCGCTGCTATCAAAAGTTCATTGCCGTTATCCCCTCTCCTAAACTCCTCCTCCGACTGTAAATAACGGTCTTCAAACATTTTGCGCCTTTTATGAAAATAATCTGGTGTCCCGTTTTACCCACACACCAGAAGAGGACATAAATGCGCCAAGCGCGGGATTTTGTGTGCTGGTGGAAGGCGAGGAACTGTCAATCAAAAGTAAGGAGGCGGGGTTAACTCAGAAAGACTTGAATGAAGATTTGACTCTTTTCAAACGAAGATTTTTATCTTTTCAGACGAAGATATGACTCTTTTATGCTCATTAGCATACGGCGTGGGAACACTAACTGTAATGGCAGGAAGGAGGTGAAGGAAACAAGTGAGCCCTAATCTACCCACCGCCCTGTCCCTGCCTACTTGCAACGACCCGCCCTAAGCGACGGGGTACAACTTGGCGGCGGTCCCTACGCTGTCTAAGTGCAAGGGAGTACAAACAGGGAACACGCAAGGGAAGGAGCGGTGAATGAGACAGTCAGGATCAGGATGATGGAGTATACTAACGAGAGCACGGAGCAGGAAGCAAGCCAGGGGCAAAGCGAAGCAGGATAAGCGGAACTGAAGCAAGGCAGATATATATGTATAAATGGACAGGGGGCGGAGCTAACTCCGACTGACCAGGCCGCGATAGGCTCTCCCACTCCTGAGCCTGCCACCCTGGTTGGTGGGAGCCGGTGTCAGTCTAAGAGGTCTGGCCTCAGGTGTCGACTGATTAATCCCGGGAGTATACACAGACGTAGTACCTGGCAGATCCTTCACAGTACTCCCCCTTTTATGAGGGGCCACCGGACCCTTACTAAGAGGACCCGGTTTAGTGGGGAAGAGAAGGTGGAAACTCCTGATCAATACCCCAGCGTGAACATCACGAGCAGGTACCCAAGTCCTCTCCTCCGGCCCGTATCCTCTCCAATGGACCAGGTACTGGAGGGAGCCCTGGATCATCCTACTGTCCATAATCTTGGCCACCTCGAATTCCACCCCCTCAGGGGTGAGAACGGGAACAGGAGGTTTCCTCGAGGGGGACCAGGACGGGGAGCAGCGTTTAAGGAGGGAGGCATGGAAGACGTCATGTATGCGAAAGGATGGGGGCAGCTCCAGACGGAAGTATACAGGGTTGAGGACTTCAATGATCTTATAAGGTCCAATTAATCGGGGAGCAAACTTCCTGGACGGGACCTTAAGGCGAAAGTTCCTGGACGACAACCAGACCAGATCCCCGACGACAAACCGGGGGTTAGCAGAACGTCTACTATCAGCCTGAATCTTTTGTACGCTCTGGGACACCTCTAGGTTCTTCTGAACCTGGGCCCAGACTGTGCACAGTTCCCGATGAACGTCCTCTACCTCGGGATTATTGGAACAACAAGGAGAAACGGAGGAGAACCTTGGGTTAAACCCGAAATTACAGAAAAACGGGGAGACCCCTGACGAGTTACTGACCCGGTTATTCAGGGAAAATTCGGCGAGGGGAAGGAATGAGACCCAATCAAATTGACAGTCAGAGATGAAACACCTTAAATATTGTTCCAGGGATTGGTTAGTCCTTTCCGTTTGGCCATTAGTTTCGGAATGGAAGGCGGAGGAGAAGGACAGATCAATCTCCAACTTTTTACAAAAGGCTCTCCAAAATAAGGAAACAAATTGTACCCCTCTGTCAGAAACGATATTGACTGGGGCCCCATGGAGACGCAGAATGTGTTTAACAAACAAAGAAGCTAACGTCTTGGCGTTAGGTAGTTTCTTAAGGGGCACAAAGTGGCACATCTTGCTGAAGCGGTCTACTACCACCCACACCACCGACTTGCCCTGAGATGGAGGCAAATCGGTGATAAAATCCATGGAGATATGGGTCCAAGGTCTCTGGGGAATGGGCAAGGAACGTAGTAAGCCCGCAGGTCGGGACCTAGGGGTCTTGGACCTAGCACAAACCTCACAAGCGGCGACGTAAGCCCTAACATCTTTAGGCAACCCAGGCCACCAATAGTTTCTGGTAATGAGGTGTTTGGTACCCAAGATGCCAGGATGACCAGATAGTGCGGAGTCATGGTTTTCCCTGAGTACCCTTAGCCGGTATTGCAGGGGGACAAACAGTTTGTCCCCAGGGAGGTTCCCGGGAGCTGAACCTTGATCAGCCGCGATGTCAGAAGCTAAATCAGAATCAGTGGCATAAACGATTATACCAGGGGGTAAAATACAAGCAGGATCCTTCTCAGAAGGAGGATTGGCCATGAAACTACGTGACAGTGCATCAGCCTTAATATTTTTGGACCCAGCCCTATAGGTAACCAAGAAATTAAATCTGGTAAAGAATAGTGCCCAACGAGCTTGTCTAGGATTAAGCCTCCGGGCAGATTCTAGGAAAACCAGATTCTTGTGGTCAGTAAGGACCGTTACCTGGTGTCTGGCCCCCTCCAGGAAGTGACGCCACTCTTCAAAAGCCCATTTAATGGCTAAAAGTTTGCGGTTGCCAATATCATAGTTACTCTCCGTGGGCGAAAACTTCCTAGAGAAGTAAGCACAGGGGCGGAGATGGGTGAGGGAGCTGGTACCCTGGGACAAGACGGCCCCCACTCCCACCTCGGATGCGTCAACCTCCACAATAAATGGCTCCCTTTGGTTGGGCTGAACCAGCACGGGGGCCGAGATAAAACACTTCTTGAGGGTCTCAAAAGCCTGGACGGCCTCAGGGGGCCAATGGAGGACATCAGCACCCTTGCGAGTAAGGTCCGTAAGAGGCTTAGCGACGACGAGAAGTTGGCAATAAATCTCCTGTAATAGTTAGCGAACCCCAAAAAACACTGTAGCGCCTTCAGGGAGGCAGGTTGGACCCATTCCGCCACAGCCTGAACCTTGGCAGGGTCCATGCGGAATTCATGAGGAGTGAGGAGTTGACCTAAAAATGGTATCTCCTGTACCCCAAACACACATTTTTCGGTCTTCGCAAACAGATTATTTTCCCGGAGGACCTGGAGGACCTTCCTGACATGCTCCACGTGGGAGGACCAGTCCTTGGAAAACAACAGTATGTCATCAAGGTACACTACAAGAAAATTACCCAGGTAATCTCTCAGAATTTCATTAATAAAATTCTGGAAGACGGCAGGGGCATTACACAACCCAAAGGGCATGACCAGGTATTCGAAATGACCTTCGGGTGTGTTGAACACAGTTTTCCACTCATCCCCCTCTTTGATGCGGATAAGGTTATATGCCCCCCGTAGATCGAACTTAGAAAACCATTGGGCCCCCTGAACCTGATTAAAAAGATCCGGAATCAAAGGAAGGGGATACTGGTTCCTTACGGTGACCTTATTCAGGTTCCGATAATCAATGCACGGCCTAAGACCACCATCCTTCTTCCCCACGAAGAAGAAGCCAGCACCTACAGGAGAAGTCGAGGGACGAATGAAACCCTTGGCCAGGCATTCATGGATATACTCCCTCATAGCTTCACGTTCAGGACATGAAAGATTAAATATCCTACCCTTAGGAAGCTTGGCACCAGGCACCAAATCGATGGCGCAATCGTAATCTCTATGAGGGGGCAACACCTCGGAGGCCTCCTTAGAAAACACATCAGCGAAGTCCTGAACAAACTCAGGAAGCGTGTTTACCTCCTCCCGGGGAGAAATAGAGTTAACCGAAAGACATGACATCAGGCATTCACTACCCCATTTGGTGAGATCCCCAGTATTCCAATCAAACGTGGGATTATGCAGCTGCAACCAGGGAAGACCTAATACCAGATCGGACGATAATCCCTGCATCACCAGTACAGAGCACTGCTCCAAATGCATGGAGCCAAAAAGGAGTTCAAAAACAGGAGTATGCTGAGTAAAATAACCATTAGCAAGAGGAGCGGAGTCGATACCCACTACCGGGATAGGATAAGGCAAATCAATAAAAGGCATTTTTAGAGACATAGCAAATTCCACAGACATGATATTAGCAGATGAGCCAGAATCCACGAAGGCACTGCCAGTGGCAGACCGGCCAGCAAACGAGACCTGAAAGGGAAGCAACATTTTATTGCGTTTCATATTAACGGGAAATAACTGTGCGCCCAAGTGACCTCCCCGATGATCACTTAGGCGCGGAAGTTTTCCGGCTGTTTATTCTTGCGCCTGGGACAGGTGTTCAGTAGATGCTTGTCGTCCCCACAATAGAAGCAGAGACCATTCTTCCTGCGAAACTCTCTACGTTGTCGAGGGGACATGGAGGCCCCGAGTTGCATAGGTACCTCCGAGTCCTCAGTGGAAGAGCGAGGAGACGGGACCTCGGGGGGAATCGCAGGGAAGTCAGAGGGGAACACATTGAAACGTTCAAGCTGACGTTCCCTGAGACGTCGGTCAAGTCGTACTGCTAGGGCCATAACCTGGTCTAGGGAGTCAGAAGAGGGGTAGCTAACCAGCAGATCCTTCAGGGCGTCAGATAATCCTAACCTAAACTGGCACCTTAGGGCCGGGTCGTTCCACCGAGAAGCTACGCACCACTTTCTAAAATCAGAACAGTATTCCTCAACAGGTCTCCTACCCTGACGTAAGGTCACCAGCTGACTCTCGGCTAAGGCAGTCCTGTCAGTCTCGTCGTAAATGAGTCCGAGGGCAGAGAAAAAACGATCAACGGAGGAAAGTTCAGGGGCTTCAGGAGCCAAGGAGAAGGCCCACTCTTGGGGCCCTTCCTGGAGTCGGGATATAATGATACCCACCCGCTGGTTCTCGGAACCTGAGGAGTGAGGTTTTAGGCGGAAATAAAGTCTGCAACTCTCCCGGAAGGAGAGAAAAGTCTTACGGTCCCCTGAGAACCGGTCAGGTAACTTGAGGTCGGGTTCTAGAGGTGAGGTGAGGGGTACTACATAGGCTCTCCCACTCCTGAGCCTGCCACCCTGGTTGGTGGGAGCCGGTGTCAGTCTAAGAGGTCTGGCCTCAGGTGTTGACTGATTAATCCCGGGAGTATACACAGACGTAGTACCTGGCAGATCCTTTACACTAACAAACGGAATACTAAAGCTACAGAGCCGACTAAGAAGATAATTATAGGTTATGTAGAAATGATTTTTCACCCACTACCACCAGGTATTGCTGGTTTAATAGGGGAAATGCTGGTGACAGGTTCTCTTTAAAGAGGTTGTCCATTACCGGACAACTGATGACCTATCCACTGAATAGGTCATCAGTACATGATCTGTGGGGGTCCGACACCCAGACCTTGTATCGTTAAGCCACTCAGACTGCCTCCAAGCACCAGACGTAGATGCCGGAAGAAGCTGGCTCCGACCACAGAATAGCGGCGAGCAGCCGTACTGCAGCTCTGTGACCGGCCGATTCCTAGAGCTTCTGCTGTGTGGGCCGGAAGTCTCTTTCTCTATGCATTCCTATGAGACACTAGATGTGACGCTGTATGAATCAGCCGGTCCCAGTGCGGTCGCTGCCCAACATTTTACCAGGTTTACTGTACAAACGATGGCAATAATAAAAAAGTTGCTGGAGTGTCTCTTTAAAATACAGTTAATATATATCTGCATCTACAAGGCTAAATAATGTAAACATTGTGGCCCATTACCACTTAAAGAGGCTCTGTCACCACATTATAAGTGCCCTATCTTGTACATAATGTGATCAGCGCTGTAATGTAGATTACAGCCGTGTTTTTTATTTAGAAAAACGATTATGTTTGACGGAGTTATGACCTATTTTAGCTTTATGCTAATGACTTTCTTAATGGACAACTGGGCGTGTTTTACTTTGTGACCAAGTGGGCGTTGTGGAGAGAAGTGTATGACGCTGACCAATCAGTGACCAATCAGTGTCATACACTTCGGTAACGTTTGTGTGAGATTTACAGCAAGGCAAGCGTAATCTCGCGAGATTACGCTGTAGACTGTCATTTAAAACGAGATTACGCTTGCTGTGCTGTAAATCTCACACAAATGTTACCGAAGTGTCAGGATTCTGAATAGAAATCCCGTCCTGGCTGGTAGTGATGTCTATTCACTGTCAGGACACTTCAGTAACGTTAATATGTGAGTAAGTGACTGCACATAGTGATCTAGCTAGATCACTATGTGATGTGTAAATGAATGGAGAGAAGTGTATGACGCTGATTGGTCAGCGTCATGCACTTCTCTCCGCAACACACACTTGGTCAAAAAGTAAAACACGCCCAGTTGTCCATTAAGAAAGTCATTAGCATAAATCTAAAATAGGTCGTAACTCTGTCAAAAATGATAGTTTTTCTAAATAAAAAACACTGCTGTAATCTACATTACAGCACCGATCACATTATGAACAATATAGGGCACTTATAATGTGGTGACAGAGCAACTTTAAATCAGAGAAAATCACAGTTCATCTCTAAATTGTGGAGCTTTCTGGACTTCAGCTCAAAGTCTGTACAATGATGAATGTCTCGATAAATGCTCATTGACCTAATGCTTAAGAATAATACATGCAAAGCAGTGGTGAACACTAACAGCAATGGGCTGTGCAAAAACTGTGTGTGGATACCCTTCCTTAGATATAAAATGTGTGCGAAGGTTTACAGCAAAGAGAACAGATTATCTGCATTCGCGCTGCTTTATGAACAACTCTAAAATGTTGACTATGCTGTTTTATTGCTAATAAAAACAACTTATTTCATAGCTGAACCAGCTCCTTCATAATTAAAACACCTTTACTCATGCTGTAATTGCTGCAAGCAGAATCGTAAAGTCATACCCTCAAAAGCTAAGACACGTCCCACAACAATGGAGCTGGGGGTGTCTTGCCATCTGAACCAAGTACATAGGTAGTATTTCTCCCCTGTCACAAATGAAATAAAATATGGAACAAGTCCATATAGCAAAGAATTAGTTTTTATCCTACCTCACTCAGGCCTCATGCACACAACAATGTCCTGTGCACAGACCTGTATGTTAAAATTATTGGAGCCCTGTGTGACTCTGTACGGTATGCTGCCTCCATGAAAATACCTGTGTAATATGCATACCTCCCAACTTTTAAGTATCGCAAGGAGAGACAACCGATGCGGCACGCATAGCCACACCTCTAATCCCACCCAATTCCTGCCCTTACAGACCCGGTTAAGCTCACACAGTATCATGCTCCCATAGTGCCTTCCACACAGTATAATGCCCCTATACCTTCCCCCGTACAGTATAATGCCCCCATAACTGCCCCATATAGTATAATGCCCATTTAGCTGCCACCATACAGTATAATGCCCCCTTAGCTGCCCCCATAGAGTATAATGCCCCATAGCTGCCCCCATGCAGTATAATGCTGCTTTAGCTGCCCCGTAGGGTATAATGCCCCATTAGCTGTCCCTAGTGCCTGTGCCCACATATAAAGTGCCAGTGCCCACATAGACAGTGCCACAGTGCCCATGTAGATAGTGGCATAGTGCCCATGTAGATAATGACACACACCCCTTAAAGATAGTGCCACATCCCCTGTAGATAGGGCTACCCCCCTGTAGCCATTGGGACTCCCTCTAGGGATGGAATCCCCAGCCAGAGCATTGGATTGGAGCAGTGCCCGGGGATTCTGCTCCAGAAGGAGCCACTGACATCACTGTCCATATATGGACAATGACGTCAGGTTTTCCCTCTAGGAGCGGAATCCCCAGCCAGAGCATTGGCAACACTCTGCCAGGGGATTCAGCTCCTGGAGGAGCCACTAACATAACTGTTCATATATGGACAGTGATGTCAGGGGCTTCCCCGGGCTCAGCAACAAAAGTAGCGCTCTGCTCGACGAGTCCTCTGTACTAATGCTGAAGCAGGGAGCTGACAGTTCCTTGCTTCAGCATTGAGTTCAAATATATCTGTGTCCTGCGGACACACATACAGTTGACACCGGAAGTCCGGGACATACCACCAGCTGCCCAGGACAGAGGGACACCGCCCAAAATCCGGGACAGTTGAGAGGTATGGTAATATGGTATGGGTTGGAGTATGCCACGATTTGTTTTTCATGAGATTCCAGTACAGTATGAACCCATAGATTTCTATGGGTGCTGTATTCGTGATGTGTGACATAAATCCCGAGTACATGTGCCCTTATTTTTTTTAACATATGGCTGTTAGTTTAATATAGTTAATTTATTATATAAATGATCACAATCAGAAAGCCTTTTGAGTAGAAATTACAAGCAGTAAATACACATTTGTCTTGCTGATTTGACTCCTTTTATGCTGAACTGTCACATTTCATGCTGAACAGGCATATTGTGATAATAACAATATCCATTGAATGACTATGAAACAAAATAATTATCTCTAAGGCCTCATGCACACGACCGTAGCCATGTGCACGGCCGTGATTTTCAGGTTGTCCGGCCGCAGAGTGTCACCCACGAGCCGCCCGCAAATCGCGGGCCGTGCACATGGCCGCGTACATTATTTTCTATGAGCCTGGACCGCAGAACACGGCCTTAATAAGACATGCCCGTTCTTTCTGCGGCCCAGGCTCCTGGGCCATGCACGGACCGTGGTAACCACGGTCGTGTGCATGGCCCCATAGAAATGAATGGGGCCGCAAATCTCCCGTGGATTTTCGAGGGAATTGCGGACGCAAAAGCACATTCGTGTGCATGGGGCCTAAGGTCATTTCTACAGGAATCACTAAATAATCATGTATGTAAAAATTCCATTCATTAATACTCCCAGATAAGAACAAATCCCGTTGCATGAACTTCTCGAATGTTAGTGCAAATTAAGGTCCATAATATATTTTATCCATAGGCACCTTGAGTGTAATTTAATAAAATGTTCTAATTTAGGCAGAAAATCCCAGACAGCAGCAGAGAAAAGGAGGAGACGTGTCTGAAACATATGGGTTAATGGCCTGCAAATTGATTCTGGAAGCTTTTTCAGTATTATTACCAATGAACTGTGAGTTGATTGAATTTCTTTAGGAATTAATGCTGTGTGCTGCCTAATCACTAAACCTGAAGAAAAAAAAAAACAGATGGAGCTAGTAATCTTCAGTAATTCCTCACTTGTCCAAGTCTCAGAGTTCTCTGGGGATTTGCTTTGTTATGGGGAACATAATAATAGCAGCTTTTTCCGTCACCTAGGAAAACCTTTAAAGTCTCTTGTTTCTGCCAATAGTGTGATCAAGCTAGGATTTAAGTACCAGAGAATCAATTCAAAATGATGTAAGATGCTTCATTCAGGAGGATATCTCTTTTTGTCACCTGTCATCTGTTTTGGTGCTTGTTTCTAGTGCGTGTACAGAAAGATCATTGCATAGTGATGTTATAGTGAAATGCAGATATTGGTTAGCCCTGTGTACAGGGACCTGTAATGATTTGTATTTGGAGTCTGTGATCGTTTGCAGATCATACGTGTGACCAATGACTGCCTGTCATCTCCGACAACCATGCCAGGTAGTCAGGGGCGTAACTAGGAAAGACTGGGCCCCATAGCAAACTCTTGACCGGGGCCCCACGGGTGCCACAAGCAGCCCCCCTTATAAATAGTGCCCCCTGTAGAATGTGCCATAAGGCCCCCTGTAGACAGTGCTATATAGCCCCGCTTATAGACAATGCCACACCCCATTTGTAGATGGCGCCCCACCTCCCCCTTGTAGATAGTGCCATACAGCTCCCCTGTAGATATTGCCATAAAGCCCCCACTGTATATAGCGCTATACAGCTCCCACTGTATATAGTGCCACACAGCCCTCCTCCCTTGTATACAGTGCCACACAGCCCCCCTTAGTAGAAAGTGCAGCACAACCCCCCCTTAGTAGAAAGTGCCACACAGACCCCTGTAGATATAGCCACAGCCATACCCCTTGTAAATAGCGCCATACTGTTCCCCCATGTGTATAGTGCCACACAGCTCCCCCTTGTGTATAGTGCCACACAGCCCCCATTTGCGTATAGTGCCACACAGCCCCCCCTTGTGTATAGTGCCACAAGGCAATGGCGCATCCAAGAAAGTTGTATCAGTCAGGGAGATTTCCCTCAAACATGGAAAGGTGGGTTTGTAGGCAGGACTATGTGACTCTTCAGCATAGCGGCACCGCCCCATGACCCTCTAATGAGTAATTAACATATAGTGTGCGCCGTTTTAAAAGTGGATTTTAAGGATTTTGCTGCATCTGAAAAAAACATACAAGGGAATGTTTGGAAATATTGTCAGGTCATGTATTACCACATGGTGGCGGTTCAAGGGGTTAAAACTACCTGACAGATTCCCATTAAATATACAATGAATTGAGAACAATTCCATCTGCTCTGCAATTTTGTTATTATAAATATATCCTATATAATTACAGATCCAGAACCAAGCTCTGACATCTATATAGTACCACAACCAAGCTCAGTACATAAATACAGCACTAGAACCAAACTCAGTACATATATACAGCACCAGAACCAAGCTCAGTACATAAATACAGCACCACAACCAAGATTAGTACATAAATACAGCAGAAGAACCAAGCCCATACATATATACAGCACCAGAACCAACCTCAGTACATAAATACATCACTAAAACCAAGTTCTGACATATATACAGTACCACAACCGAGCTCAGTACATAAATACAGCACTAGAACCAAGCCCATACATATATACAGCACCAGAACCAACCTCAGTGCATAAATACAGCACTACAACTAAGCTCAGAACATATATACAGCACCAGAACCAAACTCATTACATATATACACAGTACCAAAACCAATCTCATACATATATAGAGCACCAGAACCTACCTCATACGTATATACAGCACCAGAACAAAGCTCAGTACTTACATACAGCAACAGAACCAAGCTCAGTACATATATACAACACCAGAACAAATACAGCTCAATTTAGTGCAACCCCTGCCGTATAGGTTTGTACGGTGTAAAACTACAGCTCCCAGCATGGCCCGCACAATGGTGAGGATATACTGGGAGATGCTGTTTCACCCAAAAAAAAATCATATCCTAATCATACCACCATCATCTCGCTGCAGATCATACAGTGACTACAATACTGATTAGAGGCAGAATAAACATTTACATTAAGTGGCTCACCGGTGATGTCTCAGAGTCTAGTTCTTTTCTTCTCACTCCGGTCCAGACATCCATGATTGATTTCTACCGGCCATGACCCATTTCTGAAGTTTTCCGCTCAGATGGCTTCAACTTCTCACTTTTAAATTATTTCTGCACCTATAAACAAAGTTAAAATTCTCAACACCTCTAAATATAATAAAGCGCCATACACTGCACCTCTAACTATAATAGCACCATACACTGTGTCCCTGATTATAATAGTACCCTACACTGACACACACACACACACACACACACACACACACACACACACACACACACACACCATGCCCCCTGTAGATAGTGCCCCCATAGCCCCCTGTAGATAGTGACCTACATAGAAGCCCCTGTAGATAGTATCCCACATACAACCCTCTGTAGATAGTGCCCACATATGGACTCCAGAGCTGCAAGGCAATAGTGCTAACCACTGAGCCACCATGCTACCCCTATAGATAGTGCTCCATGTATAGCCCACCTCTGTAGATAGTGTCTCACGTATAGCTCCCCCTGTATATAGTGTCCCACATATAGCCCACCCCTGTAGACTATGCCCTACATATAGCCACCCTGTTGCTAGTGCCCCACAGGTAACCCACCCCTGTATATAGTGTCCCACATATAGCCCACCCCCATAGAAAGTACCCTAAAAAATAGCTCCCGTATAGATAGTGCTCTACATATAGCCCACCCCTGTATAGTTTCTCACATATAGTGCCCCACATATAGACCCCCCTGTAGATAGTGCCCCACATCTCCACATATAGACCCCCCTGTAGATAGTGGCCCACATAGAGACCACCCCGTGTATAGTGGCCCACATCCCCACATATAGACCCCCCTGTAGAAAGTGGCCCACATATAGACCCCCCTGTAGATAGTGGCCCACATCCCCACATATAGACCCGCTGGAGATTGTACCCTACATCCCCACATACGGACCGCCCCTGTAGCTAGTGCCCCACATCCCCACATATAGACCCCCTCCTGTAGATAGTGGCCCAATGACTTGCCCCGTCAATCAGCACCTTTCAAGCACGTCATCGCGCCGCTAGCCAATCAGCGTCATTGTAAGGCGCTGAATGGTCGGAACATGCCCGGCCATTTAGCGCTAATGCATGTATTTGGCTGTCGCTAGCACCGGGGCCTCCTCCGGTGCTAGTGACGTCTACAGGCATGAGAGGGCCTGTGTTGCCCAGCACCATACTTGTTGGAGGCTCAGCGGCGCGGGCCCCATAGTAGCGGCGCTACCGCTGTAGCAGCCATAACGGCTGCTAGCGGCGCAACTGGGCATAGGGGGGTTGTGTCGGCTGGCGGCACGGGCCACCTCAAGCCGCGGGCCCCGTACCGCGGTAGTTACGCCACTGCAGGTAGTGGTAACAGAGACAGTAAGAGGGGAAAAACAAGGAGAATGAAAAACATAGAGACAATAACTTGTTACAATGAAGGAATTACAGCAGAAGCCATCAGGTAGGGTCCTATTGAAATGAATTGCTGACTGGTATCATAGTGTTGCCTTTTACATAGTAGTAGCTTTTCACAGAACGAGTGGCTCCTCGATTTACCAAATTGGCATGTCCCGTTATTGATAGGTAAGCACTAACTAGACCAACTTCTGGCACGAGGTGTCTACAATGGGGAAAAAGTGCAGGTGAGGGCACCGTACATGACTTGATCTGAGACTATGTATATATGAATTCTTCTATAGCAGTATTACAGGACTGTAAGCATTGTACACCATTAGACATGGGATATGCTTCTTTAACATCTCAGAATTTTCAGATTAAGGGGAAAGCGTACTCTAAAAAAGTCTCAACACACTAAAATGTACTCAAACCGCAGCAAATATCTGCGGTACCATAAATGCCGCTGAGAAATAAAGTTAATCACAGTTTGGTTGGAAATCCCTGTAGACTTTTTATTTTCTCTTTGCTTTTGCTTGACTTTCTTCTATTTTCTTTCTTATCTTTTCCTAGCAATTACCAGCTTGTAATTATTTCAGTCATGTAAAGATCAAGGTTGTTCCTAATATTCCTATATCGTTCTACTTCTTTTCTGATCTATAAATGTTTAAATTAATCCACACTGAAAATAGGTTTATGATTTTCTTAGCTGGGGCTTATACACAGGAATGCATTGTCTACTCAAATAATACATTTTTTTTAATCATAGTGATTATATGGAGCCATGAGGAGATCTGACAACAAAGTATTCTTTCATGTTATATTGTATTTTTCTAAGTAATCTGAAGAAATCAGGAGTTTGCATACCTTGCACGCCTTTTGTGTGTATGGAGGAAAAAATGCAATGTATAGCATAGCAAAAAAATAACCATCTTACCTAGCAATGAATGGATTTAATCTTATATATATGTAATACGGATGTAGCCATCTTTAGATTGACTCTAAAACGTGCTGCAGTGATATCACATGATAAAAGCCTTTGAAAAGCCATTAAAAAAGTCAAGTTATAGTTTATTGACAGTGTGTATTTAATGCGTCAAAAGTCAAGATAAAGACGGCTACATCTGTATCACAGCGGCAGTAGCGTTTGAACAATAAATCCTGCAGGAAATGTATATAATTACTTTTCAGTGAACTACTAAATGTAGATGAATCCAGGTTATTGATTTACACATTAAAAGTAGTATGTTTTGTGTTGGAACAGTGTACTATTATAATCACAAATTGTATTAATATGTCATATAATTACTTATGTATAGGTAACAATATTAGGGCTCATATACATGCCAGAAATGTGTGCACGGAGCCTGTATGACTGTGTATGGAGGCCGTATCACTCCTTAGTACGGAGCTGAATGGCCCAATTTAGTTCTTATATTTATAATTCTTCTCCCTGCTGAGAGCCACACACTTAGTTATGGCCTAGACTGACAAGATGACTGTCTTGTTCTGGTGACCGGCATACACAGGGCCAAGAGCAACCCACCTTAATACAAAGGCTATCTGTTTAGGCCTAGTTTGCCTCAAGATGGTGGCTGCTACTGCATCCTTCAGGGCTTGTGCCGATTGAGTTGCTGACTGCTTTGTAAATAATCTCTATAAGCCTCCACCTGAACCAACTCTCCCCTTAGCCTTGCACTGTTGCTGGCCACTGCCGATTCATCTCTCTATCTGTCTTCGGTCGCGTCTACTATCATGTACCCTTCACCCAGCGAGCGGCACAGTTTGGCCTCACACATCACTTCTTCTTGCTCATCAGGACCCCACGCCTAACGATGAATACTGACAAGTTTGGTTCTCACCAATACTTACCAGGCTCCTAAGTTCTATCTCTGAAAATAGTTGATTTCTTTCTCTCTCTTTCCACCTCCTTAGCAGCTTTTACGTTTTTTCCCTCATTGAAGCAACACCTCTCCTATTGTCACACACAGAGCCAACTTTCTCCTAACACTGAACATTGCTTGGCAGGCTAACTGCTGTTTTAACCAGGCATGATGATGCACGAATGCTCATGCGTCCGCCATCATCTGGTTACAGAGTGGTAAATGCAGTTTTAAAATGGCATCTGGACCGTATATCCTGACACCCCAGATTTAGTTGTGAACATGCCAAGCAAATTGTCTTATCTTATAAAAAACAAAACAGTCAATAAACACAACAGGATACAATATGTACATGACATCTTCAGTGACTGCACTTACTACCCTCTTCACTAAAGCAGCATATTGTAGCATATCTTCTCCCATACATTGCTAGACAGTGGCCAGTTTCACCATCACACAAGTGCAACCTAGTGGAAAGATAAAGAAGACATAAGCACCATGCACCTCTAAGGGAGCCCTATTACAGTACCGTACAGTACTGAACCATAATACCTCCATGTACATGAGGCTTTATATACACAATATGTATTTGTAAAAAAGTCCCTGAAACGTTGCATGTTTATGGGTGAAAAAAACATGTATACATATATGTATATATATATAAACTCGAGAAAGGCTCTGTGATGAACCGAAACGTCGCTCACTTGAGGTAATAAATCGACCCTGTTTCATTGTTCTATGGTCATTTTATATCTATATTACATAGTTACATAGTTACATAGTTAGTACGGCTGAAAAAAGACACATGTCCATCAATATATATATATATATATATATATATATATATATATATATATACATATACACACACACACAGTGCCCACCAAATGTTCCGGAACACCCACATAACTTTTGAACGGCTCAAGGTAGAGGGTTGAAACTTGCTGGGATTTAATGGGGTTATAAAATCTACCAGTTGACGCCAAAAAAACTACCCCCACCCCCTTGGGGGCGGTGGGGTGGTTTGGGGGACAGCAAAATCTTAAATGGCACAGGGGGTCGAGTGAGGGCTCAATCGGCCTCGGCGATACAAAATGGACCTTGTCTACGATTGTAACATGATTTCATGTGTACACATTTCGGTAGTCGCTTGTGAATTTCAGAGAGCGCTAATTCGGAATTTTCATTTTTGTACTGCCATACCCATCATCAATAAAGTGATCCTTTCCGTTTCAGTCAAATGCATTGTGATATGACAATATAAATGTACAAAAATAATACTTAATTTAAAGTCACCTTGATGTGACATTCCCAAGCTCACACACACGCACGCACGCATATGCGCCCACACACATTCAGGATTTTACCCGCTCGGTACATTTCAGGCAATGCTAACACCGGCGGTAGCCGATAATGAAGATGATAACTTTAAAGTTAAATATCTATCTCAAAATCAATTACGGCATTGTTTTCGTATTGAAAAGAGCTTTCAAATGAGCCCCCACTCGACCCCCCGTGCCATTTAAGATTTTGCTGCCCCCGCCCATTAACTGGTAGATTTTATGACCCCGTTAAATCCCACCAAATTTCAACCCTCTACCTCAAGCTGTTCAAAAGTTATGAAGATGTTCCAGAACTTTTGGTGGGCACTGTGTATATATATATATATATATATATATATATATATCTATTGTAATGATAGGGGTAGGGAAACGGACAAGTGAGCCCTAATCTACCCGCCACTCTGTCCCTGCCTACTTGCAACGACCCGTCCTAGGCGACGGGGTACAACTGGGCGGCGATCCCTACGCTCAGTAAGTGCACGAGACAAAACATACAAGGGAATATAAAGCAAAGGGAAAGGGGCGGTTGCCCACGGCGACACCGTGAGCAACAGAGTGGTGAACGAGCCAAGTCAAACCAGGAGAGCACGAGGTACCAAACGCAGAGCAGAAGAGTAGTCAGAAAGCCAGGGTCAGAATGGAGCAGGATCAAATTGTTAGGAGCTGTAGCTGGGCCAGGAAACCACACGGAAAGAGGAAAAGGAAAGGCAGGTATAAATAGACAGAGGGCGGGAGCTAGCTGAGTCTGGCCAGGCTGCGATAGGCTCTCCCACTCCTAAGCCTGCCAGCCTGAGTGGTGGAAGCTGGAGTCAGTCTCAGAGAGATAGACTCAGGTGAAGACTGATTACCTAAGGAAGTTAACCCCGAAGCTGTGCCTGGCAGATCCTTTACATCTATATATATATATATATATATATATATATCTATATATATATATATAGCTATATATATATATATATATATATATATATATCTATATATATATATATATATATATATATAGATCTATATATATATATATATATATGCACAAATAAAAATAAGCAGCACTCAACGTCAAATTCCAAAATGGTAATGGGTGCAAGCAGGCAATCCCGATCCGTGGATTTTGAGATATTAATAGAAGAAATCACACAGCACTAAGATGAATCAAAAAAGCTGTAGTTTTTCATTATTATTACTATTTTGTTTTTTGTTCTCTGTGTATCCCATTAATGAACGGTGGACATGCATAAACTGAAGCACTAATTTTATCACCTATCTCTATATATAGGGAATCTGATTATGCTCTCTCAGTCTATTATCGACTTTTGCCTGTTCCAATACATGAATATTAGTTTTTTCGTGAAGCAATCCCTGTTCATGAAGATGCAACAGGGTAGCACACGAACCTCGTCTCGGGACACCACTGTTCACGGAAGTGTGGATCTGGGTGCTTGAGCCTACGTGTGGAACTAAATAGCAAGACAGTGGCCAGTTTCACCATCACACAAGTGCAACCTAGTGGAAAGATAAAGAAGACATAAGCACCATGCACCTCTAAGGGAGCCCTATTACAGTACCGTACAGTACTGAACCATAATACCTCCATGTACATGAGGCTTTATATACACAATATGTATTTGTAAAAAAGTCCCTGAAACGTTGCATGTTTATGGGTGAAAAAAACATGTATACATATATGTATATATATATATAAACTCGAGAAAGGCTCTGTGATGAACCGAAACGTCGCTCACTTGAGGTAATAAATCGACCCTGTTTCATTGTTCTATGGTCATTTTATATCTATATTACATAGTTACATAGTTACATAGTTAGTACGGCTGAAAAAAGACACATGTCCATCAATATCTATCTATCTATATCTATATATATATATATATATATATATACACACATATACACACACACACAGTGCCCACCAAATGTTCCGGAACACCCACATAACTTATGAACGGCTCAAGGTAGAGGGTTGAAACTTGGTGGGATTTAATGGGGTTATAAAATCTACCAGTTGACGCCAAAAAAACTACCCCCACCCCCTTGGGGGCGGTGGGGTGGTTTGGGGGACAGCAAAATCTTAAATGGCACAGGGGGTCGAGTGAGGGCTCAATCGGCCTCGGCGATACAAAATGGACCTTGTCTACGATTGTAACATGATTTCATGTGTACACATTTCGGTAGTCGCTTGTGAATTTCAGAGAGCGCTAATTCGGAATTTTCATTTTTGTACTGCCATACCCATCATCAATAAAGTGATCCTTTCCGTTTCAGTCAAATGCATTGTGATATGACAATAGAAATGTACAAAAATAATACTTAATTTAAAGTCACCTTGATGTGACATTCCCAAGCTCACACACACGCACGCACGCATATGCGCCCACACACATTCAGGATTTTACCCGCTCGGTACATTTCAGGCAATGCTAACACCGGCGGTAGCCGATAATGAAGATGATAACTTTAAAGTTAAATATCTATCTCAAAATCAATTACGGCATTGTTTTCGTATTGAAAAGAGCTTTCAAATGAGCCCCCACTCGACCCCCCGTGCCATTTAAGATTTTGCTGCCCCCGGCCATTAACTGGTAGATTTTATGACCCCGTTAAATCCCACCAAATTTCAACCCTCTACCTCAAGCTGTTCAAAAGTTATGAAGATGTTCCAGAACTTTTGGTGGGCACTGTGTATATATATATATATATATATATATATATATATATATATCTATTGTAATGATAGGGGTAGGGAAACGGACAAGTGAGCCCTAATCTACCCGCCACTCTGTCCCTGCCTACTTGCAACGACCCGCCCTAGGCGACGGGGTACAACTGGGCGGCGATCCCTACGCTCAGTAAGTGCACGAGACAAAACATACAAGGGAATATAAAGCAAAGGGAAAGGGGCGGTTGCCCACGGCGACACCGTGAGCAACAGAGTGGTGAACGAGCCAAGTCAAACCAGGAGAGCACGAGGTACCAAACGCAGAGCAGAAGAGTAGTCAGAAAGCCAGGGTCAGAATGGAGCAGGATCAAATTGTTAGGAGCTGTAGCTGGGCCAGGAAACCACACGGAAAGAGGAAAAGGAAAGGCAGGTATAAATAGACAGAGGGCGGGAGCTAGCTGAGTCTGGCCAGGCTGCGATAGGCTCTCCCACTCCTAAGCCTGCCAGCCTGAGTGGTGGAAGCTGGAGTCAGTCTCAGAGAGATAGACTCAGGTGAAGACTGATTACCTAAGGAAGTTAACTCCGAAGCTGTGCCTGGCAGATCCTTTACATCTATATATATATATATATATCTATATATATATATATATATATATATATATATATATATATATATATATATATAGATCTATATATATATATATGCACAAATAAAAATAAGCAGCACTCAACGTCAAATTCCAAAATGGTAATGGGTGCAAGCAGGCAATCCCGATCCGTGGATTTTGAGATATTAATAGAAGAAATCACACAGCACTAAGATGAATCAAAAAAGCTGTAGTTTTTCATTATTATTACTATTTTGTTTTTTGTTCTCTGTGTATCCCATTAATGAACGGTGGACATGCATAAACTGAAGCACTAATTTTATCATCTATCTCTATATATAGGGAATCTGATTATGCTCTCTCAGTCTATTATCGACTTTTGCCTGTTCCAATACATGAATATTAGTTTTTTTCGTGAAGCAATCCCTGTTCATGAAGATGCAACAGGGTAGCACACGAACCTCGTCTCGGGACACCACTGTTCACGGAAGTGTGGATCTGGGTGCTTGAGCCTACGTGTGGAACTAAATAGCAAATATATATACCCCTTAGTTTATCATAATGGTATATGGTTATTAGCAATATAACTGATCTAGTGTATATCCTACTGTTTATTTTGATTGGATCATTAGATATTGTTATACTTGGACTATAGTCCTTCCTTCTACAGTTTGTTGTCAAACAGACCTAATATAAATGATGCACAGCTGAGAATTCTTGTGTGACGGCCCTTTAGATTTTACTATGCATTGGTATGTTTAGCGTGGTTCTTTGAAGTCTCTCGTGCCTGCGCAATAGGTTACGCTCCGTGCAGTTTCTACGCAACGAGACACTTCTGTTGTGATTATACGAGCATGTGCAGTGTTGCCTGGTAGCTAGAATACACATGGATGTTTACCGCAAAATAGAAATTTTGAATTTACATATATGTTCCAGGATTGGTGAGTGGCCTTGTAATTCCAAGCCCTGTACACATGGTTGCATTTATGATTGAATCTTAATCAAGCTTTAATATGCTTATTTTTAAATGTATGCATAATTTTATCACTGGATATTTATCACTTCACGCAATTACATTATTGTACCAGATGATGCACATTTTGCTAATGATCTCTCATTATGTTAATGAGACACACACCTTATATACTGCATGTATTGACGTATCACCATGCTCGAAAAAGGTCCTATAGCAGGACGGAAACGTTGTAGCTTTGTTGACTGAATAAAACGACACCTTTTTTGAATCATTGGAGTGCTGCGGTATTTCTTCTATTTATATATATATATATATATATATATATATATATATATATATATATACTACCGTTCAAAAGTTTAGGGTCACTTCGAAATTTCCTTATTTTTGAAAGAAAAGCACAGTTTTTTTCAATGAAGATAACATTAAATTAATCAGAAATACACTTTATACATTGTTAATGTGCTAAATGACTATTCTAGCTGCAAACGTCTGGTTTTTAATGCAATATCTACATAGGTGTATAGAGGCCCATTTCCAGCAACCATCACTCCAGTGTTCTAATGGTACATTGTGTTTGCTAACTGTGTTAGAAGGCTAATGGATGATTAGAAAACACTTGAAAACCCTTGTGCAATTATGTTAGCACCGCTGTAAACAGTTTTGCTGTTTAGAGGAGCTATAAAACTGACCTTCCTTTGAGCTAGTTGAGAATCTGGAGCATTACATTTGTGGGTTCGATTAAACTCTCAAAATGGCTAGAAAAAGAGAGCTTTCATGTGAAACTCGACAGTCTATTCTTGTTCTTAGAAATGAAGGCTATTCCATGTGAGAAATTGCCAAGAAACTGAAGATTTCCTACAACGGTGTGTACTACTCCCTTCAGAGGACAGCACAAACAGGCTCTAACCAGAGTAGAAAGAGAAGTAGGAGGCTTCGCTGCACAACTGAGTAACAAGACAAGTACATTAGAGTCTCTAGTTTGAGAAATAGACACCTCACAGGTCCTCAACTGGCAGCTTCATTAAATAGTACCCGCAAAACGCCAGTGTCAACGTCTAGAGTGAAGAGGTGACTCCGGGATGCTGGCCTTCAGGGCAGAGTGGCAAAGTAAAAGGCATATCTGAGACTGGCTAATAAAAGGAAAAGATTAATATGGGCAAAAGCACACAGACATTGGACAGAGGAAGATTGGAAAAAAGTGTTATGGACAGACTAATCGAAGTTTGAGGTGTTTGGATCACACAGAAGAACATTTGTGAGATGCAGAACAACTGAAAAGATGCTGGAAGAGTGCCTGACGCCATCTGTCAAGCATGGTGGAGGTAATGTGATGGTCTGGGGTTGCTTTGGTGCTGGTAAAGTGGAAGATGTGTACAAGGTAAAAGGGTATTTTGAATAAGGAAGGCTATCACTCCATTTTGCAAAGCCATGCCATACCCTGTGGACAGCGCTTGATTGGAGCCAATTTCACCCTACAACAGGACAATGACCCAAAGCACACCTCCAAATTATGCAAGAACTATTTAGGGAAGAAGCAGGCAGCTGGTATTCTATCTGTAATGGAGTGGCCAGCGCAGTCACCAGATCTCAACCCCATAGAGCTGTTATGGGAGCAGCTTGACCGTATGGTATGGAAGAAGTGCCCGTCAAGACAATCCAACTTGTGGGAGGGGCTTCTGGAAGCATGGGGTGAAATTTCTCCTGATTACTTCAGCAAATTAACAGCTAGAATGCCAAAGGTCTGCAATGCTGTAATTGCTGCAAATGGAGTATTCTTTGACGAAAGCAAAGTTTGAAGGAGAAAATTATTATTTCAGATAAAAATCATTATTTCTAACCTTGTCAATGTCTTGACTAAATTTTCTAGTCATTTTGCAACTCATTTGATAAATATAAGTGTGCGTTTTCATGGAAAACACAAAATTTGAACGGTAGTGTATATATATATATATTGTGAGACAGTGACAGGTAAAGTAATTGAGGGAAGGTACATTTCCCCTAGAATCCTGTCATATGTATCCTAGGCTCCAGGGAATGAGTATTTTTTGCAATAGAAAGCTCTAGCTTTCCAATCTCAGCTTAAGGAAAAGCCGGAAAAAGGGCCTGGAGTTGGATTGGGGAAGAGCAGGGCGGGTTCCCCAATCTCTAGTCCATCTCTGTTTGTAGGACAAGGCTGCTGCTCAATTAGCTGCACCTGCAGCCTGTGTATAAAAAGGTGCAGACACAGTGTGTGTCAGTCTCACCCCTGACTCAGACTGGAGACTACTAAGTCTGGAGTAGCCTGTATTCTATGTGAGTAAAGACCTGTGTTACTTTGTGTCCAGTGCCTGGTAGGAAGTCACTTGGTATAGTTAGATAATATCTTGTTTAGTTAGTGCTCAGACGAGCAGGATTTATTTTGTATTTTGCCTTGTTGTACAAGAGGCTGTTTCTTTGACAAGAATAAAACACAGGCAAAGCCCTGTTATGAACTTTAATGCACGGTGTCCCTGTCTCTGGCTACTAAGAAACCGCTGTACCAACCTCTCCTGATGCTAAACCCTCACATATGATGGCCGATGCGGGCACGGTCTTAAAGAGACATACACCTATTTAAAAGGACTTTTGCTGCTCCAAGCGGAAAATCGTTGCTAGGGGCAACAACACAATTTTTTTCTCCCCAAAAGTGCTTGGAAGTGTATGTCTTGGGTGAAGGCGGCAACAGGGCTAGAAAAAGAGACTGTTAAAATGGATGAAATACTTAAACAGCTGATTCAGGCTAATATCAACCAGGGGAAGATAAGCACAGCTCTGCAAGAAGCCAGCGCGACTCAGCGAATGGTGCATGAGGAAGCCATGCGTGCACAGGCTGAAACCAATATTCTGCTGGGTGAAGCCCACAGACTGGCCTTAAAAGAACAGCAACAAATTAATCGCTATTTGCAAGACCAAATTCAGGCCTCAGTGGAGAGGTCAGCGGGGCCTTATGGTTTACGCCAAACCACTCGTGCAGCGGTACAGACATCTCTGCAGAAGATGACATCCACTGACGACGTTGAGGCCTATCTCATGGTGTTTGAGCGAGTGGCAGAACGAGAGAAGTTACCTTCAGATCAGTGGGCAGCAGTGGTGGCACCTTTCCTAACCGGAGAGCCGCAAAAGGCGTACTTTGATCTCAATGAGCAGGATGCCAAGGATTACTCCAAGCTGAAGGGTGAGATCCTTGCCCGTCTGGGTGTTAATATGAATGTGCGTGCTCGACGGGTGCACAACTGGACTTTTGTGGAACACCTACCTGCCCGATCACAAATGTATGATCTTGTCCATCTTGCAAGGAAATGGCTACAGCCAGAGGAATCAACCCCTGCGCAGATCGTGGAGAGAGTGGTGCTTGACAAATACATCCGCTCCTTACCACCGAAAATTCAGCGTTGGGTCGGTCAAGGAGATCCTACAGATGCGGAACAGCTGGTGAACCTGATTGAAAGGTACAGAGCTACTCAGGATCTACTCCAAGAAGTACCGCCTGGATGTTCTAACCCCAGGAACAGCAAATCGTGCGGAGCACCCGGTAAGACTGTTCCATTTACTAGAGGGGTGAGAAATGTCTTTAAGGGAGGTGGAAATTCACTGTTTAAATTTATATAAATATAATTGTGCTCCCACAATATAAGAAAATTCAAGGGTTCACTGAAGTGACAACTGAGTAAAATATACCTTTTATTAGTAACTCGTTTTAAAACCAGGGGTAACACACCACTGTGAAATAGGCCCCACCGTGTAAATTAAAAAATGAATTAAACAAGAAACACTGAGTCATTGTGATAAATATATCTCAGTGTTTATAACAATATTTTACTGGAACCAGCATTTGTCCTGGGCACAGCAATAGTACAATCCCCAAAAAGCACCAGTGTCCGTGAGCAAACACCGGATCTCCTAGCGCTGGGTGTAACACAATGCTACTGTCCCCTATGCAAACATTCCATGTACAATGAAAGACCCTACGCGTTTCAGATACTCATCCTCAGGGGTCCGTATCTTGGTCACTCTGGCCTCGTCGCCAGCGATAATAATATTCAACAGCAGATATTCTGCTGTGCGTCACGGGAAGATGCTCGTATCGATGTCAACGGCATACTTCATTACAGGCGCTGGGTTACTATAAGCACCACGACTCCACCCCTCGTATTTGGCGGTGCTACATGAACTGACCATTCACAACGCCCTCACGATTCGTGACACCTGCCCATGTGACCCCCCGCCGTCAGCTGACAGCCAGGGGTCATCATCGACCGCATCAAACCGACCGCGCAGGCGCAGTAGAAGCCAAGGACAAATCGCCCGGACTGCCAAGTTAGAGGAAGGTAAGAGCAAAACGATAATTGATTTGAAAGTATGTCTTGCGGGACAGTTACCCACCGCAAGTGGACTACCTCAAAAAACAACTCTATAGTTTATAAACACATGTTGAGTGAACAAAAATGCGGGGTCCCTCCCACTTAGAAATTCTGATAATTGGTCTGCTCGTTTAAACCCGCTGGTTGTATGCATGCATGCCAATCTATGGATCCATAGATTGGCATGCATACAACCAGCGGGTTTAAACGAGCAGACCAATTATACGTGCTTTATTTAATATGCAATTCCATTCCTCTTGAGGCGGCCGGTTTTCACCCTGGGCTGCCTTTTTGGGTGAGTGTGCATAGTGCATTTTGTTTTTGATATGGCCATCTTGGCCAGGCAACAAATAAAGAGATTTTTTGTCAGAATTTCTAAGTGGGAGGGACCCCGCATTTTTGTCCACTCAACATGTGTTTATAAACTATAGAGTTGTTTTTTGAGGTAGTCCACTTGCGGTGGGTAACTGTCCCGCAAGACATACTTTCAAATCAATTATCGTTTTGCTCTTACCTTCCTCTAACTTGGCAGTCCGGGCGATTTGTCCTTGGCTTCTACTGCGCCTGCGCGGTCGGTTTGATGCGGTCGATGATGACCCCTGGCTGTCAGCTGACGGCGGGGGGTCACATGGGCAGGTGTCACGAATCGTGAGGGCGTTGTGATTGGTCAGTTCATGTAGCGCCGCCAAATACGAGGGGTGGAGTCGTGGTGCTTATAGTAACCCAGCGCCTGTAATGAAGTATGCCGTTGACATCGATACGAGCATCTTCCCGTGACGCACAGCAGAATATCTGCTGTTGAATATTATTATCGCTGGCGACGAGGCCAGAGTGACCAAGATACGGACCCCTGAGGATGAGTATCTGAAACGCGTAGGGTCTTTCATTGTACATGGAATGTTTGCATAGGGGACAGTAGCATTGTGTTACACCCAGCGCTAGGAGATCCGGTGTTTGCTCACGGACACTGGTGCTTTTTGGGGATTGTACTATTGCTGTGCCCAGGACAAATGCTGGTTCCAGTAAAATATTGTTATAAACACTGAGATATATTTATCACAATGACTCAGTGTTTCTTGTTTAATTCATTTTTTAATTTACACGGTGGGGCCTATTTCACAGTGGTGTGTTACCCCTGGTTTTAAAACGAGTTACTAATAAAAGGTATATTTTACTCAGTTGTCACTTCAGTGAACCCTTTAAGGGAGGTGGCTCAGAAGGGGAGCAGACGGAGGGAAGAAATCCCAGAGAGACACTGAAGGCCAGACCAGGGTCTCAAGTTGGGGATCGGGGCCGCATACAGTGCTGGCGGTGTTATGGACCTGGGCATATTGCTGCCAATTGTCCCCTGACTACTGAGCCAATGGAGTGTGATGCAGCAAGGCGAATATCCTTGTTTGCACGTCCTGTTTGTTCTGCTGAGACGGTTTACGAGACTGAGCAACAAATGTGTGTAGTAAAAATGGAAGGGTGTACTGTGAGTGCCTTGCTGGATTCTGGGAGTCTGGTTACCCTGGTGCATGCCTGATAGACCCTGGAACATTCAGCGGACATAGTATAGGGGTCCTGTGCATTCATGGGGACACTAAAGAATACCCCACCGCTTTGGTCACTCTAGAGACTTCCTGTGGAACCGCTCGCCATGAAGTGGGTGTGGTCAAGTCCCTGATGCACAGTGTGATCCTGGGGAGAGACTTCCCAGTGTTCTTGGACTTGTGGAGGAAGAAAGATGTAACCTCCACTGTAAATGTTAATGATGGTATTAATGTGTGCGCTGTGATTAGCCCAGAACCCTTTAACGAGGATGCTGAGGTGCCAGCAGTAGGGGTGACCACTGAGCCTGAAAAATTTCCTCTGGCTGTTTTTGCTGGTGAAACAGATGAGCAGGAGGAAATTTCTGATATACCAGCGTTAAATGTATCACGTAACAATTTTGGGACTGCTCAACTTAGCGATCCCACATTGGTAAAAGACAGGGAAAATACTAAGGTATTAAATGGAGTGCCTCAACATCCAGGGGCTGATAAGGTGTTTCCACACATGGCGGTTAACCAGGATTTGCTGTATCGGATAGATAACGTACGTGGGGAGGTTGTTGAACAGCTGGTGATACCCCAACCGTATCGTAGAATGGTGTTGGACCTGGCTCATAAACACGTGCTGGGTGGACATCTAGGTTGCGAAAAGACCAGAGAGCGTATCTTACAACGATTCTTCTGGCCGGGGGTATATACGGAAGTTCAGAGGTATTGCGAGTCCTGCCCGGAGTTTCAGATAACGGCTCCTATGCCACATTTTAGGAGTCCGCTGGTGCTTTTGCCTATCATTGGGATCCCTTTTGAAAGAATTGCCATGGATCTCGTCGGCCCTTTAGTCAAATCCTCTAGAGAACATCAATATATCCTAGTGGTGTTGGACTATGCCACACGCTACCCTGAGGCAGTCCCTTTCCAAAATTCCTCTTCAAAAGCCATTGCAAGAGAGTTGTTTTACATGTTTTCCCGTACTGGTTTACCTAAGGAAATCCTTACCGATCAGGGAACTCCCTTTATGTCCAAAATCACCAAGGAATTATGTAAACTGCTGAAAATTAAACACCTGCGTACCTCTATATATCACCCTCAAACTGATGGTCTTGTCGAAAGATTCAATAAGACATTAAAAGGCATGTTGAAGAAGGTGGTTAGTAAGGATGGGAAGGATTGGGACTGTCTTCTGCCCTATTTGATGTTCGCTGTACGTGAAATTCCTGAATCATCCACAGGGTTTTCTCCTTTTGAACTTGTATACGGCAGACAACCCCGTGGTCTCCTGGACATAGCCAAGGAAACCTGGGAGCAAGAGTCCACACCTTATAGGAGTGTAATTGAGCATGTCACGTTGATGCAAGACCGAATCGCTGCGGTCATGCCGATAGTTAAGGAACACTTGGAGCAAGCTCAGGATGCTCAGAGCAGGGTGTATAACCGAACTGCTAAAGTCAGAAATTTTAACTCTGGTGATCGAGTGTTGGTCTTAGTGCCGACCGTAGAAAGCAAATTTCTTGCTAGATGGCAAGGGCCGTATGAGATAATTGAAAAGGTGGGGGATGTAAATTATAAAGTTTACCAACCAGGTAAAAGGAAGACAGTGCAGTTATACCATGTAAACTTAATTAAGCCATGGAAAGAAAGAGAGACCCTTGTGGCAGTAAGTACCCCCTATAGTCTTAAGCCAGATGTGTATGTGTCAGAATCCCTTGCAAAGCCACAGAAACAGGAGACAAAAGAGTTTGTGCAGAGAAACACAGACGTGTTTTCAGAACTGCCAGGACAGACTAGTATAATAAAACATGACATTGTGACCGAGCCTCAGGTTCGGGTCCACTTGAAACCCTACAGAGTCCCTGAAGCTCGTAGACAAGCCATATCTGAGGAGGTCAAGAAAATGCTAGACCTTGGGATTATTGAAGAGTCAAAAAGTGAGTGGTCAAGTCCCATTGTATTGATTCCGAAACCAGATGGGTCATTACGTTTCTGTAACGACTTCCACAAGTTAAATGAGATGTCAAAGTTTGACGCATACCCAATGCCAAGAGTTGACGAGTTAATAGAGAGACTGGGCCATTCAAGGTATTTTTCAACACTTGATTTAACCAAAGGCTATTGGCAAGTACCCCTCACGGAGGGCGCCAAAGAGAAAACTGCGTTCATCACCCCGGATGGTCTGTTTCAATATACTTGTTTACCATTTGGGCTACATGGGGCTCCAGCGACCTTTCAAAGGTTAATGGACATAGTCCTCAAACCCCGTCCTCAAACCCCATCCTCGATATGCTTCGGCATATCTGGACGACATTATAATCTTTAGTGATGACTGGGAAAGCCACTTACAAAAAGTACAAGCAGTACTAAACTCCCTCAGAGCCGCGGGGTTAACAGCAAACCCAAAGAAATTTTCCTTAGGCTTGGAGGAAGCACGATATCTGGGGTACATAATTAGGAGAGGGGTGATAAAGCCACAGGTCAACAAAGTTGAGGCTATCCAAAACTGGCCCCAGCCCTCAACCAAAAAGCAGGTCAGAGCTTTTCTTGGAATTGTAGGCTATTACCGCAGGTTCATTCCAAACTTTGCCAGCACAGCAGCGCCCCTGACAGATCTTACCAAGGGAAGTAAGTCTGTCATGGTCAAGTGGGACACAAAGGCTGAAAGCGCCTTTCAAGTGTTGAAACTGGCCCTGTGTAACCAACCAGTCTTAGTCACTCCTGACTTCAAAAAGGAGTTTGTTGTCCAAACTGATGCTTCTGATGTGGGGCTCGGAGCAGTTCTGTCACAAGAGGTGGGTGGTGAGGAACATCCTGTGACCTATTTGAGCAGAAAGCTTACCCCGGCTGAGAAAAACTATAGCATAGTTGAACGGGAGTGCTTGGCAATTAAGTGGGCACTTGAGTCCCTGAGCTATTATTTATTGGGTCGTTGGTTTAGGTTGGTTACAGACCACTCTCCTCTTACGTGGATGTGTCAAACTAAAGAGAGAAATGCAAGAGTTACACGGTGGTTTCTTACTTTGCAGAACTTCAAATATACTGTGGAACACAGAGCAGGAAAACTGCAGGGCAATGCTGACGCTTTGTCTAGGACACACTGCCTTGTAGCTAAATGTGTCCGATCCCACGGGCTCGAACAGAGGAAGAGGGTATGTGAGACAGTGACAGGTAAAGTCATTGAGGGAAGGTACATTTCCCCTAGAATCCTGTCATATGTATCCTAGGCTCCAGGCAATGAGTATTTTTTGCAATAGAAAGCTCTAGCTTTCCAATCTCGGCTTAAGGAAAAGCCGGAAAAAGGGCCTGGAGTTGGATTGGGGAAGAGCAGGGCGGGTTCCCCAATCTCTAGTCCATCTCTGTTTGTAGGACAAGGCTGCTGCTCAATTAGCTGCACCTGCAGCCTGTGTATAAAAAGGTGCAGACACAGTGTGTGTCAGTCTCACCCCTGACTCAGACTGGAGACTACTAAGTCTGGAGTAGCCTGTATTCTATGTGAGTAAAGACCTGTGTTACTTTGTGTCCAGTGCCTGGTAGGAAGGCACTTGGTATAGTTAGATAATATCTTGTTTAGTTAGTGCTCAGACGAGCAGGATTTATTTTGTATTTTGCCTTGTTGTACAAGAGGCTGTTTCTTTGACAAGAATAAAACACAGGCAAAGCCCTGTTATGAACTTTAATGCACAGTGTCCCTGTCTCTGGCTACTAAGAAACCGCTGTACCAACCTCTCCTGATGCTAAACCCTCAAAATATATATATAATTGTTCAAGTTAACAGATCAGTATGAAAGACTGAGTTGTAGCCCAATAGCAGACTCTTGTATTTTATAGAAATATGAACACAAAAAAGTATAATGAAAGTAGTTAGCACTGAGGTCTACTCCTGTTGTGCCTGTGACACATAGGTAACAATCCCAATATGCTGAAAGTTTTGCGAAAGAACATGATAGCATTAAGATCACACCATCACAGGCGCTTCTTGGTGCATGTTGCTATTTATTAGGCACAGTCTCACCCATACAGAAGTGCGGAGTGTATGAATACAAACAAAATGTGCGTGTGTGTGTGTGTGTGTGTGTTTGTTTGAGTGTGTGTGTGTGTGTGTGTGTGTGTGTTTGTTCTAAACTCCAATCACTAGCATTTTGTTTTACTTCAAATCAGCCAAGTGTTTATTGCAGCCTGATTTGAGAAGCCTGATTGCTCCATCAGAGAGGTGCAGAAACCATAGTTTGATTGCTGCAAATTGTTACATTTCCAACGATACTTTTCATTAAACTTTTGTTTTTCCCAAAAGTGACAGCTAAACAGAGATGCAATCAAAAGTTCTTGAGACATGATACATACTGTGTAAAGTTTGTACACAGTCTCCGTATTTTCTGTACACATTCATGTTCAATTCTGTATACAATTCTGTCAATAATTCTTGGAACTGGTAAATTGATTAAATGTTTTTACAAACAGGCAGAATACACGTATTTTATAAATACGTCATTTATACACAAAGTTATACACAAAGTGCATGGGATTATAGGGCTGAGGCCAGTTTCACAGGCGCATTTTTGTGCCAGTATTATGGCCACAAATCCCGTCTCGACTGGGGGTCTTATGACCCAAACTCACCGCATCGTGTGAAATTGGCAAACCACCCCTGCATCATGGAGGAGCGTCCGTGACAAGTAACAGCCATCCATCAACCGTCTGCCTGAGCCGTGTTGTACAAAGACTGTACCTCTCCAAGCAGCCAATAGTGATTTGTACTCTGCTGTGGCTGTGTGTACCACCAACACCAGCTTAGTAAAGTTCAGTTGCCACAAAGCTCCTGGTTTCCTTTCCATCTTTTCGGCAACACCCCGGCCAAGTTTGTCCACCACCCTGACCCGACATTACAGCCAGGGGTGTACATAAAATTCATAGGGCCCCATTGCAAAATTCAGAATTTCTCCCCCCTATTTCTACCACCCATCATCACCCTGTAGAACATATGGGTGACTACAGCACTGACGAGACGCAATCAGAGGCAAACATTTTTTTTACAATCAGTGACTCACTGGTGATGTCTTCTTTGACTGGAGTCACTGACTTTCCTTTTCTTCTCAATTTGGTCCAGACCGCCATAAGGATTTCTTCCAACCACGACTTTTTCTCTGGAGAGTTTACCGCCCAATTGTGTTCTGCTCTTCACTTTTGCTGTAAATCCTCACACTGTGCTCCTGAAAATAACAATGTCACATACTGTGTTGCACCCCTGAATAAAAACTTCCCACAATGTGCCCCTTAATAAAACTATGCCCCACACTGTGCACCCTTAATAAAAATATGCCCCACACTGTGCTCTTGAATACAAAATGTCCCACAGTATATCCCTGAATAAAAAATATGTGCCACAATGTGACCCTGAGTAAAACATATGCCGCACTATATGCCAACTGAATAAAAATTGCTCAACACTGTGCCCCTGAATAAAAAACGTAAAAACTTCCCCTTAACGTGCCCCCTGAATTAAAGTTCCCCACACTGTGCCCCCTGAATAAAATGTCGCAACAGTAAGGAATGGAATAATCAACTGCCAATGATCCAACGCCGCTCCAGCCATTCCCACTCGCCACTGTCACACAGGTAAGGCCTAACATCCTTCAGCCAGGCTGCTAGACCTAATCGCGCCACCTGTGTCTGAAAGAAGGCGTTATGCAGCAGTACAGGGAGCTGAGAGTGACTCCCTTGCACCCTGCAGAGCCGGAAACAATTTTAATTGTGTCTGTGTCTTAAAGATGCGGATACAATTGAATTTAGGGGACGGTTGTCATTAATGGGATGGGACAGGGGGCTGGTTAAGGCTATTTGCCAATTGGCACCCTCTTTCCACAGGCCCCATAGCAGTGGCATGGTCTGCCTCAATTGAAGGTACGCCACTGCTTACAGCTCTATTTAGCAAAAGTTAAGGACTCATGCACAAAGTCATGCACAGAGACAGTGCATGGGAGCACAAACACAAGACCCTACGAAGCTGTAGGCTGTGTGGAGCATCTGTAAGGCACCAAATTCTTTCCTAAAGGCAATGTTCTAGGACAGAATATTTCTGCAATTTACCATGTGTATGAATCCATGATAGAAAAAAATCCTCCGTGTGCATAAGGCCTAAACCAGAAAATACTGGGCGTCAGAGCAATATTTTAAAATTGCTCCTTCATACTCCATACTCCATACCATACTCCATTTCTCCCTTTGTAATGGCAAGGCTAAAATATATGGTAAAATTATAATGCCCCTTTAGTGCCCCCATATAGTATAATAATAATATTTAATATAATATATTACAACCCCTTCAAGGACACAGTAGTTTGTCCTCTAATTGTGCCCACAGTATTATGCCCCCTGTAGTACCCCTACACAGTATAATGTCCGCTTAGCGGCCCCCACACAGTATAGTGCCCCCTGTAGATTTTGCCATACAGCCTCCCTGTACACAGTGCCATAATCCCCCACCTCCTCTTTTTAGATCGTGTCATACAGTCCCCCACCTCCCCCTTGTTGCCAGTGCCCCCAAACAAAAACAAAAATTGTACTCACCTAGGCCCCGTTCCCACGACAAACTGAGCTGCTCCACGACGGGATCCTGTAGCCTGGAACAGAGTTTCCCAACCTTTTCGGACTCGAGGCAGCACTAGAAAAATACAATTTCCTCAGGGCACGCCTACCAAAAATTGTTTCGAGAAAGACAGAAAACGACTAAAAAAATGTTCACACACGTTTTTTGTAAGGCAAAAAAAATCTGCCTTAAAATTCCTTCAGGAACTGACAGCGTTGTTTGACCTTTTTTTTGTGTTTTTTCTTAAGCTGTTGAAGCTAATGCAAAAGACGCAGGCAAAAAAGCTCCAAATGAGCACTGCAGGTATTTTCTGCCTCCTATTCATTTCAATTGGAGGTCAGAGGCGGAAACCACTTGAAGACCATCAGCCCCCCACTCACATTATAATGACCATCAGCCCCCCACTCACAGTAAAATGACCATCAGCCCCCTACTCACAGTAAAATGACCATCAGCCCACTACTCATAGATTCCCCCTGTAGGTAGTTCCACACAGCTCCTTGTAGGTAGCGCCACACAGCCCCCTTGTAGGTAGCGCCACACATCCTCCTTGTAGATAGCGCCACACAGCCACCTTGTAGATAGCGCCACACAGCCCCCTTGTAGATAGCGCCACACAGCCCCCTTGTAGGTAGCGCCACACAGCCCCCTTGTAGATAGCGCCACACAGCCGCCTTGTAGACAGCGCCACACAGCCCCCTGTAGAGAGTGCCACACAGCCCCCTGTAGAGAGTGCCACACAGCCCCCAGTAGAGAGTGCCACACAGCCCCCTGTAGAGAGTGCCACACAGCCCCATGTAGAGAGTGCCACATAGCCCCCTGGTAGGGAGTGCCACACAGCCCCCTGGTAGGGAGTGCCACACAGCCCCCTGGTAGGGAGTGCCACACAGCCCACTGGTAGGGAGTGCCACACAGCCCACAGCCCCCTTGTTGGTAGTGCCACACAGCCCCCTTGTAGGTAGTGCCACACAGCCCACAGCCCCCTTGTAGGTAGTGCCACACAGCCCACAGCCCCCTTGTAGATAGCAAAACCCTCCCTTCCTGTAGATAGCGCCACTGTGGCCACATGTGGCCGGGGATTCCGCTCCTGGAGCGCTCCTTGATGTCACTGTCCATATATGGACAGTGACATCACGGGAAACTCCTGAAGCGGAATCCCCGTCCACAGCGTTGCCGACGCTGTGACCGTGGAATCCACTCCAGGTGAAGTTCCTGTCGTCTGTGTCCATTTATGGACAGTGACATCATTGTCTTCTCCTGGAGTGGAATCCCCGGTCACAGCGTCTGCAACGCTGTGAATGGGGATTCCGCTGCAGGAGTTTCCCCTGATGTCACTGTCCATATATGGACAGAGACATCAAGGAGCGCTCTAGGAGCAGAATCCCCGGCCACACTCGGATTCCGCTCCTTCAGGGAGCTACAGTGGCGCTATCTACAGGAAGCTCCTCCCTGCTCTGCTATAGTGGCTGCTAGCGGCACCACCGCCCTCACGCCCAGTGTCGCCGCTAGCAGCAGCTATGGTTGCTACAGCGGTAGCGACGGCCACTAAGTGAAGAAGCGCCCGGGCGGAAAGACGACTGCTGAGTCGAGGGGCCCGGGCGCTTCTGAAACAAGCAGGGGATAGGAGCCAGCGCAGCGCCCCCTTCCACCGGCTGGAGTGATGCGCCCTGTGCACTGTAGTTTGCTGCACATTTTCTGTGCGAACATGCCCTAGTGCCCAGTGGTCCTTCTCTGCTCTAGAGCTTATTCTCAGGTTGTGTTTTTTACCTCCACTTCTTTTTACCTTTATTATATTCTTTCACAGGTCCTGTTTTTGCAGCAAAGCAATGTAGGAGAGAAAAGAGGAATTTTAAACAATCAATGTGGCAGCAATGTCCTTGGGCGCCCCCCTGCCCATGGATCCGATAGGAGCTGCAAGGTCTGTCGCATTTGGGCCTAGATGATTATATTCCATAGCATATCATAAGATATGTATTTTATACATCTTTCTATAACATTGTAGGTAGATTTTATTTAAAAAGTAATTCACTTCATAACATTTATAAAGTGACAGAAAAGTACTTCACCGGTTACATTTTAAAAGGGTTTTCTTAGCAATCACGCTGAATTCATATCGTAATCACAGTGCTTTTAGTTCTGCTTTGTAATCAAAATTTTGTGCAAATCTTGCAAATTAAATAAAAACACTCATTAAAATGTTCTTGTTCTGCGAAACACCGCTGTACCTCGTACCTCTGTCAATATCTCTCATTAGTAATTCATCTCAGATCCTGCCTCTAACCATGTAAAACAGACTTATTGTACATTCATTGTTCATTTCTTGTTATAGAATCATAAACGCTTCAGTGCCCTAAGCTGTCTCCATACTCCAGTAGTGCTGAAACCCCTCACTGATCCTGGAGTTTATGACCTTTCCTGTCAGGAGATTCTATCTCAACGTTCCTATTCTATACATGCCTCCTCATCCACCACCTATATATCTATGACCGTGTAGAAAATATAGGCCTGTTCTCCTACTCCTGCTCTTCTTAATCTTGATTCCATTCCTTCCATTTTTTCTCACTGTATCTCTGATTCCATCTTTTGACATAAGTTTCCATCAAGCTACCAGTTTGTCTCTTCTTTTGCAGTTTAAACAACTAGAGCTTTACTTACTCCTACTTAACCCCTGGAATGCTTTTATTGTATAGACTATGTCATGCCAAGAGCTTCTTCCAAGCCAATAATGTAATAGCTACATTATTAACTACGAGTAAACTCCGATCATGACTCAATGTCACCTCTGATCACCCTTAGTTAAAAGTAATGACAAGCAATCGCCTGTCTTATCAGCCTCTAAAGCCAATCTAACAGCAGCATTATTCCGTGATTGCATGGGGATAGGGGGGAAAGTGATAGCAAGACCATCTTCTTCTGTTATGGTGGGAACCTGGATCCTGACATTGACAAACAATTATAGGTCTATGTATACAGATTAAATTAAGTAGGATGCATTTTATATACTGTGTAAAACATGTTCGATTGTATGTAAAATACTGCATGTCTACATGCTTTAGCAATTTTAGATGATAAAGGAATGTTGTTCCATAGGATAAGCTACATTTCTAAGCCCAGTACATTTTTAACTACGCTATTATAGTACAGATGAGCAGTGTTTTATTTGAATACTTCAGTAATACTGCCAGATACGGCTCAGAAGCTTTCTATGGAAGAGTGAGGGCACACTAGATTGATTTTTGCGTATGTCAACACACTAAACAACTGTAAGGGCAGTACAATCTGGAAATCACAATAAAAAAGTACCTAAAAATAACTGACTCTATTAGGGTATACATTTGAATCCAGCGGCTATCTAATACCTATACGGTTTGAAATGACTTGGCATATAGAAGTCATAAATGGACATCTGTCCTCCATTCATATAAGCGAAGGTAAGATAACTAAGGAAGGTGAAATAGGAGCCATCTCCATGGGAAGCAATTAGGTTTATGTCAAGGTGTTTCTGTGTTATTTATGATAAAATCACCTTGGGATGGATAAAGGGAAACTAATACCATGAGTTCTGATCTACAGCACAATCTTACTCTCTTACAAGGGTAATGATATTCCTTAACAAAAAAAAAATCAGAAAGTCTGGTTTTAAGCTTTGCACTCAATATATATATGTAAAAAAAATAATACCGTGATTATATTTTAGTTAAATATTCTGCTTTATTTTAGAAATATATAATAATAAAGAGAAACATAAAGTTTATCCAGAGTCAATCCAATATACGATAACTCTAGAGTCCTTTCAAGTGATGGTACCAGTAGGGGTCCCTGAGCTCAGATTGGTGCTACCTTCTACATCAAATGGGCTGTGGTGCTCTGTAAAGCTTTTCAAAACCTACTGAGATAGTCAAAGTTCGCAATCACTGGAAATTTCTGACACAATCACTCAAATCACAAATCAGCGATGCTGTAGAATAAGCTTTATATGTTTGATTATATGTGTATAGTAAGTGTCTAACATAATGTTTTTATCTGAATTATTCACATTAAATTCTGGCATTTAGCCTCCAGATCTGCAGAGAAATTAAATTTGGTTAAGTAGAAAATGAAGTTGGGAGGCTCACAGGATCATTTTAACTGGTTAAAACCCGTGCACCATATATATAGGATGGGCAGTGCAGGCTCTTAATTTCCACGCAAATGTATAAATACAGTGCGGGTTTAAGCTGGCTGCCCAAATGACGGGTGCTTGACTCCCAGGGACCCTGTAGAGAAGACAGAAGTGGTTTTCACAACTTCTGTCTTTGCTGTCCTAAGTTACAAATCGCTCAATGTGCTCTGTGTAGGGAACAGAGGCAGCAGCAGTTGCTCCAAGTGGTCATGTATCTGGTCACATGATCGCCGAGTTGTCGGAAGTGTAACACATTCAAGGCCTCCAGTCCCAGTGGCAGCAAAGCAGCCCGACAAAAATATGAATCCTCCATGTTTCTCTGTAGATAGAGTGCACTTTTCTTTATGGGCTTCATTTTGTCGCCTATAAACATAACGCATAAACATAGAACATTTTCTCAGATTGATTGTGGTTTGTCTATGTAACTTTTGGCAAAGTTCCGTCGCTGTTTTTTTTTATACCTTTCTTTAAGTGGTGGGGGCCTTCATCCCTCAAGCCCTGTTTTGTTCATTGTGTGGTGATGGTATGGGTTGAAACCATCACTCCAGATGTCTGCAGCTCAGCCTGAAGTTTTTTGGCTGTTGTACAGGATTTATTTTCCACATTTCGGACCAACTTTAGTAGGGTTCGCTCATCAATTTTTTCTTTCCACCACCTCTTTTCACCACAAATAATATAATAATGTCCCCCAAAGGTATTTTTTTTGACCTTTGACAGACAGACAATAAAAAAAATGTCAGAATGCGTACTAATAATGCTTAGTGCACTCAATACTAGAATGCTAACTTAAAAGGGTATTCTCCTCTGGGACATTTATAGCATATCCTACAGGATATGCAATAAATTTCCGATAGATCTTACCTGTGGGATCGGCACCTATCTTTAGAACAGTGCCCTCTGATCCCCTTCCTACCTTCTGTACTATTGCTGGGTTCTGGCAACTGACTGACGAGGTGGCCGGATTTTCCAGAAACCGGTGAGCGCATTTTGCTGCATTCTTTCCTGAACTCCTAGAAATTAATGGGAGTTAAAGAAACAGAGTATCATGTGGCTATGCCATAAATGTCCAAAATCGGAATCACTTTTTAAAGAAAACTTCCACTGTGACACCACTTTGGAAAAACAGCCCTTCCACAAGCTGTTAAAAAGATTTGTACCATAATTTTTCCACTTATTAGGGCATTTAATTAACATATTAGTTAGTCTTCCATCCGTTTTCAGCACCATCTTATTTAATTCCTTCTCCCTCATTCCGCTCACTAGAAAAGCTACTGAGCGCATCATCACTGTGTGCTGTCCAGCCTAGCTGTATACTACAAGTTCCATGGTGCCTAGTTACCAAGTCATTACTATCTGGGGTAAATTTTGCTGAACTTGAAAGACGCAATTACCGCAAGAAAAGGGGACATAGGGTCCAAACAGGAAGGCAGTCGCAGATTACACAAATCTGTAGGCACAGAAAATCTTTCTATGCCTAAATAGCTGACATCATAAGCATACATAGAATGCATTTAATAACGCTTGTCACCCGCACCACATTTTGTGATAGTAACCCCCACTAAAATAAAAGGCAACAAAAGGGGACTTACAAGCTTCTTGGTTTACATCACGCATTGATACTTAATGGGGGTTGGAGCTTTAAAAATATATTATTCAATTAACTGTATGTGACTGGAGTTTCCTTTTAAGTGTCAAATATGATGTGAGATATTAGGCCATGTGACCTATAGTGTGTATTGCAGTAATGTTAACCCTTGCATTCCAGTGACAATTTTTACTCTATGACATACACAAATAAAATCTAAATTATAAAATAAGAAAATTATATTATTCTCCCATACCCATATATTTTGTGAAAGTATACAAGTATACACCTTACACATTGTAGAAATGAAACCCAGCATTTTACACTCATGGTTGACATGGTTGACATGCAATTTTGCATTCACACTGTTCCATAATCAGCTTACTTTATTAAATAAAGCAGAAAAATGTTAGTTAACCTGTTTTTCTAAAGTAAATAGTAGTAATCCCTTTGCTGCTGAAGGGGCATTTTGTTCTATAATACATTCCATGCCTCTTTACTGGAAAAGGATTATGCTCAGAAAACTGTAATGCATGTTTTCCACTATTTTGAAATTAGGAAATATTGCTAATAGGACGTGCGTACACCTCTTAGTCACCTGCCATACAATTCCTTAACCCTTTTGTTAACAGTGAGTGTGCATGTCTATCTATTATTTAGAAAAGATCTGGCCACATTTTTGGTGTTTTTTATTCCATCATACTAACAACGCTCAGTAATCGGAAAGGCTTTTGTTCAAGTGCCAGGACTCACAGAGAAAGCCTGTGAGTCCTGCTTCTCCCGCTAATACAATTCTGATTGACAGCTCTTCCTACAGGAAAAGCTGTCAAACATTAGTGTGTGGGTGGGGAAAGCAGGACACACAGGCTTTCTCTGAGTCCTGGCACTTAAAAAGCTTTATGAATTTACTATGTCAAATAATAGAAAACTATATTTCCTTGAGCTCAGCATCTCCGCCTCTATCCGAAGCTGCCTCAAATAGCGTACTGAGACCTGACAGATCCACTATAGATAGAGAACAAATATTACATTAGCTTGGATGAAAATATCAATGGTACAAGCAATGGTCACAATAATAACACAATAACTTTGGTATAGCAATGGCAAAATACAAACACCGATCAACCATAACATTAAATTTCACAGACTGGTAAATTGAATAAAATGTATTATGTTGTTACAAATAAACCTGACGAGGGTGTGATATATTAAGCAGCAAGTGAAGTTAGTTCTTCAAGTTAATGTACTGGAAGCATCAAAAATGGGCAAGGGTAAGGAAGTCAGCATCTTTAAAAAGGGCCAAATTGTGATGGCTAGAAGAATGGGTTAGATGATCTCCAAAACGTCAGGTCTTGTAAGGTGTTCCTAGCATGCAGTGGTTAGAACCTACCAAAAGTATTCCAAGAAAGGACAACTGGTGAAATGCCAAACTGGTGACAGGGTTATTGGCACCCAAGGCTCATTGATGTGTATTGGAATGACAGCCCGTCCTTCTTCAGTCCAATTCCATGGAAGAGCTTGCTGAAAAAGTTAGTGCTGGCAATGATAGAAAGGAGTCAGAACACACAACGCACTGCAGCTTGCTGCAGTCCCAGATCTGTCACATGAGCTTCAGAAATGGACTATGGACCAGAAATGGAAGAAGATGGCCTGGTCTGATTAATCAGGTTTTCTTTTACATCATGTGGATGGCCGGGTGAGTGTTGGCACCAGGATGTACTTTGACACATATCACCTACCTAAACATTGTTGCAGACCAAGTACACCCATTCTTGGCAATGGTATTCCCTAATGGCAGTGGCCTCTTTCAGGAAGATAATGCCACCTCCAACTTCCCTAGGTCTTAATCCAATTTAGCATTTGTGAGATGTGCTGGAAAAACAAGTCCGATCTATGGAGGCCACACCTCGATATTTACAGGATTTAAAGGATCTGCTGCTAACTTTCTGGTGGGTCAAAGCTGGTTCAGCTGTGTATGTGAGCAGTAAATCAGATTTTGTGTAACTCAATTGATGTAACATCCCTGTATATCAACATTATATAAACAGGAAAACCTCTTTAACCTTGATGGAGTTGTTTTCAGAGAATTTTTAGCCGTTTATGGAGCTGAAAACGTTTTTTTGAGGCATTTTTTGACACATTGAAAAACAGCTCCAAAAACGGCTCAAAAAGTGACATCGTCCTTCCTTTACAAGGCGTTTTTTTACGCACCATTTTTTAAAACAGCGGCGTAAAAAAAACGCCACGTCTGAACATAACGTTTTTCCCATTGATTACAGTGGGCAGATATTTGTAGGCATTCAGCTACTATTTTTTTAGGTATATTTCGTGGCGATTACACCCCGAAATACGCTTGAAAACTCTGCGTGTGAACATACCCTAAGCCTTCTGGAAAATACAACTTTTTTTTTGCTTATCCTGTGTTACTATTACTGCTTATTGCCTAGGTTGTAAAGAAATATTCGGCACACAAGGTGATGATTTTAGCAAACCTTTCGGTTTTATTTTATCAAAAGTTGATGCCAGAAGTTTAGTGCAAAATTTTGGTCGTATATTAGACCTTCATCAGGCACTACAAGAGCAAAATATATTACAAAACAGTAGATTAGCATCATGTGGATAAATAGATATATAACATAAATCAAGGTAAGGAGAGAAATAAAAGGGGGGGGAGACATAATGACTATGTCCGTCCGTCCCCCCCCCCCCGTCCCCCGTTTATTTCTCTCCTTACCTTGATTTATGTTATATATCTATGTATCCACGTGATGCTAATCTACTGTTTTGCAATATATTTTGCTCTTGTAGTGCCTGATGAAGGTCTAATATACGACCGAAACATCGCACTAAACCTCTGGCATCAACATTTGATAAAATAAAACCGAAAGATTTGCTAAAATCATCACTTTGTGTGCCGAATATTTCTTTACTACATAATTGGGTTGGACCCTATTCGTGCACCTACCCGGATCTTGTGCGCTCTGAACCACTACATATTGCCTAGGTTGGTTAAAGGGGTTGTACAAAGTTAGAAAAACATGGCTGCTTTCCATCAGAAACAGTGCTATATTTGTCCATGTGTTGTGTCTAGCATTGCAGCTCAGTTCAATTGAAGTGGATGGGACTTAGCTGCAATACCACACACAACCTGTGGACAGGTGTGGCGCTGTATTTGGAATAAAGTAGTCATTTTTTAAATACTGGACCACCTCTTTAAGCTTGTGAAGCTTAGAGACATGCAGATTTACATGCAACTGATTGTCTAAATGTATTTCAGCTGCTTATTGTGCTTTTGCTTTCTGCAGCTAAGGCAGAGAGAGCTGCTGCCTCATTCATTCATTGTCTGGAGGAATAACTGTTCCCACCGCTGCTGCAGAGACCTCTTTCTTTATTATCTAGCTTAGAATATTCTCCTTTCACATTACATGAATGGATTCTTAATTTTTTTTTAAGTGTTTTTTCTTTAATATCTACTCGCTTACCTGGAACTCAGGGCCAATAACTTTCAAGCTGTGTGGAAAGGTCTAGAGTATTTTCTAGCATGGTTTCTAACTGTACAGAGAAATGCAATGCTATAAACATTCTTTGTCATATACTACTGGAACCTAACTTCTTATAGAAAAATGATAAATAATATATTGATACAGAATGCAATGATCAATTGTTTAATGTGCTAACAACATATTTTAGCATGGCTCACTTGAAAGTTCACAGTTGAAAAAAATAACTGATGTTGGAACTTCTAAAAACAAATTGCTATAAATTACAGTTTTACAGTTTTCCATATTGACATGTATATTTACTTCTATTCAAATATATGCAAAACATCTGCCTTAGTATCTGGCATAGATTTACAATCCAAGCAAACCACATATTTAGGTATTCTTTCAAAATTACCTGAATTATGGAGCCATACATTTTTTAACTAATGCTCTATTATTTCAGAACACTCGGCATATAGGGTTGGATTATAGGGAGGGCACAAGTGGCTTGTACCCAGTGGTCTTTACTACATTGGCGTCTTAGGGGGGCTTCCACCACTCACCCTCCCTGCCCAGGTTGGATCTATTTATCTATCTATCTATCTATCTATCTATCTATCTATCTATCTATCTATCTATCTATCTATCTATCTATCTATCTATCTATCTATCTATCTATCTATCTATCTATCTATCACGGGGTGGTGATGAGGTGACAGAGGGGGCTTACATGTTGCAGTCGCTATTGACCACGTCATCTAAGCGCTTAAACGGCCAGTATTGAATTTATTTATGATGTACATAGTCATTTATGATGTACATTTATGTCAAATATAGGTAAGGGGTTAAGTGGAGAGGGTCATGTGAATGCATGGGCACCTAACCTATACAGTTAGGTCCAGAATTATTTGGACAGTGACACAAGTTTTGGCATTTTAGCTGTTTACCAAAACATATTGAATATACAGTTATATAAACAATATGGGCTTAAAGTGCGGACTCTCAGCTTTAATTTGTGGCTATTCATATCCTAATTTGAGGAAGGGTTTAGGAATTACAGCTCTTTAATATGTAGCTGCCCCTTTTTCAAGGGACCAAAGCTAATTGGACAATTATCTCATAAGCTATTTAATGGGCTGCATGGGCCATTCCCTCGTTAATCCACCATCAATTAAGCAGGTAAAAGGTCTGGAGTTGATTCCAGGTGTGGCGTTTGCATTTGGAAGCTGTTGCTGTGAACCCACAACATGAGGTCAAAGGAGCTCTCAATGCAAGTGATACAGACCATCGTTAGGCTGAAAAAAATAAAGAAAGCCATCTGAGGGAGAGCTCTTTTGAAAAAAAAGAGGGGGCACTGCTGATCTCGTGAACTCCAAAAGGCCTGGATGTCCACGGAAGACAACAGTGGTGGATGATCGCAGAATCCTTTCCATGGTGAAGTCAAACCCCTTCACAACATCTACCCAAGTGAAGAACACTCTCCTGGAAGTAGGTGTATCCGTATCTAAGTCTACCATAAAGAGAAGACTTTATGAGAGCAAATACAGGGTTCACCACAAGGTCCAAACCATTCATCAGCCTCAAAAATAGAAAGACCTACAAACGAAAGGGGTCAATAATATCACAAACGTAATAAGTAATTAAAAAAAATCGCTTTATTTTGAAGATAGATACAAAACATTAAAAAGATGAGTCACACAATAAAAAGAAACAGAGCATCAACCTCTGCAGGACACAATATAGTATAATCAAGGTATGAATATACATAAATGGAAATATACAGAAATATGAATGAGAATACGTAAAGGAACGCTGACTGTGCCCGTTATGCCCAAGGTTAAGAATATGTGTGCAGCTACCAGTGCAATGTAAAGTGGTAGTGCAGGTACAAAGAACCCCTGCGGTGCACACATATATAAGAGAAATGCAAGACCCAGGCAGCGAATTATGAGGCCTGACCACAGAGGTTTAACACAGGCCTAGGAAATGTAAAACAGAATGCCTAAGGGGAGGGTCCTACCAGGATTACGCCACCCCCGGACGAAGGCATCCGCCGAAATGCGCGTCGGGCTCAGGCTTCTTCCCTCTGCAGGACCATGAACCCTGGTATGTACCTCCATTTGTATAGGCATTCTGTTTTACATTACCTTTTTTGGGGGAAAAAAACCCGTCTCTTTTTCTAATCCTAGACAACCACTTTAAAGGCTTTGTACACCTTTGAAATCTCTTCTTTTTTTTTTTTATAAAAATGGAAATCAGTGTGTTGTGCAACTTCCTAAATACTTTTTATTAAAAATTATTTTTACTTTTTGAGATACAGCTGTTTTGTATCCTGTATACAGAGCAGCTGTATCTAGCGCTGAAACCTATATCTGTCAGGTCAGCCGCACTGACGGGTTCAGTGTCAGCGGGTCCCGGGGGGTGTCTATGACAGGCAGGATCGAGCTGCTATCGATCACATCTAAGTTCATAACAGAATACAAAGCAGTTGTATATAACATTAAAACTACCTACCTAATATTGAGTAGATCCCACTCGTGCTACCAAAACAGCTCGAAACCGTAGAGGCATGACGTCCACAAAATCTCTGAAGGTGTTCTGTGTTTTCTGGCACCAAGACATTAGTAGCAGATACTTAAAGTCCTGTAAGTTGAGAGGTGGGGCCTCCATTGACCGAACATATTTTTCCAGCAAATCCCATAGATGGTTTGGATTGAGATCGGGGGAATTTGGAGGCCAAGTCAACTTCTTTAACTCCTTGTCATGTTCCTCAATTCATTCCTGAACAATTTTTGCAGTTTGGCATGGCACATCATCCTGTTGAAAGAGGCCACTGCCATTAGGAAATACCATTGTCATGAAGGTTTGTACTTGGTCTGCAACAATGTTTAGGTAGGTGGTACTATGGTACATGTCAAATTAACATACATGTGAATGCCAGGAACCAATGTTTCCCAGCAGAACATTGTTCAGAGTATCACACTGACTCCGCCGGCTTGCCTTCTTCCCATAGTGCATCTTTGTGCCATCTATTCTCCAGGTAAGCAAAGCACACGCACCCGGACATCTACATGTTGTAAAAGTTAACATGGTTCATCAGACCAAGTCAACTTTTTCCATTGCTCCATTGTCTGGTTCTGATTCTCATATGCCCATTGTTGGCAATTTAGTGGTGGACAGGGGTTCATAGGGCTTTGACCGATATGCAGCTACGCAGCCCCAAATGCAGCAAGCTAAAATGCTGTGTGTGTTCTGACACCTATCCATTAACTGTTTCAGCAATTTGACCTACAGTTGCTCTTCTGTGGGATCGGACCAGACGGGCTAGCTTTTTCTCCTCAAACGCATTAATGAGCCTTGGACACCCATAAACCTGTTTCTGGTTCGCCGGATTTCCTTCCTTGGACAACTTTTGGTAGGTACCAACCATTGAATTCTGGGAACACCCCACAAGACCTGCCATTTTGGAAATTCTCTGACCCAGCCGTCTAGCATTGCCCCTTTAATTCTGCTTCCAACACATCAATTTCAAGAACTGACTCTTCACTTGCTGCCTAATATATCTCACCCCATGACCGGTACCTTTGTAATGAGATAAGCACTGTTATTTACTCTGCCTGTCAGTGGTTTCAATGTTATGGCTGAACAGTGTATTTTTGTATACTTCCGCTTGGTATATAGACGTGGTATAGACGTATATACGTGGTGTGACCTTAGATGCTTAGGTGTGTGCAGCTAAGAGGGAACAGTGCATGCATGGGTATTTTTTTATGTTGTTTTTCATCAGAAGTTCTTTAATATCTTAACTCCACAACTTGGAACATCCTCAGGGCCTATAACCTGCAACCTTAGCAGGTAACCAGTAAACCTAGCCAAAGATGATCAGAGCTGGTTCACAGCTTGAACTGTATGTGACAGCATTAATACATGTACCCCCAATGTGACCTCCTAACTCAACAATGTTCAATTGGAGTAGGCAACAAGACAATGACACAAAATCCAAAAGCAATTCTTCATTTAAATGGTTGAGAAGAGACAAAAATCTTGACTTGATGTTATGGCAGGACCTAAAACCATCAATTCATGCACAAATGTGAACAATTATGTGACCCTATAAACGAATACATTTAAAGTTCTCAGTGAAATACTGATATCAATTCATAGTTTGGTTGCAGTTTGTATAGGTGGTGCAACCAATTATTAGGTTAATGGGGGAGATTTCTCATGCAATATTAAGGGACAACTATAAAGGGGGCTTGAATACTTTTTGTGTTAACATTACAAGACTTTTTCAATTGTGTGAAATTGGTATGAAACTTACATAGTTATGAAAAGTTTTATGATTTGGGAATTTAAAGGGAACCTGTCAGCATGTTGATGCTGCCCTAACTGCTGGCATATACACTGTAGTGATGTAGTGGTAGGTGCAATAAACTATGATTTACTTTACGGGCTTGTCCACAAATTTGTGCAGCAATTCCGTTGAAAGTAGCAGACATTCCGCTGCAGCAAAAACGCACCATTTCCTGCATTTTTTACTGGAAAAAATGGTGCGTATTTTGCTGCGTTTTTCTCAATGTTGGGAAAAACGCAGCAATTTAGTCCAATTTCCGCAGCAGGCATTGACATGCTGCGGTCCAAAAAATACATACCGCAGGTCAATTTCTGCTCTGAATTATTACGCAGCGTGTGGATGAGATGTGTTAAATCTCACCCACTTTGCTGCTACTGTATTCTGCTGCATATTTTCTGTCCGCAATTCTGGACGGAAAATATGCAGCAATTCCGCTACGTGTGGACAAGTTTTTAAGCTCGCTAGCATTTTAGAGAAATCATAGTTGTAAAAAACATCCTATGGGGAGTTCCCCTACGGCTTCTCACTGCCCAGCTCAGCTTGATTGACAGGTAGAGATCTGTCAATCAAGCTCAGTCGGAAGGAATCCATCCAGGGGACACTTCTTTCCAAGCCCAGCACTAGCCGCGAGTCAGTGTTAAAATCTTGATTTATCTAAAATGTCCTTAAAAAAGGTAAACAAGGTTAATATTAATGAGCCTCCTCATCAGTATATTTCATGGATCACACATTAAATATTGTATTGCTAATTGTATATTTAACCAGATTATTCTAGGTTTTCTTATAAATAATATTTTGCTTATGTTTGGTTCTTTGGCAGAAATCAGGTCCGGTGCTTTCCTTGCACAAGAGAAGAAGGTTCATCTCCTATATAAAAGAAACATCTCGTGTACCATTATGCAATAAATGACAGATGGTTATTTTTGAACAAAATGATACAGTGCAATGTTCAGGACAAAATGGAAGTTAACTGACCTGACGAAGGGACCAGTCCGGTCCAGAAACGCGTCGTCCTTTGAATTAAAGATCTCCTTGATCAAACTCAACTGACTTCGTTCCTTGTCCTCCTGAGCCTGGCGCTGATGCCCGTTACTACACTGCAATTTTTTCCTGCTCTGTTTTCTTATACAAAATGGAATTTAAGGCACCTTTTGTAAGTAAAATAGATAACCTAAGGAAAATTCAGAAAAACATAAATTAAATACAACAGTGAGCCGTGCTGGGGACTGGATCGGTACAAAATGATGCGTGTATAGCGCTGCTGTGGTCAGTAACCGGCGGCTTACCGCTCTGTGTTGGCGGTAAGCCGCCGGTTACTGACCACAGCAGCGCTATACACGCATCATTTTGTACCGATCCAGTCCCCAGCACGGCTCAGTGCCCGACGAAGGTCTGTCTGACCGAAACGTCGACGTCGCACATACAGCCTCTGGCATCCATAATAAAAATAAAAATATATTTTTGTAACACAAGCAAGGTGTGCCGAGTACAAATTCTTAACCTATACCCGGGTTGGGACCCTACCTCGAGCACCCAAAGAAACCAGTGCCATCTGAACACAACCATACTTAAATACAACAGTGTTTTCCTAGAGTCATAAACCAGATTTAGGGTGTTGGAGTAAGGTCAAGGATAAACAATCCTAGATTGCAGTAAATAATAAGTCAAGTACGTGGCAGCAACTACTGTCCATAGATACTTGTACAACAGCTCCCCCAGCTGTAATCTACCTCAGTCAAAACTCTCTGTCATAAAGAGCAGATCTATTATTATAATCAAGAAGAGACAACATATATGTTCAGAGAATTGATGGCAAGAGTTGAATGTTGATTTTAAACACTAGGCTATTAGAGTAATTTAATATTTTTTGGAGAAGAATGTCCTTGGGAAATATTTTGTAGAAAATACATAGTAGTTCCATATGTCTCTGGTCAAAGACATCTTGCATAGGGGCACATAGACAGAGATAGATGTTGTACTTGTCTATCTCTGCACAAAATGTTTTACTGGAGAATTGCTTCCATAAAATGGATATTGATATAGATAAAAGAGCTTTATTGATTTTAGCAGCCCACCTCCCTTGTTTGTACCCTGCACGTACCACATATTTGCTTGCAAGAAATTATAATGTTTAGGTTATACAAAGACCTTTACCCGCTATAGTACCAGGGCACTTGTCCCTGTTAATGCAATTTTAGTACATGTGGTTTTAATGGATCTAACTTTTTTGTTATGTTATCCATATTTGTTTTACGAGAGGCAGCCACCAAGCAATAGCTAGTAATTTACTTGTTGCCTCCAAAAAGTGTCATTAGAGATTGCGGCAGCTCTATTCAATAGCGTGGGACTTGAGCCGAAAAATTTCTGGTGGCACATCATGGAGGACGCTTGCAGTTTTGCTTCTTCTGATTCTGACGTGGGATCCCCATAGAAAGTTATTTCCTTCCTGAAATAAGGGGAAAAAAGAGAAGATATGACTCCTCTACTTCTTCCTTTTCAGGGGAAGGTGAAATTCCTGTAAGAAAGAAAAGCACGGTGCCTGGAAAGGACCAATATGAGGAGATGCCGGCAAAGTATGTTCCTATATCAACACACCATTCCAAGGTTCACATTTCTGTCAGCAGCGTGTTTGAACAGCTGCATGACCATCCTGCAAAAGCGCATTATAAGCAGGGGACTTCATTTGACTGCACCCATGGCCAGAGTGCAGCATGCTCAGACATATTTAACTTTTCTGAAGAAAGTCTTGCTACCTTTGAAGTAGATTGCGAGTCCGAGAGTGTTATCAGGTCAACAGCCTCATCAGAAAGAGGGATGTGGAGCGATTTACAAATGGCAAGAGTAGGTTTAGCCGATAAGGTGCCCCCTGCTAAGCCTTCTTCCCAGAGGTGGGCAATAAATGACATCCCCCATGCAGCCGGCCCTTTACGTTTTATGCTCTCGAAAACAGAACAAGTAGGCAATGTATCTGCTGGTCTAAGTAACAGAGCGTTATTATACTGTAAAATTGCTCTATTGCAAGCACCGAGCAGAGCTGTCCTGTTAGTAGGAGAAGCATTTAATTACATTACGAACATTCGCAGAGCAAGATGGCTTACGGGCACAGGAATGGTTGATTTAGCTACATAGACCCATAAATTCCCTAATATGGAAACGTTGAACCTCTTTAGTCCAGATTTTGTCCAGAAGGTTAAGGGCTGTTATAGGGCTCGCAATTCCTTTGCCCACTTAAAGAAATACAGTATCCCTAGGAAGCCCTTTATTTCGGAGGGTTGGACTTTTTCATCCAACTGACAGGTCTGAGAATATTTTCAGGGACAATTAAAAAAACAGGAAAGCACAGGAGGTTCCTTTATGTCTATCAGAGGCTCAGGAGGTCCTTGGTCAACTCAGAGGAAGAGAACTACAATGGTTAAGTTCTCACTCTTCCTTTCCATCACGAGTGTAGGTACATGTTTGGCAGAAACTGTTGGGTCTTAAACACCACAAAAAATAGCCTACCTAATAAATATAAACCTAACAAAATGTATCTTTCAAAAGCACTTACCTTGCATCCAGGCTTACTAGGGCTTGTATTAGGTTCTATTGTTGGCACTAGTGCAGGGAAAGATTTCTCAATCTCCTCCAGGCCTGATTGGCTGGATCAGTCATGTTTTCCCAATAAAAAAAAGTTTGACGGTTCTATCTGTCTTGTACTAAATGTTTGTGAATTAAAGAAATTTCTAAAACCAAAGAGATTTTGCATGGAAGGTATATCAGATTTCAGACTGATAAGGGAGTTTTCCTTACAAAACAAGATTTAAAAGATGCCTTTCACGCAATCTCTATTGCACCAAAATATTGGCGTCTGCTACAGTTCTGGTGGAACAACCAGTTATACCATTACAACCAGTTATACCACCAGAATGTAATGGTGTTTGGCCTATCCAATGGTGCATACACATTCTGAAGAATAATGAAAGCCTTAGGCCGGATTCACACAAGCGTGTTCGGTCTGTGATATACTGACCGTATGTCGGCAGTATTTCCCAGACCGAACATAGTGCAGGGAGCCAAGCTCCTATCATCATAGTTATGTACGATGCCAGTAATCCCTGCCTCGCTACGGGAAAACTGTCTCGTAATGAAAACTCAATTACAGTTTGGCCACAGCAAGGCAGGGACTCCTAGCGTAATAGAAAATTGAAGTGTGTTCGGTCCGGGAAATACTGCTGACATACGGTCCGAAAATCACGGACAGAACACGCTCGTGTGAATCTGGCCTTAGGCACTATTCACACGACAAGGATTCTCGGCCGTGTGACGGTAGTTTTTTTGGTGGCTGTCACATGGCCACAGTAGGAACAATAGATGGGGCTATACACACGAGCGATTTTTTGACGGCCCGGTTTTGGGCCATTCTCCCAACCACACATTTCCCATAGGGGCCGTGTAAAGCATGGCTGTCATTTGGATGTTATCCGAGTGACAGCCGTGCTTTCTGCCGCTCGCTCTCTTCTCCTCCTCACAGTGCGAAGAGCATGTGAGGAGGAGGAGGAGGTAATTTTTTTGCTTCCTGTAGGAGCGGAATCCCTAATCCCCAGCTATAGCGTTTCCGAAGCTTTGACTGGGGATATTTAGCTCCAGGAGAAATCCCTGACGTCACTGTCCTTATATGGACATTGACGTCAGGGACTTCTCCTGGAGCGGTCCCCTACAGTGGCGCTATCTACAGGAAGGGAGGGGGGTGCCATCTACAGGGGTGCTATGTACTTGGGGGCTGTGTGGCACTACCTACAGGGGGGGCTGTGTGGCACTACCTACAGGGGGGGCTGTGTGGCACTACCTACAGGGCGGCTGTGGCAGTATCTACAGGGGGCTGTGTGGCATTATCTACAGAGGGCAGTGTGTGGCATTATCTACAGGGGGCTGTGTGGCATTATCTACAGGGGGCTGTGTCAATTTCTACAGGGGGCTGTGTGGCATTATGTGAGGGCAGTGTGTGGCAAAAAATTGGCAAATTTAATTCATTCGTTTTTAAAACAGACAGGGAAAAACTGGTGCAAAACGGGGCAAATCGGCCGTTAAAAGCGTAAACAGAACTGATGCAAAACAGATGCAGAAAAACAGACAAAAAACGGCCGACACTCAGACCCTGTCGTGTGAATAAAGCCTTAAGTATGGCACAAACAGCATTTCTTACCTGGTCTACTTGGACAACCTCCTTGTATTCCACTCAAAAATCTGACATTTTGTCCAATCAGAGGGACATAGTAATGTCTACATTCCTGGAGACAGGTTTCATAGTAAATATAGAAAATTCAGTTCTTCAGCCAACATATTCACTGATTTTCCTAGGTTATTCCATAGTCACGGTGGGGTAGATTTACTATTCAAAATGTGTTCGAATTCTGGCTCAAATTGAGCCAAAATTCTGGCGTACATGCTGTGCACCACATTTATTAACTGTTTTAGAACTTTTTTGTGCCTCGCTTCACGAAGGGTGTGTCTTATTGGGAAATGGCGTGGTCAGTCAGGAAGGGGAGTCGCAAAATTTTGGTGCAAGAAACTGGCATAAACTAAGCCAACCAAGAGGTAGTATAAGAAAGATGAAAGTGTCTACGATATCTAGCTAACCAAATTTATCATACCATAACAGAGCGATATGACCGAGACTGATGTAAGTATAAATCTTTTATAATCTGGAGTGGCAAAATTAGCTCTCCAGACTAAAGTCCCAACACATGCCGCAAATTTGCCACTCACACCTAAGACATATGCTGGACACACGTCACTCAATACTATGACATTGACTTACAATAAGAGTTTTTTGGTTCCGGCGTGGTGTTCGTTTTTTTGACGTGAAGAATGACTTTCAATTCTGCCAAAAACTGTGACAGAGACTCCTCCACAGATGCAGTCTTTTTTCCCTGCAAGCACTGGGGGGTGTTGGTTTACTGTAGACATTTAACCAGTTCAGGACCGGGCTATTTTGCGCCTTCAGGACCAGACACCGTTTAGCCCCTTTTAGCACGTGTTAGTTAAATGGCTATAACTTTTTTATTTGTTGGGCTACCTACGTGACTTTTGCGATGTTTTTTCCGTAGACAATGCAGGTTTCTTTTTTATCGTTTTTATACACACCTTTTTTGCTATTTTTGAATTTTTATTCATAAAGTTTGAAAATAATAGTAAAAAAATAAGCTTTTTTACGTTTCAGCTATTTTTTTTTTGTAATAACATAGTTTTACCATAAAATAGACCTTTTATTTGTGATAGTCATTGTCTACCGTAAATGATAATATATTACATGTCTATATTAGGGTAATTGGGTCAGCGCTACAAAAATGATTGGCGGGGGGAAACGTTTTTTTTGGGGGTGGCTATTTTATGTGTATTTATTATTAAAAAAAATTTGCACTTTACTTTACTATTTTTTTATTACTGTGGTCTGTCCCTCAAAGGTCAAGAAAGACCTTTGGGGAACTTTATATTTTTTTTTCTTTCTTTTACACCATGTTTTTCCCCTGTAACTGGAGCTTCACAGCAGCCCCAGTTACAGGGGAAATCAGTCCTCTCATAGTGACGATTATCACTAATGGGGCTGTGCTGGGTCTTGTAAGACCCAGCAGCAGTCTGTCAGTATCGGAGTCACTCATATGTCACCTCTGTTGTGTGTCTTTTTTCTCACATTCTTTTTATTTTGATTGGTCCCTTATATTACATATTTTTGTATCCACATAATTTTCTTGGACCGTCTGATTTATTTACTTAATTATTCATTCATCTAGTTATCCATGTATCACCTATTGTCTCTAATACAGCAATTTGGTCCCCACATATTCAGTTCTGCCACAATCCAGCATGGATATATTACATTTTGCATTGTACACACTCTCTATTGGTTCTAGCTTTTCAATACACAGAAAGATACTGCCTTTCCTGCCAACAAACATTGGCTGCGGCTTGCCGATTCACATTGTGGGTTCCGTGAGAGGGGTGGTGCGCTGGCTGCGGGGGGGAGTGGCATACGCACCTTTCGGCCGCAGTCTCCAATCGTGGCTGGATGTGGGTGGCGCTGTCAGACATCGCCGGCTCACATCCTCTCCGATGACGCGGTTTCCCGAAGTGGGGCGGCAGCCATCTTGTTGCCCCCGTCCTGTCGCCATCTAGCCATCTCTCACTGGCCCCATAGGATTGGATCATTTTCTAATACAGCAACATATAAGGGAGGGTCCCGCTGGGAAGACGCCACCCCCGGACGAAGGCATCTGCCGAAATGCGCGTCGGGTCTGGCGTCTCCCCCATGCGGTGATATGAATCTGGGTACGCAACACTACTTATGTAATTAGACTTTTGGCTGCTTTCTCTCTGGGTCTAGGCTGTACCTATTGCCTATGAGCCCAGGCTATCTTGCTGCGCAACTCCTGTATATATGATACACCCTTTCTAATAATCAATGGTGTTTTCCTTATAGGAAGCACCCTTTTGCACATTAGCACTTTATATATGTATGGTTTTTACAAGTTATGTATATGCAGCATACTATTGTTATATAAGCATCTATTGGATTTGCTCTCTATATATATGTTCATGCCCTTTCAATATTTAATATATCCTGCATGGGCTGACACCTTTTTAAACATTGCATGACTAATTTTTAATTTGTATTTGTGTCTGTCCATTAATAAAGATATATTTCTAATACGTATTATGTTTGGGTTGATACTTGACCATTTCCTCTATAGGTTTCGATGACTGCAGCTTGCGCATCCAGTCGCTGTGCAATGGAGTTCACTGCCAGGAGGAGTTGGTCTTGTCGTGACCGAAGGTCTCTCAGGTCTGCCTGCATGGCGTGTGACATCGAAATGGTCTTGGGTTGACCAGCGGGGTCCAAGGCTTGAGCGTACTGTCACGATCCATGGGTATGTGGACCCACTAGGCCGCACTGCCGTAGCGGAGTAGCAGCTGGCCAAAAAACAGTCCTAGCACAAAAGTACCTTTAATAGTCCAGACAGTAATGGAGGCTCGGCACAGATGAATCTGTAGACACCAGACGTGGTGTATATCAGCAGGCGTGACCGGTGGCACAACATGTCTACAACAGGTAAGGCACCGGAACAGATATAGCACAGGATATGGGATACAGGTAGCAGGGCACAGGAACAGGATAACACCAAGGGACCATTTGCTAAGACTTACATAGGTAAACACAACAACGCTCAGGAAATTAATGAAATGGCAGAACCCTTTTTATAGTCCAGGGTGGTCGTGGGCAAATTAGAGATTTTCCTCATGTGTGTACACTGGCCCTTTAAGGCCGGGCGCGCGCACGCACCCTAGGGGAACTTGTCAGCAATGAGTAAGTGAGTGACGGCGTCTCTCAGGAGGGAGATGCCACCCGGCACTCACTTGTCCATGGCCGCGGTCATCGGGGGGCAGGTAATCATGACGGTCCGCGGCTGTGGACTTTACATATGGGTAGAGGGAGGGATATCTGCAGTGCATTTTGGGAAGGTTGCCAGGTAAGGCATTTTGGGGAAGCCGGTCCGAGATCATGTGATGCTTTTTTTCAATCTGTAAAATTGCCGCAATTAGCACGCCAGGAACCCCAAAATCCTTGATATTCGCCAAATCCGAAACTTTTGGGATATTTGGACTGAATTTTATTAGTGTAGCATCATCTCTAGCAATTTGTATTTTTGGTTCACAGGATGAGTTAAAGAAATCTACAGTACATTGCCAAAAGTATGTGAACTATATATACCATCATACTTATATGAGCTTGTTGGACATCCCATTCCAAAACCATGAGCGTTAATATGGAGTTGGGCCTCCTTTTGCGGCTATAACATCTTGAACAGCTTACACTCTTCTGGAAAGGCTTTCCACAAGATTTTAGAGTGTGTCGGTGGGAATTTGTGCCTATTCAGCCAAAATAGCATTTGTGACAAGAAGGTCTGGCTCTAATTCACTCCAAAGGTGTTTGATGGGGTTGAGGTCAGGGCTCTGTTCAGGCCACTCCTGTTCTTCCACACCAAACTTGTCAAACCATGCCTTTATGAACCTTGCTTTGTACAATGGGGCACGGTCATGCTGGAACAGAAAAGGGTCGTCCCCATACTGTTGTCATTTAAGTTGGAAGCATCCAAGTTTACAAAAATGTCTTTGTATGCTGTAGCATTAAAATTACCATTCACTGGAAATTAGGGGCCTAGCCTAAACCCTGAAAAATAGTCCCAGACCATAATCCCTCCTCCACGACATTTTACAGGAGGCCGTATGCATTTCTGTAGGTAACATTCTCCTGAAATCCACCAAGTCCAGATTTATCTATCTGCCAGATAGTGAAACGGGATTCATCACTCCAGAAAACATGTTTTTACTGCTCCAGAGTCTAGTGGCAGCAGGCTTTACATTACTCCAGCCGACGCTTTGCATTACACATATTGATCTGAGGCTTGTGTGAAGCTACTCAAACGTGGAAACAAATTTTCCAGTTCTTTTACTGATGTCATTTCCAGAAAAATTATGGAACTCTCTAGAGAGTGATACAACAGAGGATAGGTGATTTTCACGTGCCATGCACTACAGCACTCTGCGGCCCGCTCCGGTAGTTTGTGTTGTCTACCGCTTTGTGGGTGAGCTGTTTTTACACTTAGACGCTTCCACATCACAATAATAGAACTTACAGTTAACCGGGTCAGATCACAAATGTCATAATCTGACTTGTGGTAAAGGTGATATCCTATGACAGTGCCTTATTTAAAGTAATTGAGCTGTTTAGCTCAACCCATACTACTAACAATGTTTGTCTATGCCAAATGCATAGCTGTATGCTTGATTTTAGGTACCCGCTTGCAATGGGTATGGCTGAAATACCTAAACGCAATAATTAGGAGGGGGGTCCACAACCTTTTGGCGTTGTAGTGTTTATATGGAATCTACAGTATATTAACCCCTTAATGACATGTCACGTACATATACGTGGCAGTCGTTAAGGGGAGTATGGAGTGGGCTCACGGGCTGAGCTCGCTCAATACTTAGTGGATGATGGCAGTGTAATACAGCCGACACGTCACTGCAATGGGTGGAATCATAAATTAATTTGTTTCCACCCGTTTAACAGTCAATTACGACAGCAGCATCTAAAGCGTTAGAAAGACGCGATCGCGGGGTGCCGATGGTCGTCATGGCAGCCTAGAGGCCTAATGAAGACCACAGGTCATCTATCTTCGTACTCCTACGAAGTCCTGCCTCCAGCAGGACATATAAATTTAGTATCGCAAGTAATTGTATCAACCTGCAGAATACAGTGAACATAGTTTTTACCGCCTGATGTACGCTGTAAAAACAAAAACCCCTAAAAATGGCGTAATCACAGTTTTTTGCCCATTTTATTCTACAAATATTTTTTTCCAGTTTCCAAGTAAATTATGTGGTACATTTAATGGCGCTATGAAAAACTGAAACTTGTTCCGTAAAAACGAAGCCCTCATACGGCAATGTCGAAAATAAAAAAGTTATGGCTTTTGAAGGGTGAGGAGGAAAAAACTAAACTGAAAATATGACATTTGGCCATGTCCTTAAGGGGTTAAAGCAATTAAATGTATTTTAAAATCATACACAAACACTTTAGAACCAGTGTGTAAGCATTCATATACTTCAAAAATAATTAATTAGCTAATTAATATTTAAGGCTATTAAAATAAAAATGAAGACTCTTTAAGTAGCACAGGTTTAATTACACTGTAATTATTGCAGAAGATTTTATGTAAAAGAGATTTCCAACTGGCTATTGAAACTGAATAAGGAAATAGCTTTATTGGTTGAAGTGAATTTTTACATTTAGACACCTTTTGCGAAAAAATTTCAAGGAATATAACATATGCATATTAATCAAAGTGTATTTGATTTTCTGTTTTCAGCCTCTTTTAGTCTTGGTAGGTACACCAATGGAATCCAGGTAAATATTGCCAAGAAGCCGAGAGGTGCACCCACTTGTAGGAACCATTGAGCTCTTGCTGATGCCAGCTCTCCAGAGCAGAAGAGTCATAATTGAATAGTGTTATTCTGGAACCAGAGCTCAACATCACTGGCATTCAACTAAATAGTAGTAGTAGGTGGTTAGTTTAAAATGTTCTTATGCAAGTAGAGAGAAGCTCTGTTATAAAGCCCCATATATGTGCGTTTCCCTATAAATTACACAGTACGTAGGTTAAGGGAGTTGGTGCAGTATAATGTTGTGTGACTCCACAAATGTGGAAACTTGCTTTAAAGGGGTATTCCCATTTCAAACGCATATCCATAGGATGCTCGACTGTTTCCATTACTCCTATAGACGTGACTGGAGAGAACTAAGCAGCATCTCTTCATTCGTTTTCTGCATGGATGTGGCAGCCTCACCAGATGGGACTGGGGTAGGGTGAACTATTTTCCAAATATCAGACATATTTTCCAATATTATGCACCCATCAGACATTTATGGCATATTCTGTGTATATGCTATAAGTGTATGAGATACATGAACACCCCTTTAACTGTATTTTCAAAATCTTAAAATGAACAATAAGTGAAAAATAAAGTTTTGCAAATCCCTTTGTTAAGAAATGGATTGAGAGTTTAAGTAGATAAGACTGTTAAAGCAGATGGTTCTTTCCTAGTGTTTCATTCATTGACATTGTTTCTTTAGTTATATCAATTCTAACTCTTAAGGAGTCACATGGGAATGTAGTAGCTATTTTAAAGTTCTCTAAAAGCAGACACAGTGTAACCTATTATTTTACTTAAATAACATTCCTTTTCGCTTCTGAAGTTAGCTATTCTTTGGAAAGATCTGCACTTTTGTTGCATCTGCCCTTAGTTGATCGATCTTGCAGCGAAGTCAGGATGATTTTAGAGACACATTGTAAGAGAGCAGTCGGTATTTTTTCCTGATTTCAATTTAGTTTCTTAGCTCTAAATTATTACAGATTTTTTTTCCATATAAACCAACTGAGAAAAAACAATGTGAGGAAAAATAAATATTAATATGTATTAAGTGTAAATTCTTCTAAATATCTATGATTTTTTAGAATTAAATATACACATTGTATTGGAGTGTTGAGTTTGATATTATATATAGTGTAGGTCAATTAGTTGTCTTTTTAATAGCTTCAGGTTTCTGCATTTTTATAAATGGATGAAGAGAATTTAATTTATTTTTCCAGTTATAGCCATTACATTACATTAGCCAATATAAACATATTCTGAACTTAAGTGAGAAACCTAAATATGATGCTCCTCATATTCACAAAAAAAATAGCACAAGTACCAGAGTCTAATTCTCAATTTTGTCTGGGCTAGTGAGTGGAGCCTAACTGCTATAATGTCTTCTATACAAAGCACACATACGTGGAGAATCCTGCTCTCCTAGCTCTATCTATCTATCTATCTATCTATCTATCTATCTATCTATCTATCTATCTATCTATCTATCTATCTATCTATCTTCTATCTCTCGATATAGGCGCTGCAGCATGGAAGACATTTTACAGCAGTAATGAGCAGTGTGGCTGTGAATTCAGCACCATGATGAGATATAACACATACTATGAAGCTGCAGCAGTGTCTCTATGTCCCCTTGCTTCTCTCACTCTGCTCCTGCTCCCTCCTCCTCGCTTCTTTCTCTAATTAGATATATTACAAGGTTTCTTATATTCGCTTGCATTATGCACAGTTTGATTTATGGAAAGTTTATAGCTTGTGAGCCACATATATATTGTGGGCCCAATTAATGTCACAGAGTGTTTTTTTTTCTACCCACTCATCTTTCAGCATGCATGACAATGTCAACCTTCTGGTGTCCAGTTTAACCAGGACATCTTTGAGTCTAAACATCACAAGTACTGTTCCATCTAGTTTGCTGGACAATGTGGTTCCACCTGTTGAGATGTGTAGCTGGGCTCACCTGGGATTTATTGTATCATCTGTTCTCTAGAGAGACATGGGACATGCATGGATGTGCTGTGTTCTACTGAGACTTTACCTGCCCAACCAAGAGAAATTGATAAACGTGTGCTACATGTTGTGCCTCTCTTATTGCGTCTTTGGTTCTGTCCCCCCCTCTTGAAGCATCTCAACCATCATCTTGCCACTCTGAGTACCAGGGAGGGTTGGAGAAATCTTGGAGGACTTCCCTACTATGTATTATGATAGCCACATATTAAGGTTTGTAAGAGCTTCATGGCTAACTTATTGAATTATAAGTCTATTGACCGGTTGAAGAGATAAGCTCTTGGCACCAGGGGACAGAACAAATCTTTGGACTATATACATATTATAATGGTTTGGCTCTAAATCATCTTCCAGAGTTCAATGTAGGTCACAAAATAAAAAATATGGAAACATCTGTCCTATTTCAAAGAACTCAGGTATCCAATGCACAATCATTAGCAGATTTAATAATACTGGGGCAGATTTACTAAAGCAGTCTAAGGTTTAGACATTGTAAACTTAGACCATGCAGTCAGAAGATGCACCAAATTCGTCACACTGGGGCATACTGTATTATAAAGTTGGCGCATCTTACTTAACATGCTAGACACGTTTCTCCTTCTTATACCACCTTTGATTTGACTTAGTTTGTGACAACATTTTGTGGCAGTTTATTTTGCGCCCAATGGTGCATGATGGCGCTTCTTAAACTACGCCTCTTTTCTGTTAAACCATGCCCCTATTTGGGAAGTTTCTAGTGAGGCGCAAACATCTGGTTAACAAGAAATGAACTAAACTGCGCCAAGGTGCGCTAGATTGTGGTCGCAATTTACAACACATTCCAGCTGCAGACTCATTAGTACATTTGCCCCATTGTCAATAAGATGTTCTCATAGTATGATTCAAAAGGCCCATCATTAATATTAGCATTTTCACTGTATATTCTCGTCTTTACCAGGCTGCTTGTTTAATCAAAATAAAAAAAATATGGTTTAATGATGGCTCCTATGCCATTAACATTGTGATTGGGTCAGTGTCGAGAATCCTACAGTTGGATAAGGGTCAACTAACGCAGAGATTTTCTAAAAGATAATTCCTGAATCAATTGATAGACGAGGAAAGCAGTGCTTGGACAACCAATTAACTATATTTAATAGTATTTATTAATAAAACAATACATGCACTCGGAGTCCATTCTCACAATTATATGAAGAACTATGGTCCTTATTTTTGCATATTTGTCACACTGAGGGTTTTCTAATCGTTAAACGAACTTTAATATTACACAAAGGTAATCGTCAGGTTTAGCGTCAGGGAAGCTCGGAATAATCTAGTTAGGTTTAGTGTCAGGGAATCGTCAATGTCGTTAGATTTAGTGTCAGGGAAGTTCACATAAAATCTAGTTAGGTTTAGTGTTAGGAACCCTCGCGCTGGTTAGTTTTAGTGTCAGGGAAGTCCACTTGTTCTCTAAAAAAAAAACACTTTTGTGCTAGCTTAGGTAGCAGCCTATTGCTCCCAGTTAGTTTTTTGCTGTATACCAAATACATTTTATACATGTCTAAGCACAACAAACATGTCCCAATGGACATTTACTGCCGAAGAGGCATATTCATTTCTCACCTCCGACACAGACTCGTCGGATGGTGAGACTCTGTTTTATTTGTCGACCTCCTCATCCAGTGATGAAGAGGAGGGATCCCCAAGGAGATGCCCGAGGACCACCACCACAGTTGAAACCCCCAAGAGAGGGACCCCACAACAATTGAAACCCCCGAGCGTAGTGACCCCATTTGGACCCCCACACCAGACAATTATGAACCCCAAATCCCTGAGTACACGGGAAGCCCAGGGATCAAATTTAACATGGCAGGGCTCAGTGAGATGGACGTTTTCAAGTTCTTTTTCACTGATGAGTTTATAGAGGATATGGTGTCCCAAACAAATTTATATGGCCAACAGTACATCACCAAGAACCCCACATTATTTTATGCCTAATCCCACAGGTGAACTCCTGTAGACGCAGCAGAGTAGGGCAAGTTCTGGGGAAAGCTCTTGAACATGGGGCTTCTGAAAAAGCCATCCATTAGGGCCCACTGGAGAACAGACATCTTATACCACACCACGATGTACCGCAGGGCCATGTCCAGGATGCGTTATGAGGCAATACTTTGCTTCTTACATTATGCAGATAATGAGCAGTGCCCACCCCGTGATGACCCCAGTTTTGACCGTTTATATAAACTGAGACCCCTATTAGACCAGTTCAGTGCCCAGTTTGCTCAAGCATACACCCCCGAGAAGTGTATTTCTGTTGATGAGTCCCTGGTACATTTAAAGGGAGGCTTCAATTCCGCCAGTACCTGCTGAGTAAGAGGGCAATGTATGGCATGAAGATGTATAAGCTGTGCGAGAGTGCATTAGGGTATACGTATAAATTTAGGATATATGAAGGGAAGGACACCTGTAGTCAGCCCCCAGAATGCCCCTCCTTACTGGGAGTTAACGCCATAATTTTGTGGGATTTGGTGCACCCACTGCTGGACCAGGGTTACGACCTCAACCTGGATAATTTTTATACCAGCGTCCCACTCTTCAAGTGCCCCACTTCCAGAAGTACTGTGGTATGCTGCACTGCTAGAAAAAACCTGAAAGGCCTCCCTAAGACACTGCTTGGGCAAACACTCAGAAGGGGAGAGAGCAGGGCACAATCCAGCAGCAACCTATTGTGTGTCACGTACAAGGACAAGAGATATGTCCTTGTATTAACAACAATACATGGCCACACCAGTACTCATGTACCAGTACGAGGTACCAGTACAGAGACCCCCAAACCAGACTGCATCCTGGACTACAATAGGTACATGGGAGGGGTGAACTTGTGAGATCAAGTCCTGAAGCCCTACAGCACCATTCGGAAATCGAGGGTGTGGTAAGAAGCTGGCTGTGCATGTCATACAGATGGCATTGTACAAAGCATATGTGCTGTGTCGATATGCAGGCCAGAGGGGAACTTTCCTGGAATTTCAAGAGGTGGTTATCAAGAATCAAATTTTTAGGGAGCAGGAAGGGGGGGCACCCAGTACTTCTGGAAGTGAGGCCACACACATAGAATCTGGGCAACACTTTCCAGGAGAAGTTCCCCAAACTGGTGGGAAGTGAAAGAGTCAAAAGAGGTGCAGAGTCTGCTATAAGAGGGGGATAAGGAAGGTCATAATATACCAATGCGACACGTGTCCCAAAAAACCAGGGCTCTGTATGAAAGGGTGTTTTAAAATTTACCATACATCCCTTGATTTTTAATTTACCCCGATGCATTCCGCACAGCTTATCCCCCTCATCTTTACCTTCTAAACCCTGTCGTGTGCCCAGGCAGCAGATAACAGGCACATGTAGGGTATTGCCGTACCCGGGATAACCCACATTATAATTCATGGGGTGTATGTCTAAGGTGGCACATGCTGGGCACAATATATCGGACGTTGCAATGGCATATATGTATAGAAAATTTGCAAATCTCACTCTGCACCATCTGCTGTGCATTACCTTTTACATAATAACTGTGGGGTCAAAATGCTCACTACACCTCTAGATGAATGCCTTAAGGGGTGTCGTTTCTTGTAGTGCCACAAGAAAACATTCTCAGAATCGCTTGGATAGGTAAAAGCATTCCGAAGTTATTACCACATAAAGTGAAATATGTCAGATTTTCAAAAATGGGCTCTGAGCCGGGGGCAAATGTTTGAGCAAGTCTATTATTTTATCATAAGAGAAATTTAATAGTAAGATACTATTTTTATAGACTGGGCTGTTTGTGAAATATATTATTTTCCTTTTTGCCTTTTCAATAGCTACAGTATGTCGCTGGGAATCAGACCTATTGATCATAAAAGGCTAGCTTTTTAAGGCACAGTATATAAATATAGATCCGGCATTCTTTGGACCTAAAATGAGCAGTTTCATGTGCAAAAGCCTTACAATGTGTCTAGATCAATGCAGTTCTGCACAGAAGAGTGGACTACAATTTTAAGTTTTGCATAGATATGTGTGAGAATAACATGTTAAAGAATTATATCAAATGACAGGAGGCATTTGGTCACCAGCTTTGTTGTTAACCCCTTAAGGACGCAGCCCAGTTTGGGCCTTACGGCTCAGAGCCCATTTTTCAAATCTGGCATTTTTTACTTTATGTGGTAATAACTTCGGAATGATTTGACCTATCCAAGCGATTCTGAGATTCTTTTCTCGAGACACATTGGGCTTTATGTTAGTGGTAAAATTTGGTCGATACATTGAATGTTTATTTGTAAAAAATAGCAAAATGTAGTGAAAATTTTGAAAAATTTGCATTTTTTAATTTAAAAATATCTTCTTGTAAGGCTGACGGTTATACCACAGAAAATAGTCACCAATTAACATTTCATATATGTCTACTTTAGATTGGCATCATTTTTTGAACATTATTTTATTTTTCTGGGACGTTATAAGGCTTAGAACATAAACAGCAATTTCTCATATTTTCAAGAAAATTTCAAAAGCCTTTTTTGTTTCAGCTACCAGTTCAGTTCTGAAGTGGCTTTGAAGGTCCTATGTATTATAAACCCCCATAAAACACCCCATTTTAAAAACTAAACCCCTCAAAGTATTCAAAAGAGTATACAGAAAGTTTCTTAGTCCTTTAGACATTTCACAGGAATTAAAGTAAAGTGGAGGTGAAATTTTCAAATTTCATTTTTCTTGCAGAAATTCAATTTTAGTCCATTTTTTTCTGTAACACAGAAGATTTTACCAGAGAAACACCACTAAATATGTATTGGCCAGATTCTGCAGTTTTTATAATTGTCCCACATGTGGCTTTAGTGTGCTAGTGGACTAAAACACAAGCCCGAGATTCAAAGAAGCACCTAGTGCATTTTGGGGCCTGTTTTTATTAGAATATATTTTAGGCACCATGCTATGTTTGAAGAGGTCTTGTGGTAACAAAATAGTAGAAATCCCCCAAAACTGACCCCATTTTGTAAACTACACCCCTCAAGGAATTCATTTATGGGTGTTAAGACCATTTAGACCCCACAGTTTTTTCACAGAACTTATTTGAATCGGGCTGTGAATTAAAAAAAAAACTGAATTTTTTCCAATAACATGTAGTTTTTGCTAAAATTTCTTATTTTCACAAGAAATAAAATACCCCATTTTGTTGCCCAATTTGTACTGAGTGAGGCAATACTCCATGTGTGGTTATAGACTGCCGTTTGGGCCCGTGGGAGGGCTCAGAAGGAAAGGAGCGCTATGTGTTCTTTGGATCTCAGGTTTTGCTGGATTGGTTTTCGGGTGCCATGTCGCATTTGTTGAGCCCCAGAGGTATCAAAGCAATGGAAACCCACCAGAAGTGACCCCATTTTGGAAACTACACCCCTCAGCAAATTAATTTATGGGTGTTGTGACCATTTAGAACCCACAGTTTTTTCACAGAACTTATTTGAATTGGGCTGTGAATTTAAAAAAACTTCATTTTTTCCATTTATATATAGCTTTGGCTAAAAAATTTCTTATTTTCACCAGAAATAAAATACCCCATTTTGTTTCCCAATTTGTCCTGAGTGTGGAAATACCCCATTTGTGGTGATAAACTTCCGTTTGGGCCCGTGGGAGGGCTCAGGAGGAAAGGAGCGCTATGTGTTCTTTGGAGTCCAGATTTTGCTGGATTGGTTTTCGGGTGCCATGTCGCATTTGCAGGGCTCCAGAGGTATGAAAGCAATTGAAACCCACCAGAAGTGACCCAATTTTGGAAACTACATCCCTCAAGGAATGCATTTATCCAGGGGCAGTGCACTATGAAAAGGGGTTTGTGTTGCTACAGCGTGTAGCTGTGTATATTGTCTAAACCGGAAGTGATGTCAGTGGGGCAGCACCATCTTTGAGAAGGGCGTGAGTGGTACATGAAATCAGGAAAGGGCAAAGTACGTGACATTCTCTTTATTGTTACCATACTAATTCTCTTGGATATTAGTACAATTTAATAATTATCATGCTTGATATGGTGTATTATAAATGTAGATCCCTACTGTTTAGTGTAATGGATAGCTTAAAATATATACAGTCCCAATTAGAGAAGGATACTTCATCGATGTCCGTCATCCGCCAAAGCAGTATAGTAAATTGGTAAATCAAATCTGTAGGTCAGAGGGTACAATAATGATGTTGTTAGTAGATAAACCATATATAGAGGAAAATAGAAAAATAAAAATCTAATGAGAATTAGATAAAGAATTCATTCAAGATATGATATAGCTGTTAGCTAACGCTACTAATCTCATATTCCCTATTTGACCCCTTTGGTTCCAGTGTTTGTAAAGTGTATATCCAATATACACTTGGATATTCACTTTACAAACACTGGAACCAAAGGGGTTAAGGAGGCTCTGTCACCACATTATAAGTGCCCTATCTCCTACATAAGGAGATCGGCGCTGTAATGTAGGTGACAGCAGTGTTTTTTATTTCGAAAAACGATCTATTTTTACCACATTATGAGTGATTTTAGCTTTAAGCTAATTACTTTCTTAATGCCCAACTGGGCGTGTTTTTACTTTTGACCAAGTGGGCGTTGTGAAGAGGAGTGTATGACACTGACCAATCAGCGTCATACACTTATCTCCTTTCATTTAATCAGCTCATAGTGATCTTGCTAGACTTACTATGTGCAGTCACTTACTTACACATTAACGTTACTCAAGTGTCTTAACAGTGAATAGTCATTCCTTCCAGCCAGGATGGGATGTCTATTCACAATCCCGACACTTCAGTAACGTTTGTGTGGGATTTACAGCACAACAAAGCGTAATCTCTCTGTAAACTGTCATTTACAGCGTGATCTCGCAAGATTACGCTTGCTCTGCTGTAAGTACCACACAAACGTTACCGAAGTGTCGGGATTGTGAATAGACATCGCGTCCTGGCTGAAGGTGATGTCTATTCACTGTCAAGACACTTCAGTAACGTTAATGTGTAAGTGAGTGTCTGCACATACTGATCTAGCAAGATCACTATGCGCTGATTAAATGAGATGGAGAGAAGTGTATGACGCTGATCGGTCAGTATCATACACTTCTCTATACAACGCCCACTTGGTCAAAAGTAAAAACACGCACAGTTGGGCATTAAGAAAGGAATTAGCATAAAATTGCTCATAACGTGGTGAAAATAGATTGTTTTTCTAAATAAAAAGCACTCCTGTCATTTACATTACAGCGCAGATCTCCTTATGTAGGATAGGGCACTTATAATGTGGTGACCGAGCCTCTTTAAATAGGGAATATGAGATTAGTAGAAATCTAATGAGAATTAGATAAAGAAATCATTCAAGATATGATATAGCGGTTAGCTAAAGCTACTAATCTCCAATGTGTTATATCAAGTCCAGAGTCAACGCAGCCGTCCTCCAGGAAATTTTAGAGTGCTTCATGCTTCCCTCTGCTGACAAGCTTTATGGAGATGCTGATTTCATTTTCCAGCAGGACTTGGCACCTGCCCATACTGCCAAAAGTACCAATACCTGGTTTAATAACCACAGTATCACTGTGCTTGATTGGCCAGCAAACTCGCCAGACCTAAACCCCATAGAGAATCTATGGTGTATTGTCAAGTGGAAGATAAGAGACACCAGACCCAACAATGCAGACGAGCTGAAGGCCGCTATCAAAGCAACCTTGGCTTCCATAACACCTTAGCAATGCCACAGACTGATCGCCTCCATGCCACGCCGCATTGATGCAGTAATTCATGCAAAAGGAGCCCCGACCAAGTATTGAGTGCATATACTATACATACTTTTCAGGAGGCCAACATTTCGGTACTAAAAATAATTTTTGAAATTGGGCTTATATATTATTCACATTTTCTGAGAAACTAAATTTTAGGTTTTCATTAATTGTTAGCCATCATCATCTGTAATGGCAGGAAGGAGGTGAAGGGAAAGTGAGCCCTAATCTACCCACCGCCCTGTCCCTGCCTACTTGCAACGACCCGTCCTAGGCGACGGGGTACAACTGGGCGGCGGTCCCTACGCTGTCTAAGTGCATGGGAGAACAAACAGGGAACACGCAAGGGAAGGGGCAGTAGCCCACGGAACGCCGCGAGGAAACGGAGCGGTGAATGAGTTGTCAGGACCAGGATGAAGTGGAGTATACCCAAGTGAGCACGGAGGAGGAAGCAAGCCGGAGGCAAAGCAAAGCAGGTTAAGCAGAACAGCAGCAAGGCAGAAGCACGGCAGAAGCAGGCTGGAGCAAGCAGCAGTGGGGCCAGGAATCCAAAAGAATTACAAGCACTGAGGAGGAGAACACGGCAGGTAATAAAGGACAGGGGGCGGAGCTAACTCCGACTGACCAGGCCGCGATAGGCTCTCCCACTCCTGAGCCTGCCACCCTGGTTGGTGGGAGATGGTGTCAGTCGAACAGGTCTGGCCTCAGGTGTGGATTGATTAATCCCAGGAGTATACCTAGATGTAGTACCTGGCAGATCCCTAACAGTACTCCCCCTTTTATGAGGGGCCACCGGACCCTTACTAAGAGCACCCGGTTTAGTAGGGAAGAGAAGGTGGAACCTCCTGATCAATACCCCAGCGTGAACATCATGGGCAGGTACCCAAGTCCTCTCCTCCGGCCCGTACCCTCTCCAATGGACCAGGTACTGGAGGGTGCCCTGGACCATCCTACTGTCCATAATCTTGGCCACCTCGAATTCCACCCCCTCAGGGGTGAGAACGGGAACAGGAGGTTTCCTCGAGGGGGACAAGGATGGGGAGCAGCGTTTAAGGAGGGAGGCATGGAAGACGTCATGTATGCGAAAGGATGGGGGCAACTCCAGACGGAAGGATACAGGGTTGAGGACTTCAATGATCTTATAAGGCCCAATAAATCGGGGAGCAAACTTCCTGGACGGGACCTTAAGGCGCAAGTTCCTGGACGACAACCAGACCAAATCCCCGACGACAAACCGGGGGTTAGCAGAACGTCTACTATCCGCCTGAATCTTTTGTGCGCTCTGGGACGCCTCTAGGTTCTTCTGAACCTGGGCCCAGACAGTGCACAGTTCCCGATGAACATCCTCTACCTCAGGATTATTGGAACAACCAGGGGAAACGGAGGAGAACCTTGGGTTAAACCCGAAATTACAGAAAAACGGGGAGACCCCTGACGAGTTACTGACCCGGTTATTCAGGGAAAATTCAGCAAGGGGAAGGAATGAGACCCAATCGAATTGACAGTCAGAGATGAAACACCTTAAATATTGTTCCAGGGACTGGTTAGTCCTCTCCGTTTGGCCATTAGTTTCGGGATGGAAGGTGGAGGAGAAGGACAGATCAATCTCCAACTTTTTACAAAAGGCTCTCCAAAATAAGGAAACAAATTGTACCCCTCTGTCAGAAACGATATTGACTGGGGCCCCATGGGGACGCAGGATGTGCTTCACAAACAAAGAAGCTAACATCTTGGCGTTAGGTAGCTTCTTAAGGGGCACAAAGTGGCACATCTTGCGGAAGCGGTCTACTACCACCCACACCACCGACTTGCCCTGAGATGGAGGCAAATCGGTGATAAAATCCATGGAGATATGGGTCCAAGGTCTCTGGGGAATGGGCAAGGAACGTAGTAGGCCCGCAGGTCGGGACCTAGGGGTTTTGGACTTAGCGCAAACCTCACAAGCGGCGACGTAAGCCCTAACGTCTTTAGGCAACCCAGGCCACCAATAGTTTCTGGTAATGAGGTGTTTGGTGCCCAAGATGCCAGGATGACCAGATAGAGCGGAGTCATGGTTTTCCCTGAGTACCCTTAGCCGGTATTGCAGGGGAACAAACAGTTTGTCCCCAGGGACGTTCCCGGGAGCTGCACCCTGATCAGCCGCGATATCAGAAGCTAAATCAGAATCCGTGGCAGAAACGATTATACCAGGGGGTAAAATACAAGCAGGATCCTTCTCGGAAGGAGGATTGGCCATGAAACTACGTGACAGGGCATCAGCCTTAATATTCTTGGACCCAGCCCTATAGGTAACCAAGAAATTAAATCTGGTAAAGAATAGTGCCCACCGAGCTTGTCTCGGATTAAGCCTCCGGGCCGATTCTAGGAAAACCAGATTCTTGTGATCCGTAAGGACCGTTACCTGGTGTCTGGCCCCCTCCAGGAAGTGCCGCCACTCTTGAAAAGCCCATTTAATGGCTAGAAGTTCGCGGTTGCCAATATCATAGTTACTCTCCGTGGGCGAAAACTTCCTAGAGAAGTAAGCACAGGGGCGGAGATGGGTGAGGGAGCTGGAACCCTGGGACAGGACGGCCCCCACTCCCACCTCGGATGCGTCAAGCTCCACAATAAATGGCTCCTCTTGGTTGGGCTGAATCAGCACGGGGGCCGAGATAAAGCACTTCTTGAGGGTCTCAAAGGCCTGGACGGCCTCAGGGGGCCAATGGAGGACATCAGCACCCTTGCGAGTAAGGTCCGTAAGAGGCTTAGCGACGACTGAGAAGTTGCCAATAAATCTCCTGTAATAGTTGGCGAACCCTAAAAAACACTGTAATGCCTTAAGGGAGGCAGGTTGGACCCATTCCGCCACAGCCTGAACCTTGGCAGGGTCCATGCGGAATTCATGAGGAGTGAGGATTTGCCCTAAAAATGGTATCTCCTGTACCCCAAAGACACATTTTTCAGTTTTAGCAAACAGATTATTCTCCCGAAGGACCTGGAGCACCTTCCTGACATGCTCCACGTGGGAGGACCAGTCCTTGGAAAACACCAGTATGTCATCAAGGTACACAACAAGAAAATTACCCAGGTAATCTCTCAGGATTTCATTAATAAAATTCTGGAAGACAGCAGGGGCATTACACAACCCAAAGGGCATGACCAGGTATTCGAAATGACCCTCGGGTGTGTTGAACGCAGTTTTCCACTCATCCCCCTCTTTGATGCGGATAAGGTTATATGCCCCCCGTAGATCGAACTTAGAAAACCATTGGGCTCCCTGAACCTGATTAAAAAGATCCGGAATCAAAGGAAGTGGGTACTGGTTCCTTACGGTGACCTTATTCAGGTTACGATAATCAGTGCACGGCCTAAGACCACCATCCTTCTTCCCCACAAAGAAGAAGCCAGCACCTACAGGAGAAGTCGAGGGGCGAATGAAACCCTTGGCCAGGCATTCTTGGATATACACCCTCATAGCTTCACGTTCAGGACATGAAAGATTAAATATCCTACCCTTAGGAAGCTTGGCACCGGGCACCAAATCGATGGCGCAATCGTAATCTCTATGGGGGGGCAACACCTCGGAGGCCTCCTTAGAAAACACATCGGCGAAGTCCTGAACAAACTCAGGAAGCGTGTTTACCTCCTCCCGGGGAGAAATAGAGTTGACCGAAAGACATGACATAAGACATTCACTACCCCATTATTCCAATCAAACGTGGGATTATGCAGCTGCAACCAGGGAAGGCCTTAAACCAAATCGGACGATAATCCCTGCATCACCAGTACAGAGCACTGCTCCAAATGCATGGAGCCAACCAGGAGTTCAAAAACAGGAGTATGCTGAGTAAAATAACCATTAGCAAGGGGAGTTGAGTCGATACCTACTACAGGGATAGGATAAGGTAAATCAATAAAAGGCATTTTTAGAGACATAGCAAATTCCACAGACATGATATTAGCAGATGAGCCAGAATCCACGAAGGCACTGCCGGTAGCAGACCGGCCAGCAAACGAGACCTGAAAGGGAAGCAAAATTTTATTGCGTTTCACATTAACGGGAAATACCTGTGCGCCCAAGTGACCTCCCCGATGATCACTTAGGCGCGGAAGTTTTCCGGCTTTTTATTCTTGCGCCTGGGACAGGTGTTCAGAAGATGCTTGTCGTCCCCACAGTAGAAGCAGAGACCATTCATTCTGCGAAACTCCCTACGTTGTCGAGGGGACATGGAGGCCCCGAGTTGCATAGGTACCTCCGAGTCCTCCGTGGAGGGGCGAGGAGACGGGACCTCGGGGGGGATCGCAGAAAAGTCAGAGGGGAGCACATTGAAGCGTTCAAGCTGACGTTTCCTGAGACGTCGGTCAAGTCGTACTGCTAGGGCCATAACCTGGTCAAGGGAGTCAGAAGAGGGGTAGCTAACCAGCAGATCCTTCAGGGCGTCAGATAATCCTAACCTAAACTGGCACCTTAGGGCCGGATCGTTCCACCGAGAAGCTACGCACCACTTTCTAAAATCAGAACAGTACTCCTCAACCGGTCTCCTACCCTGACGTAAGGTCACCAGCTGACTCTCGGCTAAAGCAGTCCTGTCAGTCTCGTCGTAAATGAGTCCGAGGGCAGAGAAAAAGCGATCAACAGAGGAAAGTTCAGGGGCGTCAGGAGCCAAGGAGAAGGCCCACTCTTGGGGCCCTTCCTGGAGTCGGGATATGATGATACCCACCCGCTGGTTCTCGGAACCTGAGGAGTGGGGTTTAAGGCGGAAATACAGTCTGCAACTCTCCCGGAAGGAGAGAAACGTCTTACGGTCCCCTGAGAACCGGTCAGGTAACTTGAGGTCGGGTTCTAGAGGTGAGGTGAGCGGAACTACTACGGCAGCGTCACCCTGGTTGACCCCCTGGGCCAGGGCCTGGACCTGTAGGGAGAGACCCTGCATTTGCTGAGCCAGGGTCTCAAGGGGGTCCATAGTGGTGTCAGGGACCAGGGTAGACTAGGTATGGGCTTGTGATTATGTAATGACGGGGGTAGGGAAACGAACAAGTGAGCCCTAATCTACCCGCCACTCTGTCCCTGCCTACTTGCAACGACCCGCCCTAGGCGACGGGGTACAACTGAGCGGCGGTCCCTACGCTCAGTAAGTGCACGAGACAAACATACAAGGGAATACAAAGCAAAGGGAAAGGGGCAGTTGCCCACGGAAACACTGTGAGCAACAGAGTGGTGAACGAGCCAAGTCAAACCAGGAGAGCACGAGGTACCCACCGCCCTGTCCCTGACTACTTGCAACGACCCGTCCTAGGCGACGGGGTACAACTGGGCGGCGGTCCCTACGCTGTCTAAGTGCATGGGAGAACAAACAGGGAACACGCAAGGGAAGGGGCAGTAGCCCACGGAACGCCGCGAGGAAACGGAGCGGTGAATGAGTTGTCAGGACCAGGATGAAGTGGAGTATACCCAAGTGAGCACGGAGGAGGAAGCAAGCCGGAGGCAAAGCAAAGCGGGTTAAGCAGAACAGCAGCAAGGCAGAAGCACGGCAGAAGCAGGCTGGAGCAAGCAGCAGTGGGGCCAGGAATCCAAAAGAATTACAAGCACTGAGGAGGAGAACACGGCAGGTAATAAAGGACAGGGGGCGGAGCTAACTCCGACTGACCAGGCCGCGATAGGCTCTCCCACTCCTGAGCCTGCCACCCTGGTTGGTGGGAGATGGTGTCAGTCGAACAGGTCTGGCCTCAGGTGTGGATTGATTAATTCCAGGAGTATACCTAGACGTAGTACCTGGCAGATCCCTAACATCATCAATGTTAAAGGGGAAAAAATGCTGGAAATAGATCACGCTACGTGTCATGAATCTATATAATATATGAGTTTCACTTTTTTAATTGAATTACTGAAATAAATTAACTTTTTGATGATATTCTAATTCATTGAGAAGGACTAGTATTAGTAGGTGAGATTTTTTCCACTGATAATATTAATGGTTAAAAAAAATTGTGTCCCCGGATAACCCCTTTAATGGGTTCCACATGTATAACAACAGCTAACCCACCCAGGAGCAACATATTGATGGAAGAGTAGAAGGACTAATGACTGTTTTTAGCCACCTTTTTGTGGCACGGCTAAGTCCTATTTGTACAATTGTCACTGGGAAGAGAGGAATGTCTCCACTGTGGGCAGTCCATTCGATATAAAAAATTATTTTAAATGGCATATAGTTCCTTCCTGTTGACTGTGCTTCTATTTGTAAATTACATGTTAAGTGGCAGCGTAAAGTGCTGTCGTTGTGAATAAATGTGAAGGTGTTCTGTCTGTTAAAGTGAGAATATGTCATTTGCTTGATTGCAATTTCTTGATACATTGAGGTGACTCAAAAGTTTTATTGCAAAGGACCACCAAGGTTTCCCCAGTCACTATCATTACAGCAGCACATCTTAACTTCTGAACATTGTGCAATGTTATTTGTCATCCTACTCTTGCATGCAGCTTCAGATCCTAACAAATGAGCTTACTGTCAAGGACACTTTATGTTCTCTCTTTTTCCTTCAGTGTTAATTGTGGGTTACACCTGTGTAATGACTGTGTTCATAATTTCTTAACTACAGTGCTAACAAAACCATTTTATATGTGTCTGGAATCAAACATTTAAAATTAGCATTTGCTGTCCATAATATAAATTTTGGGAAACAAGCAAAGTGGCTCTTTGTAATTTTGTAACTTTTTTTAGTGCCTCTTTGTGCTATATTTTCCAGTACCTTTCAATTTGAGACAAATGAGTCAAAATGGTCTGCAGATGTCTGAATCAGTCTAATGCCTTATTCACAAGTGTTTTTTCGATCAGTATTTTGAATAATTTTTCTTACTGGTTCACGATGCTTGACATCTATGCTCGTCATGAGCGGCCGTGGACCGTGGTCCATATATGGACAGTAATGTCAAGGGCTTCACCGGCCACATTGCTTAAAGTAGCGCTGTGCCCAGGGAGTCCTCGGCGAATGGAGGAGCACCCTCTGCTCCTCCGCTCTGAACTAATGCTGAAGCAGGGAGCTTATGGTTCCTTGATTCAGCATTGGGTACAACTGTATCTGCGTCCTGAGGACGCAGATACAGTTGACAGCGGGACATACCCCCGGCCGCCTGGTACAGTGGGATACCGCCCAGAATCCGGGACTGTCCCGCTGAATCCAGGACGGTTGGGTGGTATGTGCCGGGGGGGATTGTAGGGCTATCTACAGGGGGGGGTGGGGGTCTGTTGCAATATCTACAGGGGGGCTGTGTGGCCATTGCACACCTACCACCAATGGACTGCGCTCCTTCATGATGTCATGAAGGAGCGCCAGCACATTCCTCATTCGGCCTGCTCTCTCCTCTCCCGAGAGAGCTACAGTGCTCCGCGGGCCGCAGATGACAGCCTCACTCGTGTTTAAGACCCCTGGCCTTTCTCGGGCCCCAACCTTACAGCAAATAAATAGGAGAAGATGTATAAATGTTTCCATTATATTTTTACTGTGTTTAGGATCTACCTGTCCAACCAGATTCAGCAGAGTATGTAAAGTTACATGATGAACAATCTGCTGTATTCTATAGGGGCTGGACAAGGCCAGAACCACTCATAAATATTTAAGGTACAGTTGCAAAAAAAAAATTGTAAACCCCTTGGAGTTACCTGGATTTTTGCACGGATCACTAATTAAATGTTGGCTGATTGTTATCTAAGTCACAATTACAGACAAACACAATCTAACTGCACAAATAACACACAAACTGTTCTGTACACGTTATTGTTCATATCTGTTCATATCTCTCTTTTTGAGTACATTAAAGAGACTCTGTCACCATATTATAAGTGCCCTATCTCCTATATTAGGAGATCGGCGCTGTAATGTAGGTGACAGTAATGCTTTTTATTTTAAAAAAATGATCTTTTTTCACAACGTTAGGAGCGATTTTGGTTTATGCTAATGAGCTTTCTTAATGCCCAAGTGGGCGTACTTTTACTTTCGACCAAGTGGGCGCTGTACAGAGGAGTGTATGATGCTGACCAATCGGCATCATGCACTCCTCTCCATTCATTTACACTGCACTAGCGATATAGCTATATCGCTATGTGCAGCCTCATACACAAACCCTAACATTACTACAGTGTCCTGATAATGAATACACATGAAATCCAGCCTGGACGTCATGTGTACTCAGAATCCTGACACTTCTGACTCTTTTTTTGTGAGATTCCGGCAAGGGAAACCAAATCTCGTTTAGCTCCGTGATCTCGCGAGATTTCGTATCCGTTGCTGGAATCTCACAAAAAAGAGTCAAAAGTGTCAGGATTCTGAGTACACATGACGTCCAGGCTGGATCATCATGTGTATTCATTATCAGGACACTGTAGTAATGTTAGGGCTTGTGTATGTAGCTGCACATAGTGATATAACTATATCGCTAGTGCAGTGTAAATGAATGGAGAGGAGTGCATGATGCCGATTGGTCAGCGTCATGCACTCATCTGTACAACGCCCACTTGGTCGAAAGTAAAAGTACGCCCACTTGGGCATTAAGAAAGCTCATTAGCATAAACCAAAATCGCTCCTAACGTTGTGAAAAAAGATCGTTTTTTTAAATAAAAACCATTACTGTCACCTACATTACAGCGCCCATCTCCTTATATAGGAGACAGGTCACTTATAATGTGGTGACAGAGTCTCTTTAAGTAAACATCTACAGTGCAGGGAAAAAAGTAAGTGAACCTCTGTGTTAAGGAATTCTCCAAGAGATAATTGGCAAAAGGTATTCAAAGGAGATGAGTGTCACGACGCGGGGGGTGGACCTACTGGGCCATAACGCGTAGCGGGATAGCAGCTGGCCAACTAGGTACAAAACAATGTTTATAGTCCAGAACGGGTACATGAGGCAATGTAGAGAGTAGCGGTGGCACAACTTGACTTTCACTGTAGATGGCACAGTAGATGCAGCGGAAGACACGACTTGACTTTCACTGTAGATGGCACAGTAGATGCAGCAGAAGACACGACTTGACTTTCACTGTAGATGGCACAGAGGCACGGTAGCACGGGATACAGGGTACAGGCAGCAGGAACGGGTAACACTGGGAACTGGAAAACACTAGGAGACCATTTGCAAGACAAACTTTAGGTATACAACAACGCTCAGGCAAGGATCAAGATTGATAAGTGTGAACCATGCCTCGGGGAATACAACTTTCAGAGGACCTCAGAAGAGACGTATTAGGCTATGTTCACACGGGGTATTTTGCCGAGTTTTTTGACGCGGAAACCGCATCGCAAAACTCGGCAGAAACGGCCCGAGAACGCCTCCCATTGATTTCAATGGGAGGCGTCGGCGTCTTTTTCCCGCGAGCAGTAAAACTGCTTCGCGGGAAAAAGAAGCGACATGCCCTATCTTCGGGCGCTTCCGCCTCTGACCTCCCATTGACTTCAATGGGAGGCAGGAGAAAGCGTATATCTCGCTGTTTTATGCCCGCGGCACTCAATGGCCGCGGGCGAAAAACGGCGCGATAATTGCCGCGAAAATCGGCGTGCAGGGAGAGGAATATCTGCCTCAAAGTTCCAAACGGAATTTTGAGGCAGATATTCCTCCCCCAAAATACTCCGTGTGAACATAGCCTTAAGATGGAAAAAGATACAAAAGCATTGCTAAATCCACTTTTAGACAGATTGTCTACAAATGGACTGTTGCTACTCTCCTTGGGAGTGGGTATCCTGTTAAGGAAGGACTCACTATAGTATGTGAGCCCTCTCGCTAATATACATTCCATTCCCCCATCGCGCTGATTATGAGATTTTATAAATTTTTATAGCGCTGGCGGGGGAGCAGAAGTTTAGTTGCACAGTCCTTATTCATGACGACACGACTCTTCATCATGTGACAGCCCCGCTTTAATCTATGTACAAACAGTAAATACTGCTACTGCTTGTATAAAGAATAAAGCGGGATCGGTCACATGATAAAGACTCGTGTCGTCATGAAGGAAAACTGTGCAACTTGAGATCTCGTCCCCCACCAGCACTATAGAAGTGAATTAAAATCTCATAATCAGTGCAACGGGGGACTGGAATGTATATTAGTGAGTGTACTCATATACTGCAGTGAGGAAACTGCTAATACTTTTCACTCCCCACATAACCCCTTTAATATCACTGACTGGAATTATTCTTTAATGGTTGTTTACAATACAGCATTTTTGCTAAAAACCGTTATGGCGCCATAATACATAATAAATTGCATTAGAAAAAAAATAAACTTCAAAAGGAAATTAGATCCTACGTAAATTATCTTTCTCAAAACACAGTGACTCATGCCTGATTCTCATAATGAAAAATTTACATTAAACTTTATATTTCACTTTAATAATATTCACTTGAGACATAATGAATTTTGAAAATTGTAGATAGGCTGGCAGTATCTTTCACATATTCAGTTTAAAATAGCCACTTATAATTGTGCAATCCTTCTAGCCAAAAATGTCTTCTGGGATCAAGCAGGTGAATATATTACACTAATAAGGTTTTGCGTGTTTTAGTCTATATGCTGATAGGGTAGTTTTTAGGGATCCATCAATCAACTGCACAAAATACTCTTGCAGTGATGTATGACTTAAGTACACAGAGCCCTCTGTTACAAGAAATAGGCCATAGGGTAAAGGTACAAGCCAATGTATTATGCTGGCCTACAAATGTCATTCTGCGTCACCTACAGTATGCTCTGCACCACCAGTATTATTGGAGAAAGACACAGTTATGTTATGTTATAAATATGCAATATTTCTGTACCAATACCTTCACTGCAATTAGAAAGGGCCATAGTTTTTACATTTGGAGCTTCTGACAATCACATTATAAATGTGAATGTAAGATCATATTGGTCTATACCGTTAAATGGGTGTTCCGGTTTCAGCAAATTAATGTTATTATTTGTATAATTAAAAGTTATAGAATTTTCTGTATTAGTTCCTCACAGTTTTCAAGATCTGGACTGGTGAGCTGGAGGTTTCCTCCTCTTGGCTCATTTCAAGATCTCTGCTTGTTGTTAATGAGTAGAAACATTCATTGTTTACTTCCAGTGGACAAAATTCTGTCCATGCTCATGTAATGGACACAAAAGTGCTGGGATCATTACATGACACAGCTCTGATACACATACTGTAACGGTAACAATCCCAGCACCTAGGGGTGGACTGGTCATCTGGCAGTTCCGGAAAATGCCAGATGGGCCAGTAAACAGTGGGCCGCCTGCTGGCTGCCCAAACAATTAGTAGCCGCACCTTCCATGAGGCGAGATGAGCTTCTCACCTCAGGCGGCGGCCTGCTGTCTCTCTGAGGGGTCAGTGGCGCCACTGAAACCAGCCGCCGCGACCCCTTCCTGGACTAATTGTACCTGCGTCTGTATGGCAGGGCAAGTTCCGTGCCCGAACATTCAGCGACTTACAATGACGAAATGACGCTGATTGGCAGGGCAGAATGTCTTGCGCTGCCAATCAGCGCCTTTCAACAATGTTAGCGGCGCGATGACGTCATCGCGCCACTTCCGTTATTGAAAGTTGCTGATTGGCTGGGAAAATCATTCTGCCCTGCCAATCAGCGCCGTCATTCAGCCCCAGCAGACCTGCTCAGAAGAGAGCAGGCTTGCATTGACACAGGACGGTGTGGGAACGGGACCAAGGTGAGTATGTAAAGTTGTTGTTTTTTCCACCTAAAAGTGTGAGTGGCATTATCTTATTATCTTTGTTTATAAGTGGAGAAATTTTTGAATAGTGAGAAGCCGAAGACATCTGAGCGGCAAACTTGAGAAATAGGCCATAGCCGGGAGAAGTCATCATAGAGGTCTGGACCGGATGGAGAAGCAAAGAGAAAAAGAACAACTAAAATCTGAGATCGTTACCGGTGAGTCACTTAATATAAATGTTTATTCTGCCTCTCATCAGTAATGTAGTCAGTGTATGATCTGCAGCGAGATGATGGGTGGTATGATTTTTTTTTTGTGAAACAGCAACTCCCAGCATATCTTTACCATTGTTCGGTCCATGCTGGGAGCTGTAGTTTTACGCTGTACAAACCTATATGACAGGGTTTGCACTAAATTAAGCTGTATTTGTGCTGGTGCTGTATTTATGTACTGAGCTTGGTTCTGGTATTGTATATATGTAAAGACAAAGAGGTAGAAAAAGGATCCAGCGCTGAAACTTGTGCATCTGTTAAAAACGGAAACTTCTTCCAAGTTTTAATTCCACAAAAAGCTAAAACAGTGAAAAATATGTGTGCGGGTGATTCCAGAGTACAATGGAGGGCTAGTAGTATAAGCGGTGCCTACGTGTTTCAGACGCTGTCTGCGTCCTTAGTCATGGCTTCTGATGTTACTGACTTGCAGTTTTGTATATATGTACTGAGCTTTGTTCTGGTGCTGTATATATGTGCTGAGCTTGGTTCTGGTGTTTTATTTATGTGCTGAGATTGGTTCTGGTGCTGTATAGATGTACTGAGCTTTATTCTGGTGCTGTATGTATGTATTTATGTGCTGAGCTTTGTTCTGGTGCTGTATTTATGTACCAAGCTAGGTTCTGGTGCTGTATATATATGTAATGAGCTTGGTTCTGGAGCTGTATATATGTACTTAGCTTTGTTCTGCTGCTGTATATATGTACTGAGCTTTGTTCTGGTGCTGTATTTATGTGCTGAGCTTGGTTCTGAGGCTGTATTTATGTACTGAGCTTTGTTCTGGTGCTGTATATATGTATGGAGCCGCATACGTCAGAGTTTGGTTCTGGAGCTGTAATTATATAGAATATATTTATAGTAACAAAATTGCAGGGCAGATAGAATAGTTTTCAATACATTGTATATTTAATGGAAACCTGTCAGTATGATGTAGGATAAATCTACGCCTGTTTCGCACTACACACGCTTTTTCAGGGCCTTGAAAAAGCGTGTGTAGCGCGAAACGACCGTAGCTTTATCCCACATCATACAGACCAAGATTTTGATGAATAAAGAAGTTTTATTGCCATTAACGGTGAATGCCTCGATTTTTTTCTATTTTTCTATTCAAATACCAGTGCTGTACTTGTCGATGAGCACCCCATTGGCAGAATCAAAAGCAGACTACACATTATAGCCAGAAGGATAATCTCCTCGCAGGTGGACATTGTGTCTGAATTTGGCCAGTGCCAGCCCATTCCTTTCTCCCTCTTTGAAGAAAAATCTATAAAATCAAATTTTAAAAACGGTGCAGACTTTGGGCTGATTACTCATTAAATGGTCATGTACTGAAGAGTCACATAGTCACATAGAAGAGTCACATAGTCACATAGAAGAGTCACATAGTCCTGCCTACAAACCCACCTTCCCATGTTTGATTGACATTCCTTTAGCTGTTATACATCACTACCAGTCTCCTCCAACTTTCTCAGATGCGCCAATGCCTTGTACTACTTGGGCAGACACCACGCACAAGCACCAATATTGCAATAACTGCTGCCTTCTGGTGTTTATAACCCCATCTTTCCGAGATTTATTACTGGTATAGTGCTTGTTGGCCGAGCCACAGCTAACCAGCTCTAGACTTGTTTTCTGCACTGATCTGATGCCTCACTCATTAGTGCACATCTCTGGCGCCGCAGATGAAAAGTAGAATCAGTACCTGCCCAGTCTGCATGTACAAATCAAACCTAAGAGTGGTTGGCTGAGCATCAGCCAATCAGTGATGGACTTGCTCTTTCTACTGCCCCCTGAGCACAGCTTCAGTATGGCTGCCAAGGAGAAGGAGACTCGAGCCCCTGCCAGGTATGTTGCTGATGGCTGTAGCGCTAGCAGGTTTATTTCTTTATCTGCTTCTGCTTCATGTAAGCTGCAAGCAGCCTTCTGCAATGAGGTGGGAAGGGGAGCATAAGTGAGTATAAAGGACATGGGTGATGCACACAGTATCTGCAAGCAACCTGCTTGTGGGAGGGGAGGGGGTCCATATACTGTAGATAGGAACTATATGATTAAAAGGCTGAGAATCAGGTTATGGTTAATTTGAGCCACAGATGGGAGGAGCTTTGTAAAATGGTCATGGCTACATGGGCACATGGACGGGGCATAGTGGTGGAGGGGGCATCTCAAGTATAGATGCCTATGTACTGCCAGCATCCTGCATGCCAGTGCCCAAGAATCAGTAGTCTACAAAAGAAAGCAGGTAAATATAGCAATGTAAGCAAAGTGTTAAATAGATTTTTGTAGTGTTACTGGTTGAGGTAGTGTTAACAGTGTATGTCAATTGTATGAGTGAAATATGCCATTTGTGTGAATTTTGTGTCCTCTAGTATATTAGTGCCATTTGTGTGCGTGTTGTTTTCAATGTGAGTGTGAGTGGTATGTGTGGTATAGGTCTAGTGTGTAAGTGTTATGTGAGGTATGTGTTTAGCATTTGTGTGGTATGTGCGGTATGTGTCTAGTGTAAGTATTGTGTGCGGTATGTGTCTAGTGTGTGGTACATGTCTAGTGTGTGAGTGGTATGTGTTTAGTATGTGAGTGGTGTGTGCAGCATCTGTGCCAGGTGTGAGTAGTGTGTGTTCAACATGTGTCCTTGGTGTGGGTAGACAACATGCAGCATATGTCTTAGGTGTGAGTGGCAAGAGTGGAGAATATATCCTAGGTATGAGTGCTGTGCATGCGCATGTGTCCTAGGTGTGAGTGGTGCATGTTCGGCATATGTCCTAGGTCTGAGTGGGGGATGTGTTCTAGGTGTAAGTGGTGTGCGTGCGCATGAGTCGTAGGTGTGAGTGGTGTGCATGCGCATGTTTCCTAGGTGTGAGTGGCAGGACTGCAGCATGTGTCCAGTTGTGGGTTGCTCTGTCCCTGATAAGAAGGAGAGAAGCACGGACTGGCGAGGAGGTTATCTAATGACTTTAACCCTTACTGCTTGAAGTCTGTGTACTCTGGGATGTAGAAGTAAGGCATATGTGTAGCTTTAAAGATATACCTGTTTCCTTTAACTGTATTGTACTGTGTATGCACATCTGACATTCTCTAGAATGACGTGCAGAAACCTATACATTTGAACACCAGGGGGTGCCATTACTATAATTCTGGGAGGAAACATTTTTTAATAACACTACTTTACAAAGTTACTCTAAATTGTATATTGTGTTTATATATTGCTATTTCTATTGATTGCACAACCCCTTTAATTTGCTGAAACCGGACAATCCCTTTAATTGTGTGTCCTTAAAGAGGCTTTGTCACCAGATTTTGCAACCCCTATCTGCTATTGCAGCAGATAGGCGCTGCAATGTAGATTACAGTAACGTTTTTATTTTTTAAAAACGAGCATTTTTGGCCAAGTTATGACCATTTTTGTATTTATGCAAATGAGGCTTGCAAAAGTACAACTGGGCGTGTTTACAGTAAAAGTACAACTGGGCGTGTATTATGTGTGTTACATCTGGGCGTGTATTATGTGCGTACATCGGGGCGTTTTTACTTCTTTTACTAGCTGGGCGTTCCGACGAGAAGTATCATCCACTTCTCTTCAGAACGCCCAGCTTCTGGCAGTGCAGACACAGCGTGTTCTCGAGAGATCACGCTGTGACGTCACTCACTTCCTGCCCCAGGTCCTGCATCGTGTCGGCCACATCGGCACCAGAGGCTACAGTTGATTCTGCAGCAGCATCAGCGTTTGCAGGTAAGTAGCTACATCGACTTACCTGCAAACGCCGATGCTGCTGCAGAATCAACTGTAGCCTCTGGTGCTGATGTGTCCTCGCTCGTCCGACACGATGCAGGACCTGGGGCAGGAAGTGAGTGACGACACAGCGTGATCTCTCGAGAACACGCTGTGTGTCTGCACTGCCAGAAGCTGGGCGTTCTGAAGAGAAGTGGATGATACTTCTCGTCAGAACGCCCAGCTAGTAACAGAAGTAAACACGCCCCGATGTACGCACATAATACACGCCCACTTGGACTTTTACTTTAAACACGCCCAGTTGGACTTTAGCAAGCCTCATTTGCATAAATACAAAAATGGTCATAACTTGGCAAAAAATGCTTGTTTTTTTAAAAATAAAAACGTTACTCTTATCTACATTGCAGCGCCGATCTGCTGCAATAGCAGATAGGGGTTGCAAAATCTGGTGACAGAGCCTCTTTAAATACAAACTGTCTGTTACACAATTCCATTTCCTTGTGCATAGATGAGACCTCCTATCTATAAATATTTATTTTGTACAGTTTTAGTAACTAGAAGAATATATCCATTCACTTGCCTGCCCTAGTGTATTGTTTATAGGTGCCCAGCTCCAATGTTATGCACAACAGACATTTGGAGCTATACTATCCATGTGTTTAAACAGCAATATCGGACAACCTATATGGTATGATATAGCGCATACATACAGACTGGGGACATTATTAGGGGCACGTTTACTGGGACAGGTTCCAAAGGGGCAACTACCATCCATCTCAATCAGAGATCATCATTAGGGGCTTATAGGGATAAACTAGGGTATTCCTTACTCTCGCTCTGAAGTGGGTCCTTACAGCTCTAGCCACTAGCAAGAATGTTCCATTTTCTTCTTGCAGGTATATGCTGTTGGATAATAGAAACAGATCATCGTTAGGCTGAAAAAATAAAGAAATCCTTCAGAGAGATAGCACAAATGTTAGGAGTGGCCAAATCAACAGTTTGATACATTCTTGAAAAAAAAGAGCGCACTGGTGATCTCGTCGTGGACTCCAAAACGCCTGGACGTCCACGGAAGACAACAGTGGTGGATGATCGCAGAATCCTTTCCATGGTGAAGAAAAACCCCTTTACAACATCTACCCAAGTGAAGAACACTCTCCTGGAAGTAGGTGTATCAGTATCTAAGTCTACCATAAAGAGAAGACTTCATGAGAGCAAATACAGAGGGTTCACCACAAGGTGCAAACCATTATTCAGCCTCAAAAAAATTAAAGGCCAGATTAGACTTTGCCAAACAAAGTCTAAAGAAGCAAGCCCAGTTCTGGAACAGCATTCTTTGGACAGATGAAACTAAGATCAACCTGTACCAGGATGATGGGAGTAATAAAGTATGGAGAAGGCTTGGAACGGCTCATGATCCAAAGCACACAACATCCTATGTAAAACATGGTGGAGGCAGTGTGATGGCATTAGCATGCATGGCTGCCAAAGGCACTAGGTCACTAGTGTTTATTGATGACGTGACTGAAGACAGAAGCAGCCGGATGAATCCTGAAGTGTTCAGGGATATACTTTCTGCTCAGATTCAACCAAATGCTACAAGGTTGATTGGATGTCGCTACACAGTACAGATGGACAATAACCCAAAACATACTGTGAATGCAACCCAGGAGTTTTTTTAAGGCAAAGAAGTGGAATATTCTGCAATGGCCAAGTCAATTACCAGATCTCAACCCGATCGAGCTGCATTTCACTTGCTTAAGATAAAACTTAAAGAGGCTCTGTCACCAGATTATCAAATCCCTATCTCCTATTGCATGTGATCGGCGCTGCAATGTAGATAACAGTAACGTTTTGTTTTTTTTTAAAAATATCATTTTTGGCCAAGTTATGAGCAATTTTATATTTATGCAAATGAGCCTTTCTAATGGACAACTGGGCGTGTTTTCTCTTATTTCCAACTGGGCGTGTATTGTGTTTGTAACATCTGGGCGTGTTTACTTGTTTTACTAGCTGGGCGTTGTGAATAGAAGTGTATGTCAGCATCATATGTCAGCATCATACACTTCTATTCACAACGCCCAGCTAGTAAAACAAGTAAACACGCCCAGATGTTACAAACACAATACACGCCCAGTTGGAAATAAGAGAAAACACGCCCAGTTGTCCATTAGAAAGGCTCATTTGCATAAATATAAAATTGCTCATAACTTGGCCAAAAATGAACGTTTTTAAAAAAAAAACAAAAAACTTTACTGTTATCTACATTGCAGCGTCGATCACATGCAATAGGAGATAGGGATTTGATAATCTGGTGACAGAGCCTCTTTAAGGCAGAAAGACCCACAAACAAGCAACAACTGAAGACAGCTGCAGTAAAGGTCTAGCAAAGCACCACAAAGGAGGAAACCCAGCGTTTGGTGATGTTCATGGGTTCCAGAATTCAGACAGTCATTGCCTGCAAAGGATTCTCTACAAAGTATTAAAAAAAACATTTTCCTTATTGTAATGTTAATTTGTCCAATTACTTTTGAGCCCCTGAAATGAGGAGACTGTGTAGAAAAATGGTTGCAATTCCTAAACCTTTCACAGGATATATTTGTTCAACCCCTTGAATTAAACCTGAAAGTCTACACTTCAATTGCATCTCAGTTGTTTCATTTCATATCCAATGTGGTGGCAGCAGAGCCCAAATCATGACAATTGTGTCACTGTCCAAATAATTCTGGACCTAACTGTAACAACGGGGGTAGGGAAACGAACAAGTGAGCCCTAATCTACCCGCCACTCTGTCCCTGCCTACTTGCAACGACCCACCCTAGGCGACGGGGTACAACTGGGCGGCGGTCCCTATGCTCAGTAAGTGCACGAGACAAACATACAAGGGAATACAAAGCAAAGGGAAAGGGGCAGTTGCCCACGGAAACACTGTGAGCAACAGAGTGGTGAACGAGCCAAGTCAAACCAGGAGAGAACGAGGTACCAAACGCAGAGCAGAATAGTAGTCAGTAAGCCAGGGTCAGTATGGAGCAGGATCAAATAGTTAGGAGCTGTTGCTGGGCCAGGAAACCACACGGAAAGAATCACAAGCAAGGGAGAAACAGGAAAGGCAGGTATAAATAGACAGAGGGTGGGAGCTAGCTCCGTCTGGCCAGGCTGCGATAGGCTCTCCCACTCCTAAGCCTGCCATCCTGAGTGGTGGAAGAAGGAGTCAGTCTCAGAGACGTAGATTCAGGTGTAGACTAATTACCTATGGGAGTTAACCCCGAAGCTGTGCCTGGCAAATCCTTTACAGTACCCCCCCCTTTTATGAGGGGCCACCGGACCCTTTCTAAGTGGACATGGTTTACTGGGGAAACGAAGGTGGAACTTCCTGACCAATACCCCAGCGTGAACATCCCGGTCGGGTACCCAAGTCCTCTCCTCAGGCCCGTATCCTCTCCAATGGACCAGGTACTGGAGGGAGCCTTGGACCATCTTGCTGTCCACAATCTTGGCCACCTCGAATTCCACCCCCTCAGGGGTGAGAACGGGAACAGAAGGTTTCCTCGAGGGAGCCAAGGACGGAGAGCAGCGTTTAAGGAGGGAGGCATGAAACACGTCGTGTATACGAAAAGATGGGGGTAACTCCAGCCGGAAGGAGACAGGATTGAGGACTTCAATGACCTTATACGGCTCAATAAACCGGGGAGCAAACTTCTTGGACGGGACCTTAAGACGCAAGTTCCTACGCGATAACCACACCAGATCCCCGACCATAAACAAGGGGTTAGCAGAACGTTTTCTATCAGCCTGAGTTTTTTGTACGCTCTGGGACGCCTCTAGGTTCTTCTGAACCTGGGCCCAGACTGTGCACAGTTCCCGATGAACGACCTCTACCTCGGGATTGTTGGAACTACCAGGTGAAACGGAGGAGAACCGTGGATTAAACCCAAAATTACAGAAAAAGAGGGAGACCCCTGAAGAGTTACTGACCCGGTTATTAAGGGAAAATTCAGCGAGGGGAATGAATGAGACCCAATCATATTGACAGTCAGAGATAAAACACCTTAAATATTGTTTAGAGATTGATTAGTCCTCTCAGTTTGGCCATTGGTTTCAGGATGGAAGGCAGAGGAGAAGGACAGATCAATCTCCAACTTCTTACAGAAGGCTCTCCAAAACAAAGAAACAAATTGTACCCCTCTGTCCGAAACAATATTGACAGGGACCCCATGGAGACGCAGGATGTGTTTGACAAACAAGGTAGCTAACGTCTTGCTGTTAAGTAGTTTCTTGAGGGGCACAAAGTGGCACATCTTACTGAAGCGGTCTACTACCACGCACACCACCGACTTGCCTTGGGATGGAGGCAAATCGGTGATAAAATCCATGGAGATATGTGTCCAAGGTCTCTGGGGAATGGGCAACGAACGTAGTAAGCCCGCTGGTCGGGACCTGGGAGTCTTGGACCTAGCACAAACCTCACAAGCGGCGACGTAGGCCTTAACGTCTTTAGGCAACCCAGGCCACCAATAGTTTCTGGCAATGAGGTGTTTGGTACCCAGGATGCCTGGATGACCAGATAGTGCGGAGTCATGATTTTCCCTAAGTACCCTTAGCCGGTATTGCAGGGGAACAAACAGCTTGTCCTCAGGAAGGTTCCCGGGCACTGAACCTTGATCAGCCGCAATTTCAGAGACTAAATCAGAATCAATAGAAGAAATTATTATACCGGGAGGCAAAATACAAGCAGGATCTTCCTCCGAAGGAGGGCTGGCCATGAAGCTACGCGACAGTGCATCGGCCTTAATATTTTTAGACCCAGCCCTATAGGTAACCAAAAAGTTGAATCTGGTAAAAAATAGCGCCCATCGAGCTTGTCTCGGGTTTAGCCTCCGGGCAGATTCTAGGAAAACCAGATTCTTGTGGTCGGTAAGGACCGTTACCTGGTGCCTAGCCCCCTCCAGGAAGTGGCGCCACTCTTCAAATGCCCATTTAATGGCTAAGAGTTCGCGGTTGCCAATATCATAGTTACTCTCAGTGGGCGAAAACTTCCTGGAGAAGTAGGCACAGGGGCGGAGATGGGTGAGGGACCTGGTACCCTGGGACAAGACAGCCCCCACTCCCACCTCGGATGCGTCAACTTCCACGATAAATGGCTCCATTTGGTTGGGCTGAGCCAGCACCGGGGCCGAGATAAAGCACTTCTTAAGGACCTCAAAAGCCTGGACAGCCTCAGGAGACCAGTGGAGGAGATCAGCAACTTTTCGAGTGAGGTCCGTAAGAGGCTTAGCGATGACCGAGAAGTTAGCAATAAATCTCCTGTAATAATTAGCGAACCCCAAAAAACACTGTAACGCCTTCAGGGAGGCAGGTTGGACCCATTCCGCCACAGCCTGAACCTTGGCGGGGTCCATGCGGAATTCATGAGGAGTGAGGATTTGACACAAAAATGGTATCTCCTGTACCCCAAACACACATTTTTCGGTTTTTGCAAACAGTTTGTTTTCCTGAAGGACCTGGAGCACCTTCCTGACATGCTCAGTGTGGGAGGGCCAGTCCTTGGAAAACACCAGTATGTCATCAAGGTACACTACAAGAAATATCCCCAGGTAGTCTCTCAAAATCTCATTTATGAAATTCTGGAAGACCGCCGGAGCATTACACAACCCAAAGGGTATGACAAGGTATTCGAAATGACCTTCGGGCGTGTTAAACGCAGTCTTGCACTCATCGCCCTCTTTGATGCGGATAAGGTTATACGCCCCCCGTAGATCAAACTTAGAGAACCATTGGGCCCCCTGAACCTGATTAAAGAGATCAGGAATGAAAGGAAGGGAATACTGGTTCCTTACAGTGACCTTATTCAGGTTACGGTAGTCAATGCATGGCCTAAGACCACCATCCTTCTTCCCTACGAAGAAGAAGCCAGCACCTACCGGAGAAGTAGAGGGGCAAATGTAACCCTTGGCCAGGCATTCCTGGATATACTCTCTCATGGCGTTACGTTCGGGACAAGAAAGATTAAATATCCTACCCTTAGGAAGCTTAGCTCATGGTACCAATTCGATAGCGCAATCGTATTCTCTATGAGGAGGTAACACTTCGGAGGCCTCCTTAGAGAAAACATCAGCGAAGTCCCGAACAAACTCAGGTAGCGTGTTCACCTCCTCAGGGGGAGAAATAGAATTAACAGAAAAACATGACGTCAAACATTCATTACCCCATTTGGTAAGCTCCCCAGTATTCCAGTCAAACGTGGGATTATGCAACTGCCACCAGGGAAGGCCTAAAACCAAATCGGACGATAATCCCTGCATCAACAGTACAGAGCACGGCTCCAAATGCATGGAGCCAACAAGGAGTTCAAAAACAGGGGTATGCTGTGTAAAATAACCATTAGCAAGAGGAGTGGAGTCGATGCCCACTACCGGGACAGGTTTAGGCAAATCAATCAAAGGCATAGCAAGAGACATAGCAAATTCCACAGACATGATATTAGCAGAGGACCCTGAATCCACGAAGGCACTGCCGGTAGCAGACCTACCACCAAAAGAGACCTGAAAGGGAAGCAAGATCTTATTACGTTTCATATTTACGGGAAATACCTGTGCGCCCAAGTGACCTCCCCGATGATCACTTAGGTGCGGAAGTTCTCCGGCTGCATTCTTACGCTTAGGACAGTTGTTCACTTGATGCTTGTCATCCCCACAGTAGAAGCAGAGACCATTCTTCCTGCGGAAATCTCTACGTTGTTGGGGGGACACGAAGGCCCCGAGTTGCATAGGTACCTCTGAGTCTTCCGGGGAAGAACGAAGCAACGGAACCTCGGGAGGCATCATGGGGGAGTCGGAGGAGAAAACACATAAACGTTCGCGTTGTCGTTCCCTGAGACGTCGGTCAAGTCGTACCGCTAAAGCCATAACCTGGTCTAGGGAGTCAGAAGAGGGATAGCTAACTAGCAGGTCTTTCAGGGCATTCGACAGTCCCAACCTAAACTGGCACCTTAAGGCAGGGTCATTCCACCGAGAAGCTACGCACCACTTCCTAAAGTCAGAACAATACTCCTCAACAGGTCTCTTACCCTGACGTAAGGTCACCAGCTGACTCTTGGCAAAGGCAGTCTTGTCAGTCTCGTCATAAATGAGTCCGAGAGCAGAAAAGAAAAGATCAACGGAGGAAAGTTCAGGGGCATCAGGAGCCAAGGAGAAGGCCCATTCTTGGGGCCCGTCCTGGAGCCGGGACATAATTATACCCACTCGCTGGCTCTCAGAACCTGAGGAGTGGGGCTTTAAGCGAAAGTAAAGCCTACAACTCTCCCGAAAGGAGAGAAAAGCCCTCCGGTCCCCTGAGAACCGGTCGGGCAACTTGAGGTGGGGTTCAGGAGGTGAGGTGAGGGGAACTACCAAGGTAGCATCAGGCTGGTTGACCCTCTGAGCCAGGGCCTGGACCTGTAGGGAGAGACCCTGCATTTGCTGAGCCAGGGTCTCAAGGGGGTCCATAGTGGTGTCAGGGACCAGGGTAGACTAGGTATGGGCTTGTGATTATGTAATGACGGGGGTAGGGAAACGAACAAGTGAGCCCTAATCTACCCGCCACTCTGTCCCTGCCTACTTGCAACGACCCGCCCTAGGCGACGGGGTACAACTGAGCGGCGGTCCCTACGCTCAGTAAGTGCACGAGACAAACATACAAGGGAATACAAAGCAAAGGGAAAGGGGCAGTTGCCCACGGAAACACTGTGAGCAACAGAGTGGTGAACGAGCCAAGTCAAACCAGGAGAGCACGAGGTACCAAACACAGAGCAGAAGAGTAGTCAGTAAGCCAGGGTCAGTATGGAGCAGGATCAAATAGTTAGGAGCTGTAGCTGGGCCAGGAAACCACACGGAAAGAATCACAAGCAAGGGAGAAACAGGAAAGGCAGGTATATATAGACAGAGGGCGGGAGCTAGCTCCGTCTGGCCAGGCTGCGATAGGCTCTCCCACTCCTAAGCCTGCCATCCTGAGTGGTGGAAGAAGGAGTCAGTCTCAGAGACGTAGATTCAGGTGTAGACTGATTACCTATGGGAGTTAACCCCGAAGCTGTGCCTGGCAAATCCTTTACACTAACTGTATGTTGTGGATCAATTCCATACAGGTGTGTGTTCTATAGCTTCAATAATTTACATATATTGGTACTGATATCTGTTAACGATATGTATTAAAAGTACAATTCTCTTTTCTGTGAATAATATTCATTGTCTCTGTTGCATAATCATCTTATGTCTACTTAAAGCCATTTTAGGATTTTTATACAAGTGTGATAATTCAGTCATAACAGAAGGTTATTTATAATGTGTACGGGATGTGGCACATCATTTTTGGACTTGCATAAATGTTCGTATATGGACCATCCTGTGTACGCATATTTACTTAACGGTCTTTAGCAATCATTCCAAGTCAGATATACTCCTACAGTCATGGCTATCTGGTAAAACATGTATTTTATTATATGTCAACTTTCCATGGCCAAACAATTTTACAGCTATTTCTTTTATGAAATAAACATTTCCTTTTTTCTCCTGAATTGCTAAGGAATTATTCATGAGATTTACTGGTTATCATGCATGTCTTTATTACATTTGTGGTTTTATTGTGCAGTTCCAAAGGAAGGACACTAACAATTGATGTAGTTGTCAACTTGCCCAAAAATATTTGCTTGAGCAAACATTTTTTTTCGCTATGATCAATGTGTTTTACCCCTGCAACCCAACTCTCATGAATATCTAGGCCTGTCCCAGCAAGGCAGACATTTAGATAGATACATATATATAAGATTGATAGACATAATATAGGTCTAGTTTTATAGCTTTTTATTGTTGAAAAAATGGCGCAGGGGCTTTAGAAATATGCCATTCAGCACGAACGCCATATTTTTCAGTCTCATATCTATGGTCTGAGTCACATTTTGGAGAAATCAGGGTAAACAGTCAACAGTCTATGGGCTTATTCACACGAACGTGGAAATCGGCCATGTGACAGCCGTGTTTTTACGGCCATCACACGACTGCATAAAAATCGATGTACTTCTATGAAACTATTCACACAGTCGTCATTTTAATTGACCTGTGAACGGCCCATCAAAAAAACAGACGTCATATTTTTGGTCGTTTTCATGGATCCCTCAATAGGCTCAAGTCTATGTGGGATCCATGAAAACGGGTCCCGCACAGATGCAAATCGGTCATAAAAAACGTCCTTTTTTCACATTGACACACGTTCATGTGAATATAGTCTTAATATAAAGCATCTACCTATCCAGTTCTGGAATACTGTTGAATACAGTTGCAGCAGATTTCACCCATTGCAATGCATGCAGGATTTTACTGCAGATTTGAACCACAATGTGCAACATAAAAACTCTGCCACTTCTAAACCCACCCTAATAGAAAATAAAATAAAAGGTTTGCCAGTTTTCATGACTATAAAAACGACTTCATTCATTCTAATGCATTTATATTATTGCGACTGAGTGAATAATACAGACCTGCAATTAGCTCAGAATCGATATATTCCCCTTGAAAGATTATAATCTTGTCTACAAAGTCCAAGAATGCCATGAAGTCAATAAAAAAGTGGTATAATTACCTGGTAATGGACAGTAGAGTCTGACCATTTACTGAGGACGTGTAGTCATATAAAGCTCTTATCAGGCTGCGGTTCTCCCCCTGCTCCTGTTGTTGCATTTTAGTTCACAGTATTTTTTATATATAAATGTACTGTTTTTATCTTTACTCCTGTACTGTTTGGAAATATATTTGTCTATTAGTGTAGTAAGAGAATTTGTCTCCAAGACCTTGTTTAAAGGCTATGAACACCTTTGTAAGCTATTTTTTTTTTTTTTAAATAAATCAATGTGTATTGCATTTATAATGAATGTATTATATTTATATAATGAATTTTATTTACATATTTTTTTTTACTTTTTACGATACAGCTTCTAAGCATCCTGGATACATAGAAGCTGTATCATTTCCTCTCAGCCAAATACGTCAGTTCAGCTAAACTAGCGACTCGGCTGAGAGCGGGTCCTGCGTGTCTCTGACACACGGGATCCAGTTAATAATGATCACATCTAATTTCATAACTTAGATGTTATCGTTATTAGCTGGATCCTGTGTCAAACACACAGGACCCACACTCTGCCGAGCCATGACGGATTCGGCTGAGAGAGATACACTCTTCAACATTGAAATTGCAACACCAAGAAGGGGAAGCCATAAAGGCATGACCAGTCGTGGCGTATTTTTTCCGCCACTGTCCGCATCAATGCCGCACATAATCTGCGTTGCAGATTCTGTTGCGGCTCTGCCTAAAATGGGCATTAAATTGATCCGGACTAGCCGTTGCGTATTGAGGTGAAAGTACTTTCCCTTCTCTCTATCAGTGCAGGATAGAGAGAAGGGACAGCCCTTTCCCTAGTAAAAGGAACAGAAATTCATACTTACCCGGCCGTTGCCTTGGTGACGCGTCCCTCTCTTGACATCCAGCCCGACTTCCCTGGATGACGCGGCAGTCCATGTGACCGCTGCAGCCTGTGATTGGCTGCAGCCGTCACTTGGACTGAAACGTCATCCCGGAAGGCCGGACTGGAGGAAGAAGCAGGGAGTTTTCGGTAAGTATGAACTTCTATTTTTTTTACAGGTTGATGTATATTGTGATCGGAAGTCACTGTCCACGGTGTTGAAACAGTTACTGCCGATCGTTTAACTCTTTCAGCACCCTGGACAGTGACTATTTACTGACGTCGCCTAGCAACGCTCCCGTAATTACGGGTGCACACACGTAGTCACCCGTAATTACGGGAGCCCCATTGACTTCAATGGGCCTGTCCGTGCCGTAATAACGGCCCGTGATTACGGGCGTTTTTACGTTAGTGTGCATGGGGCTTCAGTCTGGCTGTAGACCTAGAAATACATAGGTCCAGCCAGAATGAAGAAATGTCATGTTCGTAAAACAAATACGCTACGCAGCACACATAACATCTGCAGACTTCATTGCGGAATTTTGACTCCATTGAAGTCAATGAAGAAATTCCGCAATGAGTCCACAACAAGTCCGCTACACGTCCGCAACAACCAGTGTATGCTGCGGACAACAAATTCCGCACCGCAGTCTATGCACCGCAGCGGAATTGTTCGCAAAGTGTAAACCAACCTAACGAAAAAGGTGTGGAAAGCTATGGAGAAACGTGTACGCTGCGGATTTCCGCAGCGGACTGTCCGCAGCGGAATTCCAGAGCAATTCCGCCACGTCTGGTCATGCCCTAATGTTATGCAAATCGAGGAAGTATAAGGTGTCGCTAAGATCTGCAAATGATCAAATTTTCAAGCACCTAGCGCCAATCTGTGGCATGTGGGAGGGACATAAAAGTCAGATTGAAAGCAAAGTTTTTTAGCCACATGAAACCTCAAAAATCAGATCAAGTAGTGTGGGATGATTGTGTGATGCCTCCTGTTCGTTGACGTGCCAGTTACTGCCACCTGTCGCAAACTGAGATGGACAGAATCCTTGAACTGAGAGACCTTGGTTTATCAGTCCGGCAGATCGCTACGCGCCTAGGCCGAGATGTCAGCACTGTTCAAAGTTGCATGTCCCAGAGGTTGGCGAGAACAACAAATGGGAATGACAGCAAAAGATGTGCAGAGGCAAACCTCTGCACAGATGGATCGTTGGATTAGAAGAATGGCGCGTAGTGATCCATTCTTTACTGCAAGTGAAATTGAAAGTCGCATCCCAAGCCTAGGGCGGCAACCAGTGTCGACGCAAATGATCAGAGGGTGTTTGCACGGCATTGGGCTACAAGTCAGACGTCCAGCTACAGGTGTTCTATTGACTACACACCACTGCTCTCTAAGGCTATCATGGTGCACAGCAAGATGACAATGGAGGCTAGGATGGAGGTCTATCCTCTTCAGCGATGAGTCTCGTTTTTTCTGATGCAGTAATAGCCGTGAATTGGTCTTGAGACCACATGGGCAATGCCATGAAGAGGCATTCACAAGGGAATCCTATTCCCGGGATTATGGTGTGGGGTGGCATAATGTATGGTAGCCGGACCCCTCTAAACTTCATTTCAGGTACACTAACAGCTCGGCATTACATTGATTTGGTCGTTGAACCAGAGGTACGGCCATTTCACCAAAATGTCCCTGAAGCCGTTTCTCAACAGGACAACGCCAGGCCACATTCTGCTCATGCTACTGTGAGCAGCCTGCGTGGCCAAAACATGGTACTATGGCCTGCAGCGTTTATGGACTTGTCTCCCATCGAGTACATCTGGGCCGTTATTGGTCTGCAATTGCAAAGGCAGCTAGCAGTCAATCTTAAAGATTCGCGAACCCAAGTGCATTCAGTGTGGCATAACATTCCTCAGACCACCATTAATACCCTCAGTGATAGCATCCCAAGGCGTGTAAGTGCATGTATTTCTGAGTGTGATGCTCAAACTCAATACTGAATAAATTAAGATGTTTGAAATATGTTGTTTCCATTTTTTTATTATTTGCATATCATTAACAGCAATTTAAATGTTGAAAAGTGTAGATGCAGCTTCTATGGTTACAGAATACATAGAAGCTTTATTGTAAAAAAGGAAAAACCTTTTTTTTTATAAAAGTCATTTTGAAAACACAACACATTGTTTGAAATAATAATAAAAAATTTGCTTACAAAGGTGTACATAGGCTTTAAGCTGTAAGATGCTCTAATACGACTAAGCTAGTAAGTGCAACTGCACCTACAGTGCCAGAGTAAAGAGACACATATGCTAATCAATATATGGGAGGACTTGCTTTCTCTTAGTGCTGCTGCCTGGCATATGATGCTCCTCAAAGAAATATTTTCAGGGTATTATGCCAATGTAAAGAAATGTCCTGTATTATAAAACGACAAGGCCTAAATTGACTACACTACAATGTTTGCTTGTCTCACCAAACAGTAGGTAGGTTCATACATTTATCTGTGTGCAATTGGCTGCTTTTTCCCAAAACATAAGAATCTATTTCCCCAAAAAATCCCTTACTTCAAGATATGATTTTCAACTGACAGCACTATGTTAAATATTTAGGCTCCATGCGCACGACCGTAAAAATTGTCCATAATTGCGTACCGTAATACGGTCCACAATTATGCACCCATTCAGTTCTATTGGCCACGGACACCTTTCCGTATCGTTACGGGTGGGTGTCCGTGCCATAGAGCTGTGCCGGGAATTATGAAGCATGTCAGTTTTTTCGTGTTTTACGGGCCGTGCTCCCATACTTTGTATGGGAGCACGGCCCAAAAATGCGGGAAATGCGGGCGGCTGTCAGCAGACGGCCGTACCCGCCACCACGGGCCATGATTACGGGCAGAGCCGTGTGCATGGGGCCTTAGGGAATCTAATCAATAACCAAAATCTAAACGTATTCGATAAATTTGCCTTGAGCTCTTTAATTTTGGCACTAACATTTCCATTTTTTAGTTGCATCATTGGAGCAGAAAAATGGAATTCAATGCTGTGACGGATGGTCCATTGGTGGCAGCAGCGGTTAGATTTGCAGATAAATAGTAGTCATTTTGGGCGGTCTTGTTGAGTGTCTGTGTGTTTTTTTAATTACTATTCTTCATTTGTATCACACAGCGGACACCTACGGCGCCCAACGAACCCCATTGACTTTAATGTCAGGTTTCCGTCATGGTGTCCGTCATTTTATCGGTAAAAACAACTATTTTTCCTCTGCATTTTTCACAAAATCTGCTACATAGGGTACTAACGAAGCCTTCACTGCAGATGTAAGCAGAGCCTTATTCTGTATTTATAAAAACATCAGTATTAAGCTTTTCAGCAAACTGTGGCACTATGGTATCACCCAACCCATCCCAAGCACCCATAAAATATGAAAATGCTATTTTATAAAGAGGTTACTTTGGTTTTATGCTGGCCAGCATAAACTATTAGGGTATGTTCACACGGCAGCGTCCGTTACGGCTGAAATTACGGGGCTGTTTCCAGGAGAAAACAGCCCCGTAATTTCAGCCGTAACGGCATGTGCAGGTGCTTGAACGCCGCGTCCATTACGGACGTAACTGGAGCTGGTTTTCCATGGAGTCCATGGAAAACGGCTCCATTTACGTCTGAAGAAGTGACATGACACTTCTTTGGCGCGGGCGTCTATTTACGCGCCGTCTTTTGACAGTGACGTGTAAATAGCATTTTCACCTGTTATTTGGTGGGCCCAGGTTTAGCATTTGCTATTTACTATGTGAGGGGGCCCCTGTAATGGTTAGCTTGGGGGACACATGGTAACACAGCCCTATTTTGGGGAGGAATAGCTGTAATCTGATTGGTCGATTGGTGGCAGCAGCGGGTAGATTTGCAGATAAATAGTAGTCATTTTGGGCGGGCTTGTTGAGTGTCTGTGTGTTTCTTTAATTACTATTCTTCATTTGCATTGTCATTTTAGAATCGTATTTCTTATGGGGAACCATATTGTTTTTAGAGTCCATGACAAGAACCTTTGATTGCAGTAGTATTTCCCGATAAATTAACTTTTTAACATATAATAATTTGACATTTAAAGGTCTTGGTGCAAATGCTAAACCTGGGCCCACCAAATAACAGGTGACAACTTCATTCTTCTATATGGGATTACATCACCTTGTAAAGGATCTATTTACAATATAAAAATGTATTCATATACTCAGGTATCTATATATAGCATAAATCCATTATTATGTAATAACTGCCTACATACAGTTCTGCTGTTTCTTTATGTAGCATTAGAGACCTATGTATGGACCCCCAGGAGTAGTGGCCCAGTTTTGAACGCTACTATGCTACTGTATATGACGTACATGCTATTCAAGATCACAGTGATATTTCCAATTATTTGTATAGGAACCAATGCTATAAAAACATTGGGAAGATAAACTATGTTTTATGAGAAACTTGGAGAAAAGTGATATATACCGGTACTTCTTCAGGGTTGACATTGGATGCCTTGCACTTTATAACAACTTGAAGAAAAGTGACAGTGATACTTATTCAACATAAAGAGTCCACATAAGGAAATAGTAATTAGAACAAACTCTCGTCCAACTCTCTATATTTCAGGTTTATCTTATTTTTCCTGCACATTTTGCAGTTTGTAATAATTTTGGATCTTCTTGACTCTCGGTTTTTAACAGTAATGGCCTCAGGGAATTTTTAAGGTTCATTACTTCACGCCAGGTATGAGATTTACAGATACCAGTACATAGAATTGCGATCTTATATAACATATCAAGTATAACTGACAAGAGTGGGATTAACTGCAGTAAAATGCAATGTGCCAACCCGCATAGAATTGACTATTCAACCGTTTACGACAGGATTTGTTGATGGCGCAGTGACTATGTGTACATTAAACACAAGGCTGGTTCTATACCAGTGTTTTCCAATTTAATCCTCGGGAACCCCAACAGGTTGTGTATTGAGGATTTCCTTAATATTGTACAAGAGATTTCATTAGTTTCAATAAAGCTAAATAAAATGATTTCATTAATTTAATTAACCCTTTAGTGACCCGTACATTTTTGGCCTATAAAGGGGTTTTCCACTACCGGGCAACTGATGACCTATACACTGGATAGGTCAGCAGTATATGACAGGCGGAGGTTCGACACCCGGACCCCGCACTGAACAGCTGCTCCGGCTGCCTCCATTTCTGCAGCTCGGCCGCTATCAGTGTCCGGAGCCAACTACTTCCGGCTCCGTACACTGCATAGTGTGCAATGACATCCGGTGCCGGAGGCAGGGCCGGCCTTAGGCTACAGGGTGTCCTGTGCGGAATTGCCCTTTGGTTCCCCCCACTCCATTTATCATTGTTATGTATTGTCGGCATTTGGTGCTTTTGTTTGTGCATTTGTCACGCCGAAAAAACCCTTGGTTTAAGCTTCCCATTGACATCAATGGTATAGTGCATACGGCACGTTTTGTTAAAAAATGTGTCGTGTAAAAAGAGTAGTGTAGGGTCAATTATTCGGCATGTAAAATGCACCGAAAATGTGCCAAAATCGCACCTAATTTGTATAGTAAATGGGAGTTCTGATTGAGTGGCAAACTATCCAGTGGATAGGTCATCAGTTGTCTGGTAGTGGAAAACCCCTTTAACCCCTTCACGACTGCCATACGGCTATATACGTTCTAACTGCCGATGCCCCGTGCAGTTAACACGTGTATAGACGTCGTCAGCCTGGAACGGGTTTTATGAGTGCAGTGCTGCTCCACTGTAGATAGTGCCACACACAACCCCCGCAAAACCCTCTGTAAATAGCGCCACATAAGCTGCCTCCAGCATCGGAATCCCGAGCCAGCGCTCTGGCCGAGGATTCCCCTCCTAGAGGGAGCCCCCGCCGTCTATCCATCCCAGCTGTAGTCAGTGCCACCACCCCTGCAGATAGCAAACTCTCCGCTGTAGATAGCATCGCACCCGCGACTGTAAATAGCACCACCTGAACTGAGTATAGGAGCGGAATCCACGGTGTCAGATCGCACTGGCCGGTAATTCCGCTACTAGACAGAGCCCCTGACGTTATTGTCCCTTGCAGAACTGCCCAGGAATTCTGCAAGGGACAGTAACGTCAGGGGCTCTGTCTAGAAGCGGAATTCCCGGCCAGTGCGATCTGACACCGGGGATTCCGCTCCTAGACTCAGTTCAGGTGGCGCTATTTACAGTCGGGGGTGCGATGCTGTCTACAGCGGGGCGGGGGTTGGGGGGTTTGCTATCTGCAGGGGGGGGGGTGGCACTATCTACAGCGGGGATGGAAAGACGGCGGGGGCTTTCTCTAGGAGGGGAATCCCCGGCCGTCACTCTGGTCGGGGATTCCGCAACTGGAGAAGCCCCTGGTGTCACTATCCATATATGGACAATGACATCAGCGGCTCTCTCTAGGAGCAGAATACCCGATGTCAGATCGCTTTGGTCGGGGATTCCGCTACTGGAGAAGCCCCTGGAGTGACTATCCATATATGGACAGTGAGGTCAGGGGCTACTCCTGGAACGGAATCCCCACTCTGGCAGGGGATTCCGCTCTTAGAGTTAACCCCTGACATATATGAACAGAATAATTTTCAAGGAACAAGGCAGCACATCCAAAAATAGGAATTTTATTTACCCACAAATGTGACGTTTCAGTCCAGCAGGACCTTTCTAGTTGTTTCCATTTGTGGAACCTTAGATCAGGTTCCTGTAAAGGCTTGCACCCTTCATATTACATCAAATATTCTCCCCGGTGCTGTGATCATCTTCCTTTCTTCATATATGGACAGAGACATCAGGGGCTTCCTGTAGGACCTACAGGGATCTATAGTGGTGATATTTAAAAGAAGGGGATACCATTTACTGGGGGGGTGGCGCTATCTACAGGGGGCTGATATATACAGGGGGTGTGGCACTATCTACATGGGTACTGTGGCATTATATTGGAACTCTACAGGGGACACTGTGGCACTATCTACATGGGCACTGTGTGTGGCACTAACTGGGCATTATCTGCAGAGAGATCTGTGGCACTATGTGGGCACTGTGGCACTATTTACAGTGGCCACTATCTATGTGGGCACTGGCACTATTTATGTGGGCAATGTGCCACTATCTACAGTGGTATTGTGTCACTATCTACATGGGCGCTGTAGTGTTTTCAGGGGGTTGGGACAAACAGCCCTAACGAATAAAATTCATCCATTTTTTTTTAACGTCCATAAAAAACGGATGGCAAAGGCCGGTTAAAAATGGTCAGACGGCCGGGAAATGGATTCAATTTTTGAGACACATTGATGCAAAACAGCCATGAAAAACTGACAGTTGATTCGTTGACTGCCATTTTTTTCACGGTCGTGTGTATATAGCCCTCTTCACTCTCCCCTCACAGTGATCCAGGGTGACGGAGAGGGAAGAGGACTAATTGTTACAGAGCTCTACAGTGTATGTATGTATGTATGTATGTATAGGTAGATAAATGTTAAAAAGTGATGATAAAAGTGTTTTTTTTTAATTTCTAGTGATTTGTCTGCTCATAATAAAAATTAAAAACACTGAATTAATAAAACTAATCTAGAAAATGAAAGCCTCATAAGTTTTGTAAAAAACAAAGTAAAAATAGTTGTGATATTCAAAGCGGTTCCAAAGATATTATCAAAAATGGAAAATTTGACCTTGATATAGGGGCATCAATGACTCTTGGTCATGAAAGGGTTAATGTTGGAGCGATTGGAGCATAACTTTTGATTTTTTCGTAGACATAGCCGTGTGAGGGTCTGTTTTAATGCGGAGCAAGTTGTATTTTTTAATGGCCCCATTTTGGGGTACAGATAATTATTAATAAACTTTTATTAACTTTTTTTTTGGAGGGGTAATGAAAAAAAATATATAAATTTTACCTTTATTTTTTCATCTTAAATTTACGCCGTTTACTGTCTGGCTTAAATAACATATTAACATTATTCTGCTGGTCGTTACTATTACGGCGATACCAAACTTATAACTTTTTTTATTTTTTACTACTTTTACACAATAAAAACACTTTCTTTTAAAGCATTTGATTTATTGTTGACATATTCTAAGAGCCATAACTTTTTAATTTTTCTGCTGATGTGGCTTATTTTTTGCGAGATGACCTCTACTTTTTATTGATACTTTGGGGTACATATGATTTTTTTGATCGCTTTTCATTGTATTTTTTAGCAGGATGAACAAAAAGCAGCAATTCTGGCATAGAAAAGTAGTTTTTTTAAATGTATTTTTATACTTGAGATTTTTTATTTATTAGTAACTTTATTAAACAATTTTTTTTAGTCCCACTATGGGACTTTACTTTGCGATCATTTGAACGCTTTTATAATACACTGCAATACTGCAATACTATTTCAGTGTATTTTGCCTGTCCAAGTAAAACTGACAAGAATTCTGTTAGGCCCTGACTTTGGCAAGGCCTAATAGGCCTTCACTAAAGGCAGACCTGGGGACCTTTATTAGACCCCCGGGTGCCATGGAAGCCCATTGGCGCCCCGCGATCGCGTAATGGTTGTGCCGATGGGGGTGACAAAGGGAACTCCCTCTGTATAACACCTTAGATGACACGGTCGCTTTTGACAGTGGCATCTAAGGGGTTAAGCTGCTAGAATCAAGAGTTCTCTCCAATTCCTGTAGTTGCTGCCGGTGCCTGGCTGTGTATAACAGTCGTAGTCCTAGCAATGATTTTGTGTGTACAGTGGCAGTATCCATGACATACGAATGATGGATATATCCCCCCCCCCCCAATTCGGGAACGAGCATCCGCTTGTGACGGATAAATTAGTCACTCATCATTAAGAGGTTAAAATGCTATGTACACCTTTGCGTGTTTCGCGGGGATGTCGATGGGGTGAGAGATGGAGCCCCCTTCCTTTGAAACCACTTAGATGCCGCAGCTGCTATTGACTGCGGCATCTAAGGGGTTAAAAGGACAAGATCGAAGGTAACTTCAATCCCACCTATTAGAGCAGGAGCCCAGCTGGCTTATGTCAAAGTGCTGTAAAAAAGTGTATGGGTGGTATTTCATCATTAATTAAAATTAAAGGCTACGTACGCCTTTGATTTAGATTTTTTTTTTTATAAAGTGTGATTGGTGGAACGTTCAAAAAACTTTTTATTAAAAATTATTTTTACTTCTTGAGATACAGCTGCTTTGTATCCTGTATACAGAGCATATGTATCTAATGCTGAGACCTGAATCCGTCAGGTCCGCAGACCTAACGGATTCAGGACTTAGCGCACAGAGTTTACTCAGAGCTCTGCGTTGAGATGTTCCTCTGTTATTCCTCTTGGAAATCTATGAATGAGGCCTGGCCTACAAGGTGACTTTTTGAAGTGTAACTAATTCATTTTAACTATAGAGGTACCGCTGTGGTACAAAGCAATACATTGAGTTACATGCAATCTGGTGGACTGCAGCTGTCATTTAAATTTTTTTTATAAATCAATCAGTAGTGCTGCAAATAGTCCCCGTGTAGCCCAGACCTAATTGACAACTGGGTATTACCATACTCCTTGTCAGCCCTTTGAAAGGCAGAATGGTAAAAGCCAGTTGTCAATTTATTTATACATTTCTAGGAGGAATAACAGAGGAAAGGCACAATTGAGTTTTAAGAAAGGGAGCTACAGAATTGTTACTTACTAAAACATATATGTCAGAAAAGGTGATAGGTCCTCCTGTTTTTATCAGAAATGCTTCGTTTTAGCGATCGGTTGGGGTCTCAGTGTTCAGACCCCCACTGATCAAAACTTCTGACATGTCACTATGACATGTCAAGAGTTTTTCAAAAGTTTAGTTACACTTTAAGGGAATGGTGAGGGACGTAATAAAGCGAAATACGCAGCCGGGAAATCTGCTGTTTTTTCATCCCCCTTAGATATAAATTCTGAATCCGCCCCTGGCTTTAGTATCAGAAGAGCTCCAGTTAGGGAATATTCACACGCTATATATTGTCCCATTCCTTTGAATAGAGTATGCTGAAATCCATGTGCTTGCCATCAAAATAATAAAATTCAGATGTATGGAACTGATTTTTAATTGCTGCCGCGTGTTACTTTACCCTTATAGTTGTGCAAATGAGTTCTGCTATTCCCCAATTCCTTTGTGACTCCCAACATATAAAAATGGCTGTATGTTAATGATGTTAATTTCATAATGGTCTGGTTTGTTGTATGAGTTGAAAGAAACAAATCCACATATTGAATCATTAGCAAATAGAAAGCCCGGCAATCCAGCAACTGTGCTGTCTCTCAAAAATATGTTGTTTGTGTGATGAGGGCACAGAGGCTTAGATCCACTGTCAACTAAACTAGCTCAACAATCAACATGTTTAATGGTCCCAGCTGGAAAAAGAGATAACGGAATGTGAAGACATTCTGTCAAAATGTAACAAGCCAAGTATACAAGGAAACAAATCATGATGTTATATGAAATTGTTATAATGGATTCACCACAGTAACATGCAGTGCAATATAAAGTTTACCCTTATCTCTTCTGCCATAGAAAAGCTTCTTAACAGCAAATACCTGGACCTCTGTTGGACTACGGCTCAATTACAGACATTTCTTGCAGTGCATTACAGAGATCTGCTGTTGCAATAGCTGGAAATTAGTAGCGTAGCTAGCGGAGGGGGGGGGGTCAGGGGGGCAGCGGCCCCCGGGCCCACTGAGATGGTGGGGCCCAGGGCCATTCCCCCAGCTGTGGTGTGTCCCGGTTTCAACTGTATCTGCAGATACAGTTGAATCCAATGCTGGAGCAAGGAGCTGACGGCTCCTTGCTCCAGCATACACTGTGTAATGCCAGCTCCAGCTGTGAGTGGCTCGAGACAGACAGGCGCGATGTAGTGACGTCATCACACCTGTCTGCATAGAGCCACACTGCACAGAGCAGAGGATTTCCTCCACTCGTCGTGGGAACAGGGATAGGTAAATATATATATTTTTTTAATAGGCACTATACTGTGTGGTGGCAGCTGAGATGGCATTATACTGGGTATGGGGGTGCAATAGGGAGGTTTACTCCATTTGGGGCAGCCTTTGAATCATTATACTGTATGAGGCAGCTATAGGGCAATATCCTGTGTGAGAGGCACCATTTATCTAGTGGGTGTGGCTAGTGGGCATGGCCTTTCCCAGAATTTCTGCCTACAAATAAACGAACAAAAATGTATGGACCAGTTTGGCTGGCAACTACTATGGTGGCCAGTATCTCTCTGGTTATCCGAATGTTTACAGGCAGGTAATGTCTCACTTTATCACTAGAGCTAGGCGAAATGTGCTGACCACTACTGGTAGTGTAAAAGCCAGCGTAGCTATTGCCATACTCAGTGCCCCTTGTAGATGGTGCTCCACACTGCCCCCAGTAGATATTGCCACACACTCCTCTCTGTAGATATTGCCACACAGCCACCCTGTAGATAATTGCTCCACACTCTGCCCAGTAGATAGTGCCACACACTGTTCTCTGTAGATATCGTCACACACTGCTTCTTGTAGATAGTGTCACATTGCCCCCCTGTAGATAGTACTACAGTGCCCTCTATAGGTGCCCACATCCCCTTTTTAGATAGTGACACAGTGCCCTCTGTAGATAGAGCCACACAGCCCCCTGTAGATAGAGCCACACAGACCCCTGTAGATAGAGCTACACAGCCACACTGTAGATAGTGCCACAGACTCCCCCCTGTTGATAGCACCACACCCCCCTCCCTGTAGATAGAGCCATTGTGGCTCCCTCTAGAGAGTCCCGCACAGGGCGCCATTCAACTTAAGGCCGGCCCTGTCTAGCACCATGCGGAAATGGAGGGTGCTGGCTGCGCACATCATACAGATGGCAATGTTTAATACTTGTGTGCTATCCCGATTTGCAGGCGAGAAAGGAACGTTTCAGAAGTTCCAAGAGGTGGTTATCAAGGCAATCTTTTGGGACCAGGAAAGGGAGGGCCAAAGCACATCTGCTGGAAACGAGGGCACCCATATTGTACCAGGGCAACATTTCCCCAGTAAAGTTACCGACACTGGAAAGAAGGAAAGGACTCAGGAAATGTAAAGGATCTGCCAGACATAGCTTCTGTGTCGACGCCCGTGGTTAATCAGTCTGCATCTGTCCCTAGGTCTGATAGAGTGACTCGATCTGCTACGACTCAGGCTGGTAGGCTGAGGAGTGGGAGAACCTATCACAGCCTGGCCAGACGGTTCTAGCTCCCGCCCTTGGTCTATTTATACCTTAATTTGCTGTCTGTCCTTTGCCTGTGATTCTTGTGTTTCCTGGCTCTGCTGTTCCTGCTAATACCATTGACCTCTGCTTCATATTGACCCTGCTTGACTGACTATTCTCCTGTTCTGCTTTTGTTACCGCGTACTCTCCAGGTTTGACTCGGCTCGTTCACTACTCTGTTGCTCACAGTGTTTCCGTGGGCAACTGCCACTCTTCCCTTGCTTCTGTGTTCCCTTGTCTGTTTTGTTTTTCGTTCACATAGTGAGCGTAGGGACTGTCGCCCAGTTGTACACCGTCACCTAGGACGGACTGTGCAAGTAGGCAGGGACTGAGTGGCGGGTAGCTTAGGGCTCACCTGTCCGTCTCCCTACCCCGACATTACAGGAAATGTGAGAATGTGTGCTAAAAGAGGGATAAGAAATGACACTATTTATCAGAGTGACACCCGCCCCTCAAAACCTGGCTTGTGCATAAAGAATTGTGTCAAAGCGTACCTTACATCTATCGTTTTTTTACCCCATTATTTATTTATACCCCCTTATTATGTCCTTATTACTCACTGCTAACATAAAAAATATGTACTTCCATTTTATGATGTGAGGCGCGAGGTGTGATGAATTTTGAATGTGCCTCACATTAATAGTACTTAACCCCGTCATGTTTTTTCCGTCATAATGGGTTAATGTGTAAGGTACATGATGGGCTTAATTTCTATTAATGTGAAGCACATGGAGGTTAAATTCATCACACCTCGTGCCTCCCAATTAGGCCTAATTTACACCAGCGTATTTCACGTCCGTGTTACGCTCGTGAAAATAACGCACGTCACACGGACCTAGGCAAGTCAATTGGGCCATTCAGACATTCAGTGTTTTTCACGCAGCGTGTGTCGGCTGCATGAAACTTACTGTATGTCCTATACTTGTGCGTTTTTTGCGCATCACGCACCCATTGAAGTCAATGGGTGCGTGAAAATCACTGACAGCACATGGATGCACATCCGTGTGCTGTGCGTGATTCACGCAAAAGTTGCTAAAGAAATGATTTTGAAAAAGAAAAACACCTCCTTCAGTTTATTTTGCTGACGTGAAACGCGTGACATACTGATGACATACACGCGTAAACAATGCAGACACGCACCAAACACTGATGACGCACGGAACTGCAATGGAGGAAAAACGCTGCATTTTGTACGCGTGCAAAACGGACACGTTCGTGTGAATAAGGTCTAAGTGAAAGAAAGCAGTTTTTTTATTTTATTTTTTTATAGCGTACACATCATAAATATCGCAAATAAATTGTTGTGCAGGTTATTACAGCTGCGCCAATACCGAATATGTGTATATTTTATGTATTGAGACTTATTTTAATGTTTATTGTGAAAAAGGTATATGTGTATTTTTTTTAATTTAACATTACTTTATGTTTTTACTTTATTTTTAAACTTTAATGTACTGGCATATATCTATATGCCAATAAATTAGCCTGTGTACGGATAGTACACAGGCAGTTGTTAAGACATAACTAAGTATGCCCTAACAACAGGAAATATGGTAAGACAGCCCTGGGGTCCTTGAGTGGACCCTGGGATGTCTGCCCATGTATGGCATGTCCCTAAATCGCGTCACAGGGATTTTCTGTGACGCGATCCAAGGGGCATCCTCCCTTCTCATTTTCCCCTGAATGCTGCATTCAGGGGAATAGAGGCGGAGATGAGAGTTTTCTCTCATCTCCTCCATTAGAGCGGGGCTGCAGCTGCTTAATACAGCATTGCCACGCTCCTGAAAATTTGTGCGCACGCAGTCAGCAGGAGGTGATGCGGCCGGCGCTGCACTAATGAGCATCGGTTCAGGCACTGAAGACAGAACATGGGGGTGTTTTGCAGTGCACCCGCCATGTTCTGTCTTCATTGCCAGCAATCATTAGTGCAACGCCAGCCGCATCACATCATGCTGACCTCACGCACAATACTCAGGAGCAGGGCAATGACTGTATTAAACAGCCGCAGCCCCGCTCTCATATATTCATGTGTTACAATACTAAGCTGTGCGGCCGCGCAGCTTAGTATCGAAATAAATGAAATAACGGTATCGAACCGTTTGATGGTGCACGGTATCGAAACAGTATCGAAGTTTCGATGCATCGTGCATACCTAGTTCATACAGTGTAGTCCTCAACTATATAGCTACGAATGGCAGTTCCTATATTACAGGCATACCTCCCAACTGTCCCGGATTCAGCGGGACAGTCCCAGATTCCGGGCTGTGTCCCACCCTCCTGGGCGGCCGGGGGTATGTCCCGCTGTCAACTGTGTCTACATCCTCTGGGTGCCATGCAGCGATCAGCTGCTTTGATATGGCTGCTCTGCGGCGCCCCCCTTCCTTAAATCGTAGTTGCATCCGGGGCACATGTGCCTGCCCCCCTACCAGAGCATATGAAATTCACAGAGACGCGTCCGGAGCTCTATTAGCTAGTTTGCAGAGTCGGTAACAAAGTGCAGCTCTCACTCTGGCAGGCTCAGCCCTGCAGGGGAAATTTATGCCAATTGCAACTTTCCCTGGCTAAATCAACATTTCTCTCTCTCTCTCTCTTCGACACCTACGGCCCTGCAGGGGAATTGTTTGCAACTTTCCCCAGCGATATCAGATGTTCTGTCTCTGGCCTCGCCAGGCATGTAGGGGAAATGTATGGCCAGCTGGAGCTTTCTCCAATAATATGAGGCATTCGCTTGAGGTTTAGTAAACTGGACCCTCAGCGATTAGCTTCAATTGAAACAAAGAAATATCTTCCATTAATTTTTCATGGTGTTGCATCGTAACGTGACAGGAAGCACACAGATATTGGGTATGTGCACACACACTAATTACGTCCGTAATTGATGGACGTAATTCGGCCGCAAGTCCCGGACCGAACACAGTGCAGGGAGCCGGGCTCCTAGCATCATAGTTATGTACGATGCTAGGAGTCCCTGCCTCTCCGTGGAACTACTGTCCCGTACTGAAAACACGATTACAGTACGGGACAGTTGTCCTGCAGAGAGGCAGGGACTCCTAGCATCGTACATAAGTATGATGCTAGGAGCCCGGCTCCCTGCACTGTGTTCGGTCCGGTACTTGCGGCCGAAATACGTCCGTCAATTACGGACGTAATTAGTGTGTGTGCACATACCCATTGTGTATGCTACCATTTCACTATATCTTGCATTATTCTATTTGATCAGTATGTTTACTTGAAACATGAAACTTCACATTTGATTTTTCTTTGATCACTTTCACTAATTATTTCATGAGTTATTATATTAAAGATAAACCTACTAAATATTCATATAACCAGTGAATCCTAAAACTTTCACTAAGAAAAGTTGTGCAGGTGAAAATGCTTAAAGTGTTGATCCAGTTTTAAAGTATGCACATTAACAAAATAGCCTATATATTCCTTATATACCATTACTTGATGAATCGCAGAGAGGGAAAATCGAAATTTTTATACAAGTTATATATAGTATGTTTCTTTTATAGTGGGTCTCTATCATAAAGTCTACGCTGATGTACAAGCCTGGTGTAATTTTGTGTACGGACTAATAGATAAATAAGGTATGTATTCTCCAAGCCTCCGTATGTTTTAACTTCAACTGCCCAAATATTTCTTCAGGTGGTACAGCATAATGTATGTAGGTTGAAGAAGGGATATACCCAAGACAGTCCTCAATCTAAAGTCATAAAGTCATCTGCATGTGGGTCAAAGGACTCTTTTGCAAAAGTGCTTTCACTGTAAGGTGGGCCTCACTGGCGAGGCATCCCCAGTTGTTGGTGTACTGTGTCTGGGGAGCCAGTTATAGTTCATGTACTCCTGGAAAAGACCCATCTCTGGCTGCAGCAACCTCTGATTTAGAAACATGATTGTCTCATTTTGTTCTAAATTTAGGAGTGCAGGAGAAAAATTAAAGATACATTTATTATTATGGTCATTTGTTATGGTAATTAGCATGTGCTTCAAGCACTAAAGTAACCCAGGTATCACTACGTACTGTCTAGTGAGGCCCGAGTAGAAAAAAGCCAAGCTTGGCCACCTATTCATTGAAATTTATGGAGACATACATTATTGATAGTCCATAAACATTTAAAATGAGAACACCCCATTAAACCATATGTCTAAGGCCTGCTCTATGCTTCTGATTTGACCATCAGGCAGGCGTGTAGCTAGGGGGGGCAGGCGGGGCATGTGCCCCGGGCACAAATAGGAGTGAACGCGGGGGGTGCCGGGCATCACAGGCTTTTCCTGGAGTGGAATTCCTACCCAGAGTGTTGGCGGCGCTCTGGCCGGGGATTCTGCTCCTAGACGGAGCCCCCCCAATGGTTACTTACATTGTACATACTTTTTTTCAGGACACGCCTGGGTCTTATGATGCTGGGATAGCCTGGTGTGCGGATGTATGGCACTGCATGCAGGGCAGCCCGCTCTCTTACAGTATGGGCGTTCTAAATAGGCTGCTATTCGGCGATATATGCTGTGCCTCACTATCCAAACACTATGCCTCCATGTTTTACGCACTACACTCACGTTTTTGTTTCACTCACAGCCCTGATTTCTACACACTACACTTAGTCATGTCCCCTATACCTCACATGTACACTATACACAGTACTTCATTATTTATTTATTTATTATTATTACACATTTACTTCCATGCCCAACACACCACTCCCCTCAAGGTTAGTGGGAGTGGCTATCATTATTTAAACACACCTGGGCACTTCCCTTCAACAGCATTTTCTGACCTGGTTGCGTCCTGTTTGGAACGGGTTTTTTTACCCACCACCTAATCTGTGAGTATGGCCTTTTCTGTGGTTTTAATTACATTCTATGTCCAATTTTTTTTCATATCTTATATTTTGGAACAAAAAGTTCTAGGTAGGGACTCCCAAGTGTGGGGATCCGTGACGTGGATTGCGAGCTTGCCTTTTTTGGCCAAAACAACAACTAATACCCCATGTTTTTTCATGGTTACTTACATTGTACATACTTTTTTTCAGGACGCGCCCGGGTCTTATGATGCTGGGATAGCCTGGTGTGCGGATGTTTGGCACTGCATGCAGGGCAGCCCGCTCTCTTACAGTATGGGCGTTCTAAATAGGCTGCTATTCGGCGATATATGCTGTGCCTCACTATCCAAACACTATGCCTCCATGTTTTACACACTACACTCACGTATTTGTTTCACTCACAACCCTGATTTCTACACACTACACTTAGTTATGTCCCCTATACCTCACATGTACACTATACACAGTACTTCATTATTTATTTATTTATTATTATTACACATTTACTTCCATGCCCAACACACCACTCCCCTCAAGGTTAGTGGGAGTGGCTATCATTATTTAAACACACCTGGGCACTTCCCTTCAACAGCATTTTCTGACCTGGTTGCATCCTGTTTGGAACGGCTTTTTTTACCCACCACCTAATCTGTGAGTATGGCCTTTTCTGTGGTTTTAATTACATTCTATGTCCCATTTTTTTGCATATCTTGGATTTTGGAACGAAAAGTTCTAGGTAGGGACTCGCAAGTGTGGGGATCCGTGACGTGGATTGCGAGCTTGCGTTTTTTTGGCCAAAACAACAACTAATACCCCATGTTTTTTCATGGTTACTTACATTGTACATACTTTTTTTCAGGACGCGCCCGGGTCTTATGATGCTGGGATAGCCTGGTGTGCGGATGTTTGGCACTGCATGCAGGGCAGCCCGCTCTCTTACAGTATGGGTGTTCTAAATAGGCTGCTATTCGGCGATATATGCTGTGCCTCACTATCCAAGCACTATGCCTCCATGTTTTACACACTACACTCATGTTTTTGTTTCACTCACAGCCCTGATTTTTGCATTATTCTATTTGATCAGTATGTTTACTTGAAACATGAAACTTCACATTTGATTTTTCTTTGATCACTTTCACTAATTATTTCATGAGTTATTATATTAAAGATAAACCTACTAAATATTCATATAACCAGTGAATCCTAAAACTTTCACTAAGAAAAGTTGTGCAGGTGAAAATGCTTAAAGTGTTGATCCAGTTTTAAAGTATGCACATTAACAAAATAGCCTATATATTCCTTATATACCATTACTTGATGAATCGCAGAGAGGGAAAATCGAAATTTTTATACAAGTTATATATAGTATGTTTCTTTTATAGTGGGTCTCTATCATAAAGTCTACGCTGATGTACAAGCCTGGTGTAATTTTGTGTACGGACTAATAGATAAATAAGGTATGTATTCTCCAAGCCTCCGTATGTTTTAACTTCAACTGCCCAAATATTTCTTCAGGTGGTACAGCATAATGTATGTAGGTTGAAGAAGGGATATACCCAAGACAGTCCTCAATCTAAAGTCATAAAGTCATCTGCATGTGGGTCAAAGGACTCTTTTGCAAAAGTGCTTTCACTGTAAGGTGGGCCTCACTGGCGAGGCATCCCCAGTTGTTGGTGTACTGTGTCTGGGGAGCCAGTTATAGTTCATGTACTCCTGGAAAAGACCCATCTCTGGCTGCAGCAGCCTCTGATTTAGAAACATGATTGTCTCATTTTGTTCTAAATTTAGGAGTGCAGGAGAAAAATTAAAGATACATTTATTATTATGGTCATTTGTTATGGTAATTAGCATGTGCTTCAAGCACTAAAGTAACCCAGGTATCACTACGTACTGTCTAGTGAGGCCCGAGTAGAAAAAAGCCAAGCTTGGCCACCTATTCATTGAAATTTATGGAGACATACATTATTGATAGTCCATAAACATTTAAAATGAGAACACCCCATTAAACCATATGTCTAAGGCCTGCTCTATGCTTCTGATTTGACCATCAGGCAGGCGTGTAGCTAGGGGGGGCAGGCGGGGCATGTGCCCCGGGCACAAATAGGAGTGAACGCGGGGGGTGCCGGGCATCACAGGCTTTTCCTGGAGTGGAATTCCTACCCAGAGTGTTGGCGGCGCTCTGGCCGGGGATTCTGCTCCTAGACGGAGCCCCCCCAATGGTTACTTACATTGTACATACTTTTTTTCAGGACACGCCTGGGTCTTATGATGCTGGGATAGCCTGGTGTGCGGATGTATGGCACTGCATGCAGGGCAGCCCGCTCTCTTACAGTATGGGCGTTCTAAATAGGCTGCTATTCGGCGATATATGCTGTGCCTCACTATCCAAACACTATGCCTCCATGTTTTACGCACTACACTCACGTTTTTGTTTCACTCACAGCCCTGATTTCTACACACTACACTTAGTCATGTCCCCTATACCTCACATGTACACTATACACAGTACTTCATTATTTATTTATTTATTATTATTACACATTTACTTCCATGCCCAACACACCACTCCCCTCAAGGTTAGTGGGAGTGGCTATCATTATTTAAACACACCTGGGCACTTCCCTTCAACAGCATTTTCTGACCTGGTTGCGTCCTGTTTGGAACGGGTTTTTTTACCCACCACCTAATCTGTGAGTATGGCCTTTTCTGTGGTTTTAATTACATTCTATGTCCAATTTTTTTTCATATCTTATATTTTGGAACAAAAAGTTCTAGGTAGGGACTCCCAAGTGTGGGGATCCGTGACGTGGATTGCGAGCTTGCCTTTTTTGGCCAAAACAACAACTAATACCCCATGTTTTTTCATGGTTACTTACATTGTACATACTTTTTTTCAGGACGCGCCCGGGTCTTATGATGCTGGGATAGCCTGGTGTGCGGATGTTTGGCACTGCATGCAGGGCAGCCCGCTCTCTTACAGTATGGGCGTTCTAAATAGGCTGCTATTCGGCGATATATGCTGTGCCTCACTATCCAAACACTATGCCTCCATGTTTTACACACTACACTCACGTATTTGTTTCACTCACAACCCTGATTTCTACACACTACACTTAGTTATGTCCCCTATACCTCACATGTACACTATACACAGTACTTCATTATTTATTTATTTATTATTATTACACATTTACTTCCATGCCCAACACACCACTCCCCTCAAGGTTAGTAGGAGTGGCTATCATTATTTAAACACACCTGGGCACTTCCCTTCAACAGCATTTTCTGACCTGGTTGCATCCTGTTTGGAACGGCTTTTTTTACCCACCACCTAATCTGTGAGTATGGCCTTTTCTGTGGTTTTAATTACATTCTATGTCCCATTTTTTTGCATATCTTGGATTTTGGAACGAAAAGTTCTAGGTAGGGACTCGCAAGTGTGGGGATCCGTGACGTGGATTGCGAGCTTGCGTTTTTTTGGCCAAAACAACAACTAATACCCCATGTTTTTTCATGGTTACTTACATTGTACATACTTTTTTTCAGGACGCGCCCGGGTCTTATGATGCTGGGATAGCCTGGTGTGCGGATGTTTGGCACTGCATGCAGGGCAGCCCGCTCTCTTACAGTATGGGTGTTCTAAATAGGCTGCTATTCGGCGATATATGCTGTGCCTCACTATCCAAGCACTATGCCTCCATGTTTTACACACTACACTCATGTTTTTGTTTCACTCACAGCCCTGATTTCTACACACTACACTTAGTCATGTCCCCTATACCTCACATGTACACTATACACAGTACTTCATTATTTATTTATTTATTATTATTACACATTTACTTCCATGCCCAACACACCACTCCCCTCAAGGTTAGTGGGAGTGGCTATCATTATTTAAACACACCTGGGCACTTCCCTTCAACAGCATTTTCTGACCTGGTTGCGTCCTGTTTGGAATGTTTTTTTTTTTACCCACTACCTAATCTGTGAGTATGGCCTTTTCTGTGGTTTTAATTACATTCTATGTCCCATTTGTTTGCATATCTGGCCGGGGATTCTGCTCCTAGACGGAGCCCCTGACGTCCCCGTCCATATATGGACTGTGATGTCAGGGGCTTCTCCTGAAGCGGAATCCCCGTCCAAAGCGATACTATCGCTCTGACTAGGTATTCCGTTTCTAGAGGGAGCCCTTGACGTCCCTGTCCATATATCGACAGTGGTGTCAGGGGCTCCTCCTAAACTTAAATTCACGGTCAGAGCGTTGCCAGTCGGCAATGCTCTGGCTGAGGATTAAACTCCTAGAGGGAGCCCCAATGGTGCTATATACAAGGGGGCGTGTGGTACTATCTACAAGGGTGTGTGTGGCACTATCTACATGGGAGGCTGTGTGCCACTATCTACAAGGGCGGGCTGTGTGGCTTTATCTACAAGGCGGGGCTGTGTGGCTTTATCTACAAGGGGGGGCTGTGTGACTTTATCTACAAGGGGGGTGTGGCATTATCTACAAGGGGGGTGTGGCACTATCTAAAGGGGTGTGTGTGTGGCAGTATCTACAAGGGGGGCTGTGTGGCAGTATCTACAAGGGGGGTGTGGCACTATCTATGTGGGGGCTATTTGGCACTATCTACAAGGTGGGGCTGTGTGGCACTATCTACAAGAGGAAGTTGTTCATTACATCACCATATTGTCTCATTAGCCTCAGTTATAAAATCTGTTTTAGTCCGGCACACTGACCTTTTTAATTTATTTTCCTTTATCTTATTGTTATGTCAACTACCTTATATAACTATATTGCTTCTAAAATGTACAAATGCTTTTATGGTCGAGTTACTTTAAAAAAAAAAGTGAAAAAAAAACAATTATACCTCATTGATTGGTAGAGAAAGCAAACATGACGAGGGGGAAGGAGATGTCGGGAAAGAAGGGGGAAGGCGCCAAACTGAATCTTTGCACCGGGTGCAAGAGAACCCAGCTACGCCTCTGAATAAGGGCTCAGTGAAAAGCAATATGTGAAAAGTAATCTGCATAAAGCACATGCTCATTTTTTGGCCCCATGTTTTTGTGAAAGGAAGCCAGCCTGAAGCCAGCCCCTTTCTTCCCCTCCCCTTCATGTCGTTACTGACTGATCACGTGACTGTAAGGGGTTGGCAATCTTAATCTGTTCAAGTCCCATGTGGACAACCAAATTAGCAGAAGTAACTAAATACATAAAATTCAACCTTTACTTATTTCCTCAAAAAGAAATCAATGTGCAAAAGAAACAACACATATGACACAAATGAGGTGTGTACCAAAATAACACCCCGCATGTATTACACTAAAAATCTTACCCACTATGTTGTAAATGATGCACAAATGTCCGGCTAGGACAACCAAAAGTCAACAAACTCTAACTAATCAGGCTAGTAGTAACATAGTAAATAAATTATGCGGATCTTACCAGATTCCTCACTCAGGACAGAGCAGATATCGATGTTCAATGTATACCACTGTCGTAGTCGGCCAACACAAGACTCCAGTGGTTATTGATAGAGATGAGCGAACTTATGAAAAGTTCGGTTCGGCAGGTTCGCCGAATTTCATGAAAAAGTTCGATTCGGACCGAACTAGTTCTGACCGAACCTGTAATACAAGAAAGCCCCTAAAAATCGTGTATAACACTGTTTAAAACCCCGAGAAGCCCTGTATAACACTCTTAGGTCACCCATGAGTGTATCCAAGTACTTTTGAGCTGTCTTTAAGGCAAAGTTAGTGTCAAAGTTACGCCAACATGTATGGCTATAGGAAAACGGATGGGTCACGGTGATAACTAACAGAAACCACTGCACTTGTGCATGTTGTATGCTTAATGCATTGTTAAAAAAGGTACAAAAATTAACCATTTTTGGCGGCAAATGCCTGCCAGGGTTCATACATATTAGGTGGTAAAAGAAGAAGCAATGGATTTTGACAAGCCCTCAAAAAATTTACCCTTTATGGTGGCAGATGCCTGCCAGGGTTCTTCCATACATGGATGTAAAAGCAACAAGCAATGGCTTTTCACAAGCCCTCCAAAAATTGACCCTTTTTTTTGGCAGATGCCTGCCGGGGTTCTTCCATATATGGATGTAAAAGCAACAAGCAATGGCTTTTCACAAGCCCTCCAAAAATTGACCGTTTTTTTGGCAGATGCCTGCCGGGGTTCTTCCATACATGGATGTAAAAGCAACAAGCAATGGCTTTTGACAAGCCCTCCAAAAATTGACCCTTTTTATTGGCAGATGCCTGCCGGGGTTCTTCCATACATGGATGTAAAGGCAACAAGCAATGGCTTTTGACAAGCCCTCCAAAAATTGACCCATTTTCTTGGCAGATGCGGCTTGCTCTCTGAGGAGTGAGGAGGTGCTTTGGTTTTGGGTGTGCTGCTTTTTGTATATACCTTCCCAGGGACTCTGCTTTATTACCTGCCCAGGTTTGTTACACCTGTCTGGGCTTGCAGAGTGCCCTGAGGGGGGCTCCATCCGGAGATGGAGTCCCGGTCCTCCACCCTCCAGAGTAGGCCGGTGGGGGGTGGAGGGACATCCCAGCCGGCTGGGAAAGTGGAGCCAGCCCTGGGGGAGAGAAGGTCATCTCGGGGCTGCAGCAATGTGGCCTCGTCGCCCCCCAGGGCTGGGGCATCGCAGCATGCTGCAAAGAGAGCAGAGGCGATGGAGCACTCTCCAGGAGAGGGACCAGCAAGATCGGGCCCGGAAGACCATGGCTGCAGGGACCCCGCGGAGTGGGGGTCACTGAGGCCGGGAGAGGAGGCTACCACTTTTGGCTCCCGCCTGGTGGCCCACCTCGAGGAGTATAAAGACCTGGGTAGGTCCCTGCAGCGCCTCCGTGGAGAGCTAGCGGTAGCCCGGCAGAGGGTAGCGAAATCCTCTGGCGGCAGGAGAGCCAAGTTTTCGGCGCAGGTCCGCTCCCTGCTCCGGGAGGTGAAGGAAGTGGACGAGAGGAGAGCGACCATCCTAAAAGGAGGAGGCGTTTTCGCTGAAAAGTTAAAAAATGAAGACCGTTTTACGGAAATGGCGGTTAGAGGAAGCGGTCAAGGAACCTCAGCAGCAAGCATGGAAGCTGCCATGGAGGAAACCCCTGTCGAGCCGGTGCCTGTCCCAGCACGGGAGGAGTCGGACGCAGAGGCGCCGCGCGAGTCGGGGGATTTAACGGCAAGGACTATTTCACCGAATATGGTACGTTTACCGGGGAGCAGCTCCGGGTCAGAGGAGGAGCACCCCCCCGGTCTACTGACACAGATCTGCGACCAGGAATCCCCTGTGTCGCTGGAGGGGTTCAGTTTCGGCTCGGAGCTGCCCCCAGAGGAAGAGGAAAAAAGTGCAGCAGCAGAGAAACGGAGGAAGAAAAAGATGCGGCAGAAGCTGAGAGAGGAGAGGCGGCTGAAAGAGGTGAGACTCGTGTATGTCCATGGGTCTCCTCTGCACTCCGGGTCACAAGAGATTCTGGTTCGGAGTGCAGAACCCGCAAACCCCCCAGCCCCGGCTCCTGCAGTGGGGTCGGGGCGGGAAAGCGGGAAGATCGCAGCGAGGACGGGCAAAATGACGCCGGACGGCGCTCGCTGTGAAGTGGGCGGCACTGGCGGCCAGAGCGCAGCAGGGGGCGTGGTCCCAGAGCAGGCTGACGGCGAGCCCCGGAGACCGGTGCTTGGCGTGAGCCGAGTATCGGAGGAGGGGGCGGACCGGAAGTCAGCGGCGGCGCGGTCCCGTGGATCGGGTGCCTGTAACGTGGCCGTTCCTGTCACACCGCGACCGGTCAGCGTAATAGGTCTGCAGGCACCCGATGCCTCGGATAAGGGCGGAGCCAAAGCCTCTGGCAGAGGCGGAGCCAGTCACTCCGGAGTGGAGGAGGGGAGTGGCTTGGTAAATGTAAATCCAGAGTTGCTGCTGAAAAGCAGCTCAGAAATTAAAGTGACAGTACCAGTAAATGAAAAGTGTAAAATAAAAGTTAATGAAGAGCGTAAAATAAAAATGAATGAAGAAGGTAAAGAAAAGAGCAATGATGTAAATAAAGAGGTGATTAATGAAGTATATGTAAATAGAGAAGTGTCTTTTCCTGCCCTGGCAAGTGATATGGACACCGATGATGCGGAGGGTTGCTTGGAGGTGCCGCTTATGTCATCTGGCGGCCCCTCCGTAGCTGCACCTGATGATGCAGAGGTGGGAGTTGGAGTCAGGGCAGGGAAAGCGAGTGAAAAGAAAAAAAATGTTGAGCCTGGCTTGGCCAAGGGAATGACAGGGTTGCGAGAGAAAGTGTCAGCCGGAAATGTGGGAGGGCCTGGTGCTCCTCTTCCCAGTGCCCCAAGCAGGACTTATGCCGGGGTAGTGGGGGGGGGGGACCACCAGCCCACCCACCCTCGTCCTCCGGCCCTGGGGAAGGTCACTTGCAACAGCGCCTCCTGCAGGCCTTAAGGTAGGGGAAGCAGTCCCTGACTGTAGGGGGTGTGCAGAGGGACCTATCATTTTGGATAGATAGGTACGGGTTGGAGGCCTTCCGAGAGAAAAGAGGAGATCAGTGGTCGCTCCCGACAACCGGGCAGGCTGTGGTCAGGAGGAATGTGGTCCGTCTCCGGTGGCGTGGCAATGAGATCTGTCCCCCCAGGAAAACGGTGGTGGAGCTGCTGCTGGGGATGGGCTTCAGGGCATGTGACATCTTTGCCCTGATACACCCTCATGGCTCAGCTGAGTTCGACATCAGCTTTGTTCAACCAGGAGGCCTGGAGGTCTTCTGGGGGAATTATGAGCTGGTGAAGGACGAGCCCGGCTGGCGGGATTTTGCTGCACAAGCGATATCCCGCCAGAATGGTCTCAAGAAGGTGACCGTTCTCACCCGTAACGAGTCACTTTCTTGCATTGACATCATGACCTGGTTAAGTCGTTTTGGAGAGGTGGCAGAGATGCCCAGGAAGAATCTGGATGAGTTTGGCATCTGGTCAGGGGCCTGGACGTTTATGGTTAAACTTAGGCGTCTGGGGCAAACTGTGTCCCACATTCCATCCTCTGCTTTCCTTGGGAGGGATCGCATCCTGGTCTTCTACCAGGGGCAGCCGAGGCTGTGTCACCGGTGTGGCGACCCCTCACACTTGAGCGCAGGCTGCACGGTGCAGAAGTGCGCTCATTGTGGGGGGGTAGGTCATCTGGCCGCATCGTGTGACCAGATTAGGTGTCACCTGTGTGGTGACTTAGGTCACCCATTCAGTAGGTGTCCTCGCTCCGTGGTCAATGTTGTCGCCAAGCCTGCAGGAGAAGAAAGTGGGGTGGCTCCTGTGGGTGAGGGGGCATGCAGAGACGGCGGGGCAAAAGGGCAAGTGAAGATATCAAGGAGAGGGCTCCAGCCTTCCTACCATCGAAGGCTGGAGAAAAGGCAAAAGGAGAGGGAGCTGAGGGAAGCCCAGGCAACTGGGCGGACCTCTGGCCTGAACCCGGAGCCTGCCCTGGAGACGGATGCCCTTGGGGACACTGAATTGGATGAGGAGGTCAGGAGGATCCAGAGGGAGCAAGCGGCTGAGGACTCTCAATCCTCCCAATATGAAAGTGTTGGTGAGGAAGAGAGGGTACAGCCTAAAAAAACACCTGGGACACAGGGCAAGATCTTGAGCGGGCCAAAGTCATCTGGCCATGCCCCGGCCACGGAAGGCAACATCTGCACCCCTCTGGTGCTCTCCCCCAACCGCTACCAAGCCCTCATGGATTTTCCAGCTCTTCAGCAAAGTGAAGAGGAGGGTGAGGTAGGGGTCTCAGAGGGCGCCGGACCCCTTCACCCGAGAGGTACAAAGGCCTCTGGGGCAGGGGTCAACCTGGGGCAGGGGGACGAGGATGGGAGAGTGAGTGAGGGGGGGGAGGTCCGCCAGGAGGGGATGGACTCCACCACCTCCAAAAAACGTGCTAAGAAAGGGAGAGAGTCTGGGGGGTCCTCCTCAGACCATGACAGGGGTGGGAAGAAGAAAGCCATCTAATTTTATCATCCAGGATGGCGGTACCCACACCGTTGACGCTGGCTTCCATTAATGTCGCCAGCATTAAGTCAGATATGGCTAAATTTATGGCCTTTGATTTTCTCAGCCGAGTTGAAGCTGACATTTTGTTTTTGCAAGAGACCAGGCTGTCACTTTTGGCAGACGTCGTAAAAGCCAGGAGGGATTGGCGACGCGGGCCCTCCTACTGGTCTCTTGCGGCCGAGCCATATAGCGGTGTGGCGGTTCTTTTCACCGCACCGGTAAAATGCCGACGGATGATAGAATTAGAAATGGGAAGGTGCCTGATTTTAGATGTTCTCATAAAGAGACAAGAATTGCGATTAATCAACATCTATGGTCCCCAAACTAAGTGGGACCGGAAAAGTCTCTTTATGAGGATTAAGCCTTTCCTTTTTTCTAGGCGACAGGTCATCTTTGGAGGGGATTTTAACACTGTCGTTAGACCCCGCGATAGAGGAGGTTCCATAGACAGACTGGCCTACGATAGTATAGCCTTAAATAGCATAGCTAGCGAGGCTCGCCTGGTGGATATCCACATCAGGCATACCCCAGGTCACCCCGGGTTCACCTATCAAAGAGGAAGCTGTAGGTCTAGGATAGATAGGTTTTTTTTGAAGGAGGAAGCCATCTCTTCACCAGTGTCCGTTGTTGAGGTGGAATTCTCCGACCACTGTATGATTTTGTTTTCTCTGAACATTGCAGAATCCCTTCGGATGGGTCGAGGTATATGGAGGCTGAATTCTACTCTCCTGGAAGAAGCGGAAATAAGACAGGCCTTTGAAGATTTTCTCCAGGGCCAGGTACCTTTGTTGGATCTAGGTGGCACTAAGTCTGAGTGGTGGGAGTTGTTTAAATATCGGGTGTCAGGATTTTTCCGCCGGCTTTCAAGCCTCAGGTCCATGAGCAGGTACCGCCTGTATCAGGAGCTGAGGAGGAAACTCGAACGTCTGGTCTCGGACGGAGGTAGCCAGGAGGAGATCTCCAGGGTGAAAGCGTTGCTCAAGAGGTGTCAGTATGATAGGCACGCATCTTTGGTTCTTGAGAGGGATTTCGGGAGGTACCGCTCGCCCGACCCCTACAGGAACTGTAAGATGTCAGTGAGTCGTAAAATAGTGACAGGACTAATAGACAGTACAGGGTCCCTGAGGAGATCCAAGTCAGGGATTCTGGAGGTCGTTAGATCCTTCTACTCTCACCTTTTGGGTAGGCAGGATCCAGACCGGGAGGAGATGTCGGCTTTCCTGGCTGAAACTATCCCTGAGCCGGGAGAGGACTCCTCCCTTAATGTTTTGATGGATCCAATCAAAGAAGAGGAAGTAATGCTGGCGATTGACGGACTAGGTCTGAAAAAATCGCCAGGGCCGGATGGCTTAACATCCGAGTTCTATAAGACCTTTAAAGGAACCCTAGTTCCTCTCTTGACAGCGGTATTTAATGAGTGTCTATCCTCGGGCACTCTGCCAAAGTCAATGAGGAGGTCAGCTTTGATTGTTCTATCAAAGGGTAAGGATTCGACCCGTATTGAGAATTGGCGTCCCATAGCGCTCCTCAATACGGACAGAAAGGTTCTCGCAAAGGTGCTGTTTAATCGGTTGGTGAAATTTGCACCCCGGCTTCTTTCGCCGGTCCAGCATTGTTCCGTTCCAGGCCGCAGCACTTTTAGTGCTGTCCTCAGTGTCAGAGAGGCAGTGGAGCGGGGAAATTCTGGCCAGTGGAAGGGGTACGTCCTGTCCTTGGACCAGGCCAAAGCGTTTGACCGAGTGAATCATGAGTATCTATGGTCGGTCCTTCTGAGGTATGGTCTGCCGGGAGGGTTTGTCAATTGGCTCCAGACCTTATACACTGGGGCAGAGATTTTTGCGCTGGTTAACGGTTGGGTTGGAACCCCCTTTGAGGTTGGGTCTGGTGTCCGTCAGGGCTGTCCTCTGAGTCCCCTGCTATATGTGTTTGCGATTGACCCTTTTTTAAGAAGGGTTGACCATGGACCATTGGCGGGGATCGGGGTCGGCTTGGAAGGGCCGGAAGCCACTCAGAGGGTGGTTGCATACGCGGATGACGTCTCCATTTTCGTCTCCTCTCAAGGGGAGGCGGAGTGGGTGATGTCAGAAGTGGAATGTTACTCACGGGCATCTGGGTCCAAGGTTAACCGTTACAAGTGCGTGAGTCTCTGGCTGGGAGGAGGAGATCCTAGTTTTGGTCTCCTGGACACCCTTCCAGAGCCTCAGGGGTCTGCAAAGATCTTAGGAGTGGAATTTGGCCCGGGTGATTATCCCAAGAAAAACTGGGATGACAGGCTAAAGTTAGTTGCCCAGAAGGCCGGCCAATGGAAGGGTTGGTCCTTAACCCTTAGAGAAAGGGTTCACTTGGCCAAAGCTTACCTGGTGCCCATGTTGCTCTACCTCGGCAGTGTGTGCATCTTGCCAGAACCTCTCTGGGCTCGGGTCTATAGCCTGTTCTTCCAACTGTTATGGGGGAACAGGCTCAACCTAATTAAGAGAGAAGTTACGTATCTACCAAGGAAACTAGGAGGGTTAGGTATGGTTAACCCAGTGGTGTTCCTAGTGAACACCTTTGTTAAGATCAATATGGAAAACCTCTGGCAAGAGAGGGCTCCTTGGTGGATTCTCTCCTACAGGGAGTGGTTTCAGCCCTTCTTCCAGGAATGGGAGAGAGGAGGCCAAGTGAAAGACCTGCGTACACCCCATGGACATCTCCCAGCTTATGCCGCCCTGGTCTTGAAGATGGTACGCCGGTGGGGTCTGGAGGTGTGGGAGATCAGGATCATGCCGAGGAAATTCCTCGACAGAAGGGTTCTGATGACCCACTTCCAGAAGCCCCTGGCTCTCAAAGACTGCCCAAGTAGTGACCTCAGGGAGGGATTAAAACTTTTAAATTCAGTGAGGATTCCCCAGAAGTTTTGGGATCTGGCTTGGCGCTGCTTCCACGGGAGACTGTACGTAAGGGGCAATTTGAAGTACAGAAACACTGATGACAGAGGATGTCCTCGGGAGGAGTGTAGCGATACACTAGAGAGTATGGAGCATTTCCTGCTTCATTGCTCCTTTAATGCAGAGGTGTACAAAAGGGTGGGTGCCTCCATCGGCTGGCTCGGCTTAGCCAACCTCTCCTACGCCGGGTGGGCTTATGGGATGTTCGGAGACCTAGGTGGTAGGGACCGTAACACTTCTTTTTTAGTTAGCATAGTGGTTAGGCACTTTACCTGGAACGCACGGTGTTTAGTATCTACGCAGAGCAAAATCCTTCTGGTGGAAGAAGTTGTAGGGAACATCATCGGTGGCCTGGTGAAGGTACGTTCTTTGGAGGTTGATAGACTGGGAGCATCCAAAGCCTCTCGCCTATGGAGGGGCTTTTCTTTTGGGGTGCCTTAGGGTATTGACCTTCAGGGGGATGGGGGGCTCATCTGGCTCGTCTGGGGGGGGGGGTCCGCCCTCGCTTAGGCACTAAAAAATTAAGCGATAGGGAAAACAATAGGGAAAGGAGGGCGAGTTTAGGGCTAGATCAAACAAAGGGTAAGAGAAGGGACAGCTTTAGGGGAAAGCGATAGGGGAAGCGATAGGGAGGTGTCGGCGTGGGTGGATCCTATCCTCGGGGGGGTCGGGTGGGTCTCTTTCTCCTCTTTCTGGTGGTAGGCTGGGATTGTGCACGGCAGAGTTTTTTGTTTTCTGTACATAAAGGCAGTATAAAGGCTTACAGGAACCGAACTTGGTGCTTTCGGGTTGTGTTTTTGTTGTTATGTATATGCGAGGGAGAGTGACAGGGGTTTAGATAGGTTGGGTGGGGGAATGGGGGGGTGTGGGGAGGATTATATTGTTTTCTTTTTTTCTCCCGCTTGGGCCCGGACTATGCAGAACATGAGAGGACATGGGGCGAGGGTCTGAGTGGGAGGTCTACGGTGTGGTGGCGGAGGCCAGCATCAGGACTAAGCGGACATGAGGGGACATGAGGCGGGGTGTTGGCCTGGTGTGGTGAAGGGTTAGGTTAGTTAGAGTTAGGGTTAGTATATACATTGAGAGGAAAAAAAAAAATATATATATAAAAAAAAATTAAAAAAAAATAAAAAATAAAATTATAAAAAAAAAAAAAAATGTATATAGGTGGAGGTGTAAAAAAAAGTATAGGTGTATATATATTCTTATGTATATAAGGGTGTAAAGATTAAAGTATGTTGTATATAAATATGGGTATGAACGTTTGGGGGTTTGACACATTCCGGCTGATTGTTTCAAATGAGTACGGAAGGGAGTGAGTGGGGGCAAATGGATACTGAGAGGTGGGGGGGATACGATAAAAGTTGAATGTGGATGAGTGTAGCTGGTTGAGGAATTGGCCAAGTCCGGGAACATGGAGGAATACAGTGATGTATTTAAAAATATGTATATAATGTCTTATGTTTATGTTTGTATATGTTGTATTTTGGTTATGGTTTACATCGGCTGATGTTGTTGTTATGTTTTTTACTTTTATAATAAAAGAGTTCCATACATGGATGTAAAAGCAACAAGCAATGGCTTTTGACAAGCCCTCCAAAAATTGACCCTTTTTATTGGCAGATGCCTGCCGGGGTTCTTCCATACATGGATGTAAAGGCAACAAGCAATGGCTTTTGACAAGCCCTCCAAAAATTGACCCTTTTTATTCGCAGATGCCTGCCGGAGTTCTTCCATACATGGATGTAAAAGCAACAAGCAATGGCTTTTGACAAGCCCTCCAAAAATTGACCCTTTTTATTGGCAGATGCCTGCCGGGGTTCTTCCATACATGGATGTAAAAGCAACAAGCAATGGCTTTTCACAAGCCCTCCAAAAATTGACCCTTTTTATTGGCAGATGCCTGCCGGGGTTCTTCCATACATGGATGTAAAAGCAACAAGCAATGGCTTTTCACAAGCCCTCCAAAAATTGACCCTTTTTATTGGCAGATGCCTGCCGGGGTTCTTCCATACATGGATGTAAAAGCAACAAGCAATGGCTTTTCACAAGCCCTCCAAAAATTGACCCTTTTTATTGGCAGTTGCCTGCCGGGGTTCTTCCATACATGGATGTAAAAGCAACAAGCAATGGCTTTTCACAAGCCCTCCAAAAATTGACCCTTTTTATTGGCAGTTGCCTGCCGGGGTTCTTCCATACATGGATGTAAAAGCAACAAGCAATGGCTTTTCACAAGCCCTCCAAAAATTGACCCTTTTTTTTGGCAGATGCCTGCCGGGGTTCTGCCATACATAGATGTAAAAGCATTAAAGCAACAAGCAATGGCTTTTGACAAGCCCTCCAAAAATTGACCCTTTTTATTGACAAGGGTGTGTAGTAGCAGCACATTAAAAGACACTGGACGACAGTCACAGGACAAAGCCCTGTGGTGGGGCAGGCCTGCTTGTAGCAGACGGGCGGCAGTGGAGGTGTATTGGTGGTAGTAGAGGTAGCCAAGCCAACACAGACAGCAAGGGTGGTAGTAGTAGCAGTAGCAGCACATTAAAAAAAGAGACTGGACAGTCACAGGACAAAGCCCTGTGGTGGGGCAGGCCTCAGGCCTGCTTGTAGCAGACGGCAGTGGAGGTGTATTGGTGGTAGTAGAGGTAGCCAATGGACAGCAAGGGCGGTAGTAGTAGTAGCAGTAGCAGCACATTAAAAAAAGAGACTGGACAGTCACAGGACAAAGCCCTGTGGTGGAGCAAGCCTCAGGCCTGCTTGTAGCAGACGGCAGTGGAGGTGTATTGGTGGTAGTAGAGGTAGCCAACGGACAGCAAGGGCGGTAGTAGTAGTAGCAGTAGCAGCACATTAAAAAAAGAGACTGGACAGTCACAGGACAAAGCCCTCTGGTGGGTCAGGCCTCAGGCCTGCTTGTAGCAGACGGCAGTGGAGGTGTATTGGTTGTAGTAGAGGTAGCCAATGGACAGCAAGGGCGGTAGTAGTAGTAGCAGTAGCAGCACATTAAAAAAAGAGACTGGACAATCACAGGACAAAGCCCTCTGGTGGGGCAGGCCTCAGGCCTGCTTGTAGCAGACGGCAGTGGAGGTGTATTGGTGGTAGTAGAGGTAGCCAACGGACAGCAAGGGTGGTAGTAGTAGTAGCAGTAGCAGCACATTAAAAAAAGAGACTGGACAGTCACAGGACAAAGCCCTGTGGTGGGGCAGGCCTCAGGCCTGCTTGTAGCAGACGGCAGTGGAGGTGTATTGGTGGTAGTAGAGGTTGCCAACGGACAGCAAGGGCGGTAGTAGTAGTAGCAGTAGCAGCACATTAAAAAAAGAGACTGGACAGTCACAGGACAAAGCCTTCTGGTGGGGCAGGCCTCAGGCCTGCTTGTAGCAGACGGCAGTGGAGGTGTATTGGTGGTAGTAGAGGTAGCCAACGGACAGCAAGGGCGGTAGTAGTAGTAGCAGTAGCAGCACATTAAAAAAAAGAGACTGGACAGTCACAGGACAAAGCCCTCTGGTGGGGCAGGCCTCAGGCCTGCTTGTAGCAGACGGCAGTGGAGGTGTATTGGTGGTAGTAGAGGTAGCCAACGGACAGCAAGGGCGGTAGTAGTAGTAGCAGTAGCAGCACATTAAAAAAAGAGACTGGACAGTCACAGGACAAAGCCCTCTGGTGGGGCAGGCCTCAGGCCTGCTTGTAGCAGACGGCAGTGGAGGTGTATTGGTGGTAGTAGAGGTAGCCAACGGACAGCAAGGGCGGTAGTAGTAGTAGCAGCACATTAAAAAAAGAGACTGGACAGTCACAGGACAAAGCCCACTGGTGGGGCAGGCCTCAGGCCTTCTTGTAGCAGACGGCAGTGGAGGTGTATTGGTGGTAGTAGAGGTAGCCAACGGACAGCAAGGGTGGTAGTAGTAGTAGCAGTAGCAGCACATTAAAAAAAGAGACTGGACAGTCACAGGACAAAGCCCTGTGGTGGGGCAGGCCTCAGGCCTGCTTGTAGCAGACGGCAATGGAGGTGTATTGGTGGTAGTAGAGGTAGCCAACGGACAGCAAGGGCGGTAGTAGTAGTAGCAGTAGCAGCACATTAAAAAAAGAGACTGGACAGTCACCGGACAAAGCCCTGTGGTGGGGCAGGCCTCAGGCCTGCTTGTAGCAGACGGCAGTGGAGGTGTATTGGTGGTAGTAGAGGTAGCCAACGGACAGCAAGGGTGTTAGTAGTAGTAGCAGCACATTAAAAAAAGAGACTGGACAATCACAGGACAAAGCCCTGTGGTGGGGCAGGCCTGCTTGTAGCAGACGGCACTGGGGTGGATTCGTGGAACAAGTAGTAGAAGCACCAACAGCGGCACATTAAAAAAAGAGTGGACAGGACAGAATCCCGTAGTAGCAGGCGGCAGCAGCAGCAGCAATGTCAGATCTAATCAGTGGCATCAGGCACAGGGGTTTTAAAATCCTCACCGATCCACGCTTGATTCATTTTCAGAAACGTGAGATTTTCCAAGCTGTTGGCGGACAATCTTGTTCGCTTAGGGGTGACGAAGCCCCCTGCCGCGCTGAATACCCTTTCTGACGCTACACTGGAGGGTGGACAAGACAGTACACCCATGGCAAACTGGGCCAGTTCTTGCCAATGATCCAATCTGCTGACCCAGAAGTCCATGGGGTCTGGGATCAGCATTTCTGACGGAGAAAGGGCACAGTCCAGGTACGAGTGAACCTGGTTGTTTAGGTGCTGCACCTGGTGATGGTGAACATCCCTTTGGTGACTACGATGTGTGTCAGGTCGGGGTATTGGATGTAAAAATGTTGTCATCATATTTTCCAAACTGAATTGGCTGCTGCTGCTGCCGCTGCTGCCACGGCTGCCGCCTATTGCAGAGGTAGCTCTGCCAGAGGCGGTGGAACGATGAGACAGTGGTCGAGCGGAGAGTGGCCCCCCGGTCAGACATGCTTGCAGCAGGTGTTTGCCGTTTGAAAGCTGTGACAAGCTGGCTGCATAGCTTCTCTCGATAATAAGCCAATTTTGCCTCCCTCTCGGAAGGCGCAAAAAACTCCCCCATTCTGGCTTAATACCGAGTGTCTAAAAGTGTGGCTATCCAGTACTCATCTCTTTGCTTCATGCTAACAATACGACAGTCAGCGCGCAAGTAACGAAGCATACAGCTCGCCATCCAGGCCAGCGTTTCAGAGGGCCCGGTTGGTTCCATCTCCGCCCCATACTGTCATGGTTGTCCATCATCAAGGTCGTCGTCAGACTCGTCATCACCACCATCACTGTCGTCCCCTATCCCTTCCTGTGATTCCATCTCCAAATCCAGCTCCTCTTCAGGTCCTGTTTCCTCATCCTCATCCTCCTCCTCCTCCTCAACATCCATAGCCAGATGTGATCCTTCCTCCATCCTTTGCTGAATCATCGCTGTGAGCGTTTGCTCCATAATGAATATCAGTGGCATAACATCGTTCATTCCGCTAGCGTCACGGCTCACAAATCGTGTGGCCTCTTCAAAGGGCCTCAAAACGCGACATGCGTCTCTAACCAGCTGCCAGTGCCTGAGCTCGAAATTACACTGGCTCCAAACGCTGCCCGTCTGCTGCATCAGGAAATCATTCACGGCTTTCCGCTGTTCGTACAGACGGTCCAACATGTGCATTGTGGAATTCCAGCGTGTTGGAACGTCGCAAATCAGGCTGTGTTCTGGGAGATTGTTTTGACGCTGCAAGTCCAGGAGGGCGTGCTTAAATGCATACGAACGTCTAAAGCGAACGCAAACCCTCCTGGACATGGCCAGCACACCCTTCAAACCAACATATGACTTTAAGAAGCGTGTTATGACCAGATTGATCACATGTGCCATGCAAGGAGCGTGTGTCAGGTGACCTAGACGCAGTGCAGCCACAACGTTCTTGCCGTTATCAGAGACAACATTGCCCAGTGTGAGTTTCAGAGGAGACAGCCAGCGTGCGATTTCCTCCTTGATGCACAGCAGCAGCTCCTGCCCTGTGTGGCTTTTCTCGCCCAGGCTCAGCAGGTGTAAGACAGCGTTGTGGCGCTTCACCTTGCACCTATGAAAAGAGGAGGGAGGAGGAGTGGAAGATACGCTGTGTTCTGTCGGGGACGGGAAGACCTCCAAGGAGGAAGGCAAGGAGGAGGAGGAGGAGTAGGAGGAGGAGGATGGTAGGCGCCTGGTGTCCGGAGTTGAACCAGAAAGATACAAGCGTGGAGGTGGTAATGCCTGGCATTGCTGCGGTGGTGCATCGGACTGCAAAATATTGACCCAGTGGGCCGTGAAAGACATGTACTGTCCCTGCCCATAGTTGCTGCTCCACGTGTCGACGGTGGCATATACCCTGCTGCACACGGATAATTGCAAGGACTGGCACACCTTTTCCTCCACATGCTTGTGCAAGGCAGGGACAGCTGTTTTGGAGAAGTAATGTCGGCTAGGTATTCGCCACCTAGGCTGAGCGCACGCCATCAATTGCTTGAAGCCGGCGGAGTCGACCAGGTGGTACGGCAGCGACTGCACCACCAACAACTTAGCCAGGTGTGAATTAAGCCGCAACGACAAGTGGATGACTGGGTATATATTGTTGCTTATTGGACAACGATTCCGTAATGGATAACTGACGGGACGTAGGAGGAGCACTAGATGACAGTGATGATGATGACGACATGGTGGATAAGGCCTGGCTACTACTTAGATGACAGGGACTCGGAGCAGCAGCAGCAGCGGAAGAGGGGTCTTCATTAGATGTACATGATGATGGTGGGGCATGTCGATTGTCCTACATGGCCTTGTAATGCCGCTCCATGTGTTTACGTAGAGCGGTAGTTCCTACATTGCTGCCCTGCTCACGCCTTACTTTCTGCTTGCAGATACGGCACTGTGCCATGTTTTCGTCCTCCGGGAAGGTACCGAAAAATTGCCACATGGCAGAGTACCGTAAAGAGGTAGTACCACGTCCACCACCACCACCACCACCACCACAACCACCCGAGCTTGTCCCTTGTCTGGCAGGCTTTTTTCGGGAGCCTACACCAGCATCTGTGTCGCCGTCACCGGCTCCTGAGCTGACCCTACCGCTGCAACGTTTTGCAGATTGACTTCTGCCCCTACCTCGGCTTGGCTGTTTATCACATCCAGTGCCGCCACTACTACCCTCCTTCTCTGACGCCGTCATCACCTCGTCACCTGGTTCCCACGTCCTGTCTAAAACAACATCATCATCATAGCCTTCCTCATCATCCCCGCCACTTCTGTCACTGTGTTGTGAATGTGATGTGACATCATGGCGGGCTCCATGCCCCCCCTCATTACTGCGTCTGCCACCACGGCTACCACCACCAACACCCCCACTACCGCAGCTATGCGTCTCGGACACCGCTTTCACCTCCACCACCGCCGCAACACACTCCGTTGGCTGACTCGCAGAAAACAAATCATCATCATTATCATCACTATGTTGTTCAGTATCTTCCTTCGAACCCGAGGAGATGTCTCTTAGGACTCTCAGGAAAGATGGCTTCCCGCTAGGAAGGGGGAGCGAAGACATAGATGATGGAATGGAAATGCTAGAAATACCTATATTACTACTGTCACTGTGCCAAGGAACTGTAGAGGATCTGGAATCCAACGAAACCTGGCTTGAAGCCAGATCGTCAGAGTCTTCCTGCTGAGATGACCGCGAGCCAGCCAACCAGTCCACAATGGCCGTATTGTCTAAAGTAACCCGCCCACCGGAGGAGATGGACAAGTCGGGCTTGCTGATACTACTACCAGCAGGCACATGGCAGCTGCTACTAGTGGAACTGGGCACATGTCTTGTGCCACAAATGCTGGTACTGGGTCTGGCACAAACAGATCCAACATTTGGACTGGAAGACGGCATGGGTGTTTTTTCCTCTACCCCGTCCTTTCACAACCTTTTTTTTCCCAGACATTTCAGAGCCCCTTCTAAAAGTGTATTCACACACTGACGCTGGCTTGCCAAATGGCAATGAATTAGAATTTCTATCAGCCACGCCGCGGTGCACTCAGGGAATGCTGGGCGTTGTAGTACTACTAGGCTGCCTGTATCGCAAGTTGGATTTTTATTTATGTTAACGGCCGGGGATGAGCCCCTTCTAAAAGCGTATTCACACACTGACACTGGCTTGGCAAATGGCAATGAATGAGAATTTCTATCAGCCTCGCTGCAGTGCACTCAGGGAATGCTGGGCCTTGTAGTACTACTAGGCTGCCTGTATTGCAAGTTGGATTGTTTGTTATGTTAACGGGCGGGGATGAGCCCCTTCTAAAAGCGTATTCACACACTGACACTGGCTTGGCAAATGGCAATGAATGAGAATTTCTATCAGCCACGCCGCAGTGCACTCAGGGAATGCTGGGTCTTGTAGTACTACTACTACCACTACTACAAAGGCTGCCTGTATTGCAAGTAGTATTGTTATTTGTTTGTTATGTTAACGGGCCGGGGATGAGCCCCTTCTAAAAGCGTATTCACACACTGACACTGGCTTGGCAAATGGCAATGAATGAGAATTTCTATCAGCCTCGCTGCAGTGCACTCAGGGAATGCTGGGCCTTGTAGTACTACTACGCTGCCTTTATTGCAAGTTGGATTGTTTGTTATGTTAACGGCCGGGGATGAGCCCCTTCTAAAAGCATATTCACACACTGACACTGGCTTGGAAAATGGCAATGAATGAGAATTTCTATCAGCCACGCCGCGGTGCACTCAGGGAATGCTGGGCCTTGTAGTACTACTAGGCTGCCTGTATCGCAAGTTGGATTGTTATTTATGTTAACGGCCGGGGATGAGCCCCTTCTAAAAGCGTATTCACACACTGACACTGGCTTGGCAAATGGCAATGAATGAGAATTTCAATCAGCCTCGCTGCAGTGCACTCAGGGAATGCTGGGCCTTGTAGTACTACTAGGCTGCCTGTATTGCAAGTTGGATTCTTTGTTATGTTAACGGCCGGGGATGAGCCCCTTCTAAAAGCGTATTCACACACTGACACTGGCTTGGCAAATGGCAATGAATGAGAATTTCTATCAGCCTCGCTGCAGTGCACTCAGGGAATGCTGGGCCTTGTAGTACTACTAGGCTGCCTGTATTGCAAGTTGGATTGTTTGTTATGTTAACGGGCCGGGGATGAGCCCCTTCTAAAAGCGTATTCACACACTGACACTGGCTTGGCAAATGGCAATGAATGAGAATTTCTATCAGCCTCGCTGCAGTGCACTCAGGGAATGCTGGGCCTTGTAGTACTACTAGGCTGCCTGTATCGCAAGTTGGATTGTTATTTATGTTAACGGCCGGGGATGAGCCCCTTCTAAAAGCGTATTCACACACTGACACTGGCTTGGCAAATGGCAATGAATGAGAATTTCTATCAGCCTCGCTGCAGTGCACTCAGGGAATGCTGGGCCTTGTAGTACTACTAGGCTGCCTGTATTGCAAGTTGGATTGTTTGTTATGTTAACGGGCCGGGGATGAGCCCCTTCTAAAAGCGTATTCACACACTGACACTGGCTTGGCAAATGGCAATGAATGAGAATTTCTATCAGCCACGCCGCAGTGCACTCAGGGAATGCTGGGCCTTGTAGTACTACTACTACTACCACTACTACAAAGGCTGCCTGTATTGCAAGTTGTATTGTTATTTGTTTGTTATGTTAACGGGCCGGGGATGAGCCCCTTCTAAAAGCGTATTCACACACTGACACTGGCTTGGCAAATGGCAATGAATGAGAATTTCTATCAGCCACGCCGCGGTGCACTCAGGGAATGCTGGGCGTTGTAGTACTACTAGGCTGCCTGTATCACAAGTTGGAATGTTATTTATGTTAACGGGCCGGGGATGAGCCCCTTCTAAAAGCGTATTCACACACTGACACTGGCTTGGCAAATGGCAATGAATGAGAATTTCTATCAGCCACGCCGCAGTGCACTCAGGGAATGCTGGGCCTTGTAGTACTACTAGGCTGCCTGTATTGCAAGTTGGATTGTTTGTTATGTTAATGGGCCGGGGATGAGCCCCTTCTAAAAGTGTATTCACACACTGACACTGGCTTGGCAAATGGCAATGAATGAGAATTTCAATCAGCCTCGCTGCAGTGCACTCAGGGAATGCTGGGCCTTGTAGTACTACTAGGCTGCCTGTATTGCAAGTTGGATTGTTTGTTATGTTAACGGCCGGGGATGAGCCCCTTCTAAAAGCGTATTCACACACTGACACTGGCTTTGCAAATGGCAATGAATGAGAATTTCTATCAGCCACGCCGCAGTGCACTCAGGGAATGCTGGGCCTTGTAGTACTACTACTACCACTACTACAAAGGCTGCCTGTATTGCAAGTTGTATTGTTATTTGTTTGTTATGTTAACGGGCCGGGGATGAGCCCCTTCTAAAAGCGTATTCACACACTGACACTGGCTTGGCAAATGGCAATTAATGAGAATTTCTATCAGCCACGCCGCGGTGCACTCAGGGAATGCTGGGCGTTGTAGTACTACTAGGCTGCCTGTATCGCAAGTTGGATTGTTATTTATGTTAACGGCCGGGGATGAGCCCCTTCTAAAAGCATATTCGCACACTGACACTGGCTTGCCAAATGGCAATGAATGAGAATTTCTATCAGCCACGCCGCAGTGCACTCAGGGAATGCTGGGCCTTGTAGTACTACTACTACCACTACTACAAAGGCTGCCTGTATTGCAAGTTGGATGCAACGGGGATGAGCCCCTTATAAAAGCTTATTCACACACTGGCTGAGTAGTGAGTAGTGGATGAGCCCCTTCGATTTCTGGATTCTTGCCTTTTAGATTCCTAAAGCTTTCCCTTACTGCACAGAGATGCTATCCCTACAGCTCCTGTCTGTAAAATGGCCGCTGAGCTCCGTGCATAGACTTTTATTGCAGGCTTGAGCCCGCCCCTATGCTGCCTTCCGATTGGCTGGGAGAGCCGTTTGCAAGGCATTATGGGGTAGCCTGATGTCAGGTGATCTTGTGAAATCCTCCATTTTAGATGTAACATGTGGCAGGCGCCAAAATGTAGCCGGGTTCGGTCAAAACGGATTCGGCCGAACCCGGTGAAGTTCAGATTCGCTGCGAACCGAACTTTTCCGGAAGTTCGGACCGAAACCGGTTGTCCCGGTTCGCTCATCTCTAGTTATTGGTAGAAGGTCTGGTTACACATAGAACAGTCTGTCCCTATCTCACCCTAACCCTAGGAGAATCAACGGGACAGATATTCAGTCCTGTTATTGACCCTATCTAAAAAGTATAGGTGTCTTGTAGAAAAGGCCTGTCCCTTTACTATAGATGACCCTACACATTACCCTACTATTGCCCCTTGTGGAGAAGTGATCAGTGACAAACCTGACACAATCTGGAGGGGAAGGCAGCCTGCCAGTCACGTGATATGTCACAGCACAGAAAGAAACTACAATACTTCGCGTACCATGTGACTAAGGAGCAGAACTGGGGATCAGGGCATCTTTTGTAACAGAAGAAATTTAGTAAGTGGACAGTTGTCCAGTTAATAAATCTTTGCAATTTTTTTTTTTTTTACAGCTGTATAACCCCTTTGAACTTGGGTCCATGACATGAATAAGAACTTAAAGAGGCTCTGTCACCAGATTTTGTAACCCCTATCTGCTATTGCAGCAGATCGGCGCTGCAATGTAGATTACAGTAACGTTTTTATTTTTTAAAAACGAGCATTTTTGGCCAAGTTATGACCATTTTTGTATTTATGCAAATGAGGCTTGCAAAAGTCCAAGTGGGCGTGTTTAAAGTAAAAGTCCAACTGGGCGTGTATTATGTGCGTACATCGGGGCGTTTTTACTACTTTTACTAGCTGGGCGTTCTGACGAGAAGTATCATCCACTTCTCTTCACAACGCCCAGCTTCTGGCAGTGCAGACACACAGCGTGTTCGAGAGATCACGCTGTGACGTCACTGACAGGTCCTGCATCGTGTCAGACGAGCGAGGACACATCGGCACCAGAGGCTACAGTTTATTCTGCAGCAGCATCAGCGTTTGCAGGTAAGTCGATGTAGCTACTTAAATGCAAACGCTGATGCTGCTGCAGAATCAACTGCAGCCTCTGGTGCCGATGTGGCCGACACGATGCAGGACCTGGGGCAGGAAGTGAGTGACGTCACAGCGTGATCTCTCGAGAACACGGCTGTGTCTGCACTGCCAGAAGCTTGGCGTTCTGAAGAGAAGTGGATGATACTTCTCGTCAGAACGCCCAGCTAGTAAAAGTAGTAAAAACGCCCCGATGTACGCACATAATACACGCCCAGTTGGACTTTTACTTTAAACACGCCCACTTGGACTTTTGCAAGCCTCATTTGCATAAATACAAAAATGGTCATAACTTGGCCAAAAATGCTCGTTTTTTAAAAATGAAAACGTTACTGTAATCTACATTGCAGCGCCGATCTGCTTTAATAGGAGATAGGGGTTGCAAAATCCGGTGACAGAGCCTCTTTAATAAAAATGCTGTACATGCCTTCTTTGACATAATTCAGGTACTTCCTGACACCATCTCAAATTTCAGATGGCTAAAATAATATTGCTTTGCATTCTTGTTTGGAAATCATATTATGAGTTTTGTGAAATGTTTCCTATAAATAAAAATGATTAGAAGCAAATTAGTTAATTATTTAAGTCATTTTAACAAATATTAATAGTTTTTGGAAAGGTTCAGTAGAAAATCTGATTATTTAGATAACAGAGGAATTATAAAGAACAAAATGCAATAAATCAAATATCCAAGAACAGCAAGTTACTCACTCCCTGTTTCTGAAAGGGGAATTGAAACAAATTGGTGCCTGAAGTGCTAATATAGATTCTACAAATAGAATAGCGTTTTAAGTAAAGAGAAGCCCTAACTGATTAGATTTTGCCTTTGAGAGCAGTTAAGAGATTCAATATTAAATGAAGGTTTTTTATGGCAGGTAAAACGCCCTCGGCATACAGCATTATTTCCGCTAAGTGACAGTTTCAAGGCAATCATACACAAGACCTCTCCTTCATTTTCATTTAGGATGCAATGACCCCCAAGTAGCATAAACATTAGGCCCTGTAACAGGTTGAGGGGGTTAGTCTGCCAAGGGGGATATATTCCTAGATGCCTATTAAGGGGTTAACATAGGGTCTTCCCTCTACACAAGTGGAGGGTAATTAACTCAGAGAAAAGCACTGCTGGAAGTGTGTGTCAGTGAGAGAGAGGAAGCAGAGAAGGTGAAGACTGGTCTGCTACTGAACAGCCCTGACATTTACAGAGGGATGAGAGCTAACCCCTGCAAAGGGCTGGACTGTGTGAGTTAGGGTATGTGCACACACACTAATTACGTCCGTAATTGACGGACGTATTTCGGCCGCAAGTCCCGGACCGAACACAGTGCAGGGAGCCGGGCTCCTAGCATCATAGTTATGTACGACGCTAGGAGTCCCTGCCTCTCTGCAGGACAACTGTCCCGTACTGTAATCATGTTTTCAGTACGGGACAGTAGTTCCACGGAGAGGCAGGGACTCCTAGCATCGTACATAAGTATGATGCTAGGAGCCCGGCTCCCTGCACTGTGTTCGGTCCACTACTTGCGGCCGAAATACGTCCGTCAATTACGGACGTAATTAGTGTGTGTGCACATACCCTTATACCTGGACTTTTGTTACGTGAAACGTTTTTTTCTGTTCTAACCTTTGTGTATGCTGATGAGACAAGCTACTGTTGTGTTTATTGGATTTCTCTGCTTGAAAGAGAAATAAAGTGTAACATCTATGGATGGATGCGCGGCCATGGACGAGTGAGTTCCCGGCGGCATCTTCCTCCTGAGAGATGCCGGCACTCACTTCCTGGTCCGGACAATGTCTCCTGCAGGGTGCCTTAAAGGACCAGTACGCGCACAGTTGCAGAATACTGCAATCAGCCCAGAATTCTTCAGGACTATAAAAGGGGCTCTGCCCTCTCGATCCTTGCCTGAGCATTGTTGTGTTACCTAAAGTTTGTCATTGCAAATGGTCTCCTAGTCTTTCCAGTTCCCAGTGTTTCCCGTTCCTGCTGCCTGTACCCTGTGTCCCGTGCTACCGTGCCGTCAAGAGTTGGAGTCGTGTTGTGCACTCCGCTGCATCTATTGTGTCGCACCCCGCCGGGTGTCTGTTTACTGTCGGAGCCTCATTTTGGCCTGAATCTACCGCTACTGTCTACATTGCCTAAGGTACCCTTTCTGAACTATAGACATTGCATTGTACCTGTTTGGCCAGCTGCTATCCCGCTACGCGGTACAGCCCAGTGGGTCCACACCGCGCGCCGTGACATAAAGCTTCTAAAGTCCTGTTTAAACAAGAATACTGCGCTGCGAGTGTCTCTTTGCCTATCTGCATTCCCCAAACTGCTACAGCCCCAATATAGTCACATCTATCTGATGTCATCGACTGAGGTTCATATCACAAATCAGATCCACTATTTTCATACAATTGTCTAGTTACACATGTGACATGAGAGAACATTGATCAAAGGAAGGAGCATGGAGGAGGACAGAATATCTGGGTCCTCTAGATCTTTTCTTTTTGGCTTCCTCTCTTCTCTGTATATCACTGCATTTAATAACGATTGTAAAACATTTTATCTCTCTCATCATTCAATCCATGGTATCATGAGTGTTCGCCACACAATAGTAAAGGCCCTTTTACACCAGCTGATAATTGGCTGGTACAGCAAGCGGCGATCAACGAGACATCGTTGATCGGTGCTCGTTTTCTCCAGTCACATGGAGCTATGGATGGGGACGAGCGGTCATATCTCTGATCGCTTGTCCCCATACATTATTATCATGTCGGTAGCGCATCTCCCTGTTTACACAGGGAGATGTGCTGCCGACAACGATAATATTTAACTTTTTTAAAATGATATGATCAGCAGATGATCGTGCTTTTGCTTGTTCAACTGCTGATCGCTGCCCTGTTTACACAAGGCAATAATAAGCAACGAGTGTTCTATGAACGCTCGTCTGCACGATAATCACCCAGTGTAAAAACCCGTTTAGACAGTAGTTATTATGTACTGATAACCTTATCATTCCTCTTCATGTCAGTAGAGCTTGACATGGAATCATAGGCATCATTTAACCAAAATGAACAGTTCGGCCATGCTGTGTCTTCATCCATGAAACTTTCCATTCTTGTTCGCCAGCAGACATCAAGCACTCGATTTAAAATCTATTTATTGCACTGGATTAGAAAGCTTGTAATGGCTGTACTCTTTTCTCAGCCAGTTCCAGTTTGACTTTTCTCTGATGGTGTTGTTTATGCACTTGACATTAGAGTCCTTACTGATTATATACACAGATAGAACTTAAAGTTTTGTTGTGGACTGGTTAGTTCAGTCTTGGCTGCTAAATAAAAGTTTATATTTCCGGGTGATAAAGTGAGCAGGGAGCAAGCGGACCTGTATACAAGGAAATCTTACCAAGCTGAAATCCTCTTCAGAAAACCCCCCTACTTAACCCCTTAATGACGCAGCCTAATTTGGGCCTTAAGTCTCGGAGCCCATTTTTCAAATCTGACATATGTCACTTTATGTGGTAATAACTCTGGAATGCTTTTACCTACCCAAGCGATTCTGAGATCGTTTTCCATGACACATTGTACTTTATGGTAGTGGTAAGATTTGGTCGAAATTTTGAGTATTTATGTGTGAAAAATAGCAAAATTTAGAGAAAATTTGGAAAAATTAGCATTTTTCTGAATTTAAATGTATCTGCTTATAAGACAGATAGTAATACCACACAAAGTAGTTACTAGTTCACATTTCCCATATGTCTACTATATGTTGGCATCATTTTTTGAACATTCTTTTATTTTTCTAGGACGTTACAAGGCTTAGAACATAAGCAGAATTTCTCATATTTTGAAGAAAATTTCAAAAGCCTTTTTTTTTAGGTACCAGTTCAGTTGTGAAGTGGCTTTGAGGGGCCTATATATTAGAAACCTCCATAAAACACCCAATTTTAAAAACTAGACCCATCAAAATATTCAAAACAGAATTTATAAAGTTTCTTAACCCCTTAGGCGTTTCACAGAAATTTCAACAAAGTAGAGGTGAAATTTCCAACTTTGATTTTTTATGCAGAAAATACTTTTTATTCCATTTCTTTCCTGTAAAACAGAAGGTTTTACCAGAGAAACGCGAGTTAATATTTATTGCCCAGATTCTGCCGTTTTTAGAAATACCCAACATGTGGCCCTAGTGTGCTGATGTACTGAAGCACCGGTCTCTGAAGTAAAGGAGCACCTAAAGTATTTCAGAGCCTGTTTGAGTACCTTATATCGGCAAGCATGTGATCTCCAGAAAACCTCAACTGTTGCCTTGTTCTATTTTACTGCTACGGTGAATTAAGCTTAGAATATTAATCACTGTCAAAAGTACATGTGGCCGGCAAATATGTCCTAGAGATTTAAATTCATTTTGTCTATTCTCAAGCCAGCTCCTCATTGTCTAAGCTGCCAGTTCCTACTGTCCAAAGATTTAATGCTACATAAAGCAACTGCAAACTATGAAACTGTATGGACAAATGAAGTAATAAAGCAGATATTCTAGACATGGGAAAAACAATGGGATGTAAATGTGTGTACCTCCTGCACTGTGAGATTAGATATAGCGGACACAATACCTTTCCATCTGGGGTGAATGCATGGCACATTAGATAATGTGTGTCACCTTCCACTTATAACAGCCCATGTATCTTAAATGTGTTGCTATAAAAATCGCTCAAAAAACAAACAAAAAAATAAAAAAGGAATATATTGCTTATCCAGGTTGAATTTATAACTAAAAAGTAATTAAAGGGAACCAGTCACATTGAACATACTGTCCGAGCAAGAGGAGCAAAAGGAGCTGAACAGACTGATATATAGTTTTGTGGGATAATATTCATAACTTCTATTTCATCCATTAACATCTGGATTTATAAACTGAGAGTTAGCGGGGTTTTAAATTAAAATTTTTATATTGAATCTTTTTTCCACAAAACTATATATTAATCTGCTCAGCTCCTCCTGCTCTCTAACATCCTGCCTTCAGATAGGACAGTATGTTCATTGCGACAGGTTCCCTTTAATAATTGGAGAAAGAACTTAGTATTTAAATATTAAAATGGAATCTCTGCAGTTATCGCTATGATAATATTATTATTTACCGATGTGACTCTGTGGTTTCCAGACATTATTCTACAAGACAGTTGTACCTCTAGCTTTGGTAAAAAAAAGTCTAAACATCAATGTTCAAAGTATGACTACTTTACAACTGTCATTGTAAAAATAGTAAGGTTCAAAAAAGACACAAGTCTATCAAGTTCCTATTATCCTGCAGGATTGAATTTTTAAAGTGAAGGGTGCAACAATGTAGCCGCTGTCAAGCTTTAAGTACATCTTATCTATGTTGACAGCATATGTACATACATCTATGAGGTTATCTCCAAAGTTCACGGACATATATAGTATGCAAAGTAACATTCACACCGATAGGCACGACCCTGTTTATTAGAGGAAATGTGGTTTAGGAAATAGATTCCTATAAACCATATTTTTGTATAAACTTCTCAAAGTGCAGTAAAATCCCTTCTCTTTTACTATCTAATAAACCTGTGAAAGTCTACATTAATCCTTGTAATTGTCTATTTTGTTATGCACATGATACAATTGGTAAATAATCTGGTTAAGATAGTTTTAAGCAGGTTCGGCTGCACAGGGGCCCTGAGGGAGTGGGTGCCCGCTCAGCTGCCCTAAATGCTGTGCGCATAGATCGGCACAGGGCTCCCATCCTCTCTGGGCCCCCATGCCCTCAGGACCCAGATACAATTGAACACTATAGGCTGCAGGCCACGTTAGGCCTGCAGCATATAAGGCGCTGGAAAGACTCCCTGCGCAGGCACGGCGTGATGGCGTCACTGCACAACGCTGGTCTGCGCATGAGTCCCGCCCGGAGTCTATGCAGCGCTCCGTCCGTCACGGGAACGAAGCAAGGTAAATAGAATTGTTGGTTTTTTTCTGGGGGGGGGGGCGCTATGTGACAATATACAAGGGTGCATGGTGGCACTATATACAAGGGGAGGGGGAGAAGCTGTGTGGCACTACCTGTAACAGGGGGGATATCACTGTGTGGCACTATATACGAGAGGTGGGAGCTGTGTGACGATATACAAGGGGGGAGGGAGCAGTGTGGCACTATATACAAGATGGAAGGGAACTGAGTGACACTATATACAAGGGGAGGGGGATATGTGTAACACTATATACAAGGGGAGGGGGAGATGTGTGACAATATACAGGGGGAGGGAACTGTGTGACACTATATACAAGGGGATGGGGAGCTGTGTGGCACTATATACAAGGAGAGGGGGCTGTGTGTAACCATATATAAGGGGAGGAGGGAGTTTTGTAACACTATATACAAAGGGGGAGGGAGCTGTGTGGCACTATATACAAGGGGAGTAGGGAGCTGTGTTACTCTATATACGAGGGGGAGGGAGCTGTGTGGCACTATATACAAGGGGGGGCTGTGTGGTTATCACGTCCTGTGGGTATGTGGGCCCACTGGGCCGTACCGCCATAGCGGGATAACAGCTGGCCAATCAGTGTACCAAGTCAATGTATATATATATATATATATATAGTCCAAGCACAAGGGTACCTGTAGTAGTTCAGACCGTAGCAACAGCTAGGCTCAGATGGGACCTTGGCAGCAGACACCAGGCGTGACCGGTGGCACAACACGACTCCAACTTTCTAAGACACAGGAATAAAGGTTAGCACGGGATACAGGATATAGGTAGCAGGTACGGGAACACTGGGAACAGGATAACACTAAGAGACCATTTGCAAGACTAACACGGGTAAACACAACAACGCTCAGGCAAGGAATAAAGAGGCAGGGCCCTTCTTATCGTCCAGGGTGATCATGGGCTAATAGATTACGGGACAAAGCAGAATGGAGCGGAAGTGAGCGCTGGTGTCTCCTGGGAAGGAGATGTGGGCCAGTGCTCACAGATCCATGGCTGCCGCCGTCAGGGGGTCAGTAATCCCAACGGTCCACAGCTGTGGACGCTACAGTGGTACTATATACAAGAGGAGAGGGGCTGTGTGGCACTATATACAAAGGGAGGGGGGCTGTATGGCACTATATACAAAGGGAGGGAGCTGTGTGACAATATACGGGGGGAGGGAGCTGTGTAAGACTATATACAAGGGGAGCGGGGAGCTGTGTGTCACTATATACAAGGGGGGAGCTGTGTGGCACTATGTACAAAGGGGGACTGTGTGGCACTATATCCAAGGGGGGGCTGGATGTCACTATATACAAGAAAGGGGCTGCATGGCACTATCTACAAAGGGGAAGGGCTGTGTGGCACTATCTACAGGGGATGCTGTGGCGCTTTATAAAAGGGGGGACAAAGGGGGCATTATTAATGTGGGGCACAAAAGGGGGCACGGTTACTGATGGAGCTCTTTTATTCTATCGAGCACTGAGGGATCATTATAACCATCTGGGGCACTGTGGATTACAAGTTTGTTTAGAGAATGCGGTATAGGTGTGGAGGGTGCTAGAAAAGCGAGAAACCAACATGTCTGTGTGTCAAATTCTGCAGAGACGAGTCCTGGCTGGAATAAGTCGTCACAGTGATCTGGGCCGAATTGAGAAGGGAAAGTGAACGACTCTGATCAGAGTAAATATCACCTGTGAGTTACTAGATATAAATGTGCTGTGATCATTTATATTCTCTGCAGAGCTCCTGTGTATAGCATCTACCACTATATGGTCACTACATGGTGGTAATATTGGTTTTGTATAGTTTTTTATTCAGTAACAGTATGGGGGTATTATTCAGTAACATTATTTGCATTATTTATGTTTGCTACTTGTGTTTTAAACTAGTAATAAAATGTGCAATATAGATTTGTATAGTTTTATGCACCCGGACGTGTTTAGGTTATGGGGGGCCCAGGCACATTCTTTGCACAAGGGCCCTCTGCAGTATGGGTCCGCCTCTGGTTTTAAGGGTGTAAAACCTAGAAGGTAAGTAATGGGTTAGTGTAGAGCAACACCAAATGTTCCAAATCTAGCCAAATTTAAGTACTCATTTGCTGTGTTTATATACAGTTAGTTCAAAGGGTAAGATCTGGTTTACTTGCAACTTCTACATAGAAAGGGTAGGTGCCACTAGATTGTACCATCTCAGGGCAATACATTTGCAGGCCATGAATAAGTTTCGCTCATGAAGATTTGCGTAAAATTGTACCATTCCTCTTCCCCTTAGAGTCACTCACAATCCAGGACTGGAAGATAATGGAGATGAGTTCAGACAAAAGATCTTTCCAGAACTGGGGTTATATATTTTTGATGAACCATACAGATGTAGCAATCTTTATCTTGACTCTTAATGCATTAAATAAACAGTGGCAAGAAACAAACTTATAAACAGAAGCCATGGCTAGTGGAGACGGAGCCTTAGCTCATAAAGGGTTGGCAGACTGGATACAATTTTAACAAATTATAGGTTTATTAGGTCAATACCTGTTTTGATCCTATGAGTGTAAACAGCAAACAACATTATTAAAAGATAAATGAACTGGCTACAGTAAATAATAAGAAACCTTTTACAAACAATATCTTTATTGTATTTCTATTGCTTCTATAAAATGTGATTAAAATATATTGTTAACCATGAATTAAAACACTGGAGTAATGAATGTCTAATAGACAAGGCATACAATTACATCACTTTCAATAGTATTTTCAGTAAAGTTCTGAAGAAAAGTACATAATTTATCTGATTGTATCAGCTTAGCAATGCTTTTAAGGGAGCCAGTTGCATCTTAATTCATCAATATGATGCTAAACTCATTCCATTTCCTTCCAGCCCTAACTCCATAAGCACAGTTATAAATCCTATTCATTTTCCTCTGCTAAGGTAACAAATTGGTAAGATGGATGAGATGTCTCAATATTACCGTTTGTGCTGCATTTGAGGTTTAAGTGCAAAGAAGGTAGCTGATTCACTTTAAGAAAATAGATGGATGAGCTATTTTCCTGACTGAAACACCGCCAGTTAACCTTGAGAATATAAACTTAAGAGACTATCAAGAAATATGATTGGTATCAGAAGTAAAAGCCAAATAGGATGATATAAAAATAGAAGATCAAAAGTAGAATAATGCATTCAAATGCAAACGCTTATTGTGTGGATTGCATAAAACAAAATCAATTGAAATATTCAGAATTGTTTCAATCTTGGGCATCTTGCTTTGAGTTTACATAAGATTTTTGTTGAAGCTCTTAATAGAGTTCATTTACATGCTAAGTGAGGAGAAGAAGTCATAGACCTTCTGTCACGGTCACAGGGTATGTGGACCCACAAGGCCGCTCTGCCGTAGCGGAGAGGCAGCTGACCAGGTCACCGTCTATACAAAAATCTATAGCAGTTTGTAACACATGGGTACCTGAACTAGTCCAGATAGTAGCTGTGGCTTCAGCATGGATGGAGGTCGGTGCAGCAGGTTGCGCCAGACGTGGCGGACAGTACTAGACGTGGCAGACGACACTGGACGTGGCAGAAGACACTGGACATGGCAGAAGACACTGGACGTGGCAAACGACAGAAGGTGCAGTAGGGCACGACTCTAACACTAAGAGGCTCAGAAACGAGAACACAGCGCGGGACACAGGATACGGGTAACAGGGCATGGGTAACAACTGGAACAGGAAAACACTAAGGGACCATTTGCAAGACAGACTTGGGATACACTAACAAAGCTCAGGCAAGGATCAGAAGGGCAGGGCCCTTCTTATAGTCTAGGAGATCATGTGTGGTTTATGATGATGATTGTTCACTTGTGCGCGCGCTACGTGAAAAAGCAGATCGGAGCGGAAGTGAGCGCTGGTGTCTCCTAGGAAGGAGATGAGAGCCAGCGCTTAATGATCCATGGCTCTGGGCGTCGGGAGGTGAGTAAACCCGACGGCCCACGGCCATGGACGCTACAGTATCCCCCCTCTTACGTCCCTCCTCTTGGGGCCAGAGCGAGAGCGAAATTTCTTAATGAGAGCACGGGGAATTAACAATCTCTTCTGGCTTCCAGGACCTCTCCTCAGGACCAAACCCTCTCCAGTCCACCAAATAGAAAGTCCGTCGTCCTACCCTTTTGCAGTCCAGGATCTCCCTCACCTCAAACACATCAGAAGAACCGCTGGGAGCAACTGTGGAACTGGAAGTCTTACTGAAGCGGTTCAGGACAACTGGTTTTAGGAGGGACACATGAAAGGAGTTGGGGATTCTAAGGGTAGGAGGCAGCTATAGCTTATAGGAGACAGGGTTTATCTGTTGCAGAATCTCAAAAGGACCAAGGAACCTGGGAGCAAACTTGTATGAAGGCACCTTCAAACGAATTTTCCTTGAGGACAGCCAGACTTTGGTACCTGGAAGATACTGAGGTGGCTCTCTTCTCTTTGTATCCGCTTTTTTGCTTCATGCGATCGACTGCCAGCAAAATAGAGGACCAGGTCTGTTGCCAGATTTGCATAAAGTCCCCAAATGCAGAGTCAGCAGCGGGTACCTGAGATGTAGTTGACACAGGAAGAGGGAGTCTAGGATGTTGACTGTACACAATGAAAAATGGAGTGGAAGTGGTGGACTCGCTTGTGTGGTTGTTATACGAGAACTCGGCTCATGGAAGAAGCTGTACCCAATTATCATGCTGCAAGGAGATGAAGTAGCGGAGATAATTGATAGGCTGAGGAAAAGTCCAATCTCACATCCAGGAGTTTACAGAGGGCTCTCCAGAATTTTGAGGTAAATTGAAACCCCCTTCGGATACAATGTGAAGGGGCAAGCCATGCAAGCGGAAGATGTGCTGAATGAAGAGACTCGCCAGTCGGGGAGCAGAAGGTAGGCCGGTCAGTGGGATTAATTGTGCCATCTTCGAGAACCGGTCCACCACCACCCAGACAGTGTTGCATCCCGCTGAGGGAGGAAGGTCTGTGACAATGTCCATCGCAATGTGCTGCCAGGGGACATTGGGTACAGGCAGAGGTTGAAGCAGGCCGGCAGGCCTGGAGTGAGTAACCTTGTTAGAGGCACACACCATGCAGGAAGAGACAAAGTCCAGAACATCTTTGGGTAGCGTGGGATGAGCAATCAGGTCCTTGGTCTTACGAATAGAGATGAGCGAACCGGGACAACCGAACCCGGTTTCGGTCCGAACTTCCGGAAAAGTTCGGTTCGCAGCGAATCCGAACTTCACCGGGTTCGGCCGAACCCGTTTTGACCGAACCCGGTCAAAAATATTATACAAATCGGCAGCCACTTCTCTCTATCAATCACTGATAGAGAAAAGAGGCTGCTGATTAAAAATAAAATAAAAAGCATTTCATACGTACCCGGTCGTTGTCTTGCGGACGAGTCCCTCTTCTTCCTCCAGTCCGACCTTCTTTTCTGACGCGGCAGCCTGTGATTGGCTGCAGAGGCCTCTGCAGCCCGTGATTGGCTGCAGCGCTCACATGGGCTGCATCGTCATCAAGGAATGTCGGGCCGGATGTCGCGAGGGAAGCGTCACCAAGGCAACGGCCAGGAGACCGGACTGGAGGAAGCAGGGAGTTCCCGGTAAGTATGAACGTCTTTTTTTTTTTACAGGTACTCTATATTGTGATCGGTAGTCACTGTCCAGGGTGCTGAAACAGTTACTGCCGATCAGTTAACTCTTTCAGCACCCTGGAGAGTAACTATTTACTGACGTCGCCTAGCAACGCTGCCGTAATGACGGGTGCACACATGTAGCCACCCGTCATTACGGGGCCTCATGCACACGACCGTAAAAACACCCGTTATTACGGGTAGTAATTACGACCCGAAATAGCGGGCCCATAGACTTCTGTTAGCCACGAGTGCCTTCCCGTTTTCTCACGGGAAGGTGCCCGTGCCGTTAAAAAGATAGAACATGTTCTATTTTTTTATTTTACGGGCTTTTGCGAGCCGTGCTGTCATTATAAGGGTATGTTCACACGACAGCGTCCGTTACGGCTGAAATTACGGGGATGTTTCCGCTTGAAAACATCCCCGTAATTTCAGCCGTTACGGCATGTGCAGGCGCTTGAACGCCGCGTCCATTACGGACGTAATTGGCGCTGCTATTCATTGGAGTCAATGAATAACGGCTCCAATTACGGCCAAAGAAGTGACAGGTCACTTCTTTGACGCGGGCGTCTATTTACGCGCCGTCATTTGACAGCGGCGCGTAAATATACGCCTCGTGTGAACAGACAAACGTCTGACCATTGCTTTCAATGGGTAGATGTTTGTCAGCGCTATCGAGGCGCTATTTTCGGACGTAATTCGGGGCAAAAACGCCCGAATTACATCCGTAATTAGTGCGTGTGAACATACCCTGTATAATACCCTAATTATAGCAGCACGGCCCGTAAAATAGAACATGTTCTATTTTTTCAATGGCACGGGCACCTTCCCGTGAGAAAACGGGAAGGTACCCGTGGGTAACAGAAGTCTATGAGCCCGTTATTGCGGGTCGTAATTACGACCCGCAATAACGGGTGTTTTTACGGTCGTGTGCATAATGGGAGCACGGCTTGGAAAGACGACCGGCTGCCTGTGGCCGGCCGTGCTCATCTCCTGAAATACTCTGTGCTGCCTTAAACTCTGTGGACAGGTCAGGATCCTGTTTCTTTTAAATGCTGCTAGGGAACCCGCTCGATCCACTATATAAGGCTGCGCTACAGTGCAGCATTTAAAAGAAACAGGATCCTGACCTGTCCACAGAGTTTAAGGCAGCACAGAGTATTTCAGGAGATGAGCGTGCAGATTCAGTGCTGCTGTGAACTCTGCTCTTACCATTACGTAGCTCTCAGTCTGTTACCTCTCCTCCACTACTGTCCTCAATAACACCTTCATGATTGGCAAGTCACCACGTAACGGTAAGAGCAGAGTTCACAGCAGCACAGAGTATTTCAGGAGATGAGCGTGCGGATCTTGTGCGCGGTGGTGACTTGCTAATCATGTGAAGGTGTTCTTGAGGACAGGAGTGGAGGAGAGGTAACAGACTGAGAGCTACGTAATGGTAAGAGCAGAGTTCACAGCAGCACAGAATATTTCAGGAGAGGAGCGTGCAGATTCTGTGCTGTTGTGAACTCTGCTCTTACCATTACGTAGCTCAGTCTGTTACCTCTCCTCCACTCCTGTCCTCAATAACAGCTTCACATGATTGGCAAGTCACCACCCCGCACAAGATCCGCACGCTCATCTCCTGAAATACTCTGTGCTGCTGTGAACTCTGCTCTTACCATTACGTGGTGACTTGCCAATCGTGTGAAGGTGTTCTTGAGGACAGGAGTGGAGAGGTAACAGACTGAAAGCTACGTAATGGTAAGAGCAGAGTTCACAGCAGCACTGAATCTGCACGCTCATCCCCTGAAATACTCTGTGCTGCCTTAAACTCTATGGACAGGTCAGGATCCTGTTTCTTTTAAATGCTGCAGCATTTAAAAGAAACAGTGTGTGTGTTTGGGTATGTGTCTTTGTCTGTTTTTGTTTTTATATGTGTGTGTGTTTGTGTATATATGGGTGTGTTTGTGTATATGTGTTTGTGTATATGTTTGTGTATATGTGTGTGTGTATATATGGGTGTATGTGTATATGTTTGTGTGTGTGTGTTTTTGTATATGTGTGTGTTTGTGTATATGGGTGTGTGTTTATGGGTGTGTTTGTGTATATATGGGTGTATTTGTGTATATGTTTGTGTGTAGATGTTTGTGTGTTTTTGTATATGTGTGTGTTTATGTGTGTGTGTGTTTGTGTATATATGGGTGTGTTTGTGTATATGTGTGTTTGTGTATATGTGTGTGTGTTTGTGTATGGTTGTTTGTGTGTGTGTGTGCGTGTATATATGTGTGTAGGTGAGTAGAAGTATTGTTATTGTTCACATTGATAACTGTTTTTTTATGTTGTTGCAGATTTTGATGTACCGATTGGACTACAGCTTCGATTCGTTGGACTACTGCGTAGATCTACGTTTTTTCAAATTTTAATAAAATGGTTAACGAGGGTTTTGTTGGGGATTTCTTATTTCAATAAAAAAGAATTGTCTTTGTGTTTTTTTTTAAACTTTATTAGTGCCTAGATAATGGCAGTTGGCTGATTGACAGCGTCCATTATTAAGGCGGTACTTAGTGTTAGCCGGTGCAGAGGCTAGCACTAACCACCCATTATTACCCCGGTACCCACCACCACCAGGGGTGCCGGGAAGAGCTTGGTACGATCCAGTACCCGACCATCTGTTGTGATGGTCGGGTACTGGGGCGGCCGTAGGCTGGTATTATGAGGCTGGGAAGGGCCAAAAACAGTGGACCTTCCCACCCTTGTAATGCTAGGCTGCTGCTGCTGTGTTGTATCGGGCTGGTTATAAAAATGGGGGGGGGACAAATATACATGCAAACATAAATACATGCAAACATAATTACATACATGCACATATATATAAACATACATGCAAACATACATGCAAAAATAAAAACATGCAAACATACATACATACATACATGACAACATACATACATACATACATACATACATACATACATGCAAATATACATACAAACATGCACATATATACATACATGCAAACATACATGCACATATATACATACATACATGACAACATACATACATGACAACATACATACATGACAACATACATACATACAAATATACATTCATGCAAATATACATTCATGCAAACATACATAAATGCAAACATACATACATACATACATGCAAATATATACATGCAAATATACATACAAACATGCACATATATACATACATGCAAACATACATGCACATATATACATACATACATGACAACATACATACATGACAACATACATACATACGTACGTACGTACCTACGTACGTACGTACGTACGTACGTACGTACGTACGTACGTACGTACGTACGTACGTACGTACGTACGTACATGCAAACATACATACATACATAAAATGCAAACATACATGCATACATACATACATACATTCATGCAAAAATACATACATACATGCAAATATATACATGCAAATATACATGCACATATATGCATACATGCCAACATACATACATACATACATACATACATGCAAACATACACACATGCAAACATACATACATACATGCAAATATATACATGCAAATATACATACAAACATGCACATATATACATACATGCAAACATACATGCACATATATACATACATACATACATGACAACATACATACATGACAACATACATACATGACAACATACATACATGACAACATACATGACAACATACATACATGCCAACATACATACATGCAAACATACATTCATGCAAACATACATGCAAACATACATACATACATACATACATACATGCAAATATACATACACACATGCACATATATACATACATACCAACATACATGCAAACATACATGCACATATATACATACATACATACATGACAACATACATACATGGCGGAAAAAAATAATAATACGTTCATACTTACTTTCCTCCTGTCCGGCCTCCAGCGATGACATTTCATCCATGTCACCGCTGCAGCCTGTGATTGGCTGCAGAGGCGGTCACGTGGGATGAAGCGTCATCCTGACGTGCGTGACCGCCACTACAGCCTGTGATTGGCTGCAGCGGCGAAAGGGATGAAACGTCGTCGCTGGAGGCCGGACAGGAGGAAAGTAAGTACGAACGTATAATTTTAATTTTTTTATTACATTAAATTGTATTTTCCGCGCGCCGAGCATGTACTGTAAAGGTTGCTGAAAGAGTTAGCGCAGCCCATTAACTCTATCAGCACCCTGGACAGTAGCATGCTCGGCGCACGTAAGTGACAGGTTCGGTCCGAACTAGTTCGGTCCGAATCGAACTTTTTTGTGAAATTCGGCGAACTAGCCGAACTGAACTTTTGAAAAGTTCGCTCATCTCTACTTACGAACACCATCGTGCCCAGGTAGTTTAGAGCTGTGTCCCCAGCAGAGAATTCTTCTCCTGTCTGCCAACCGAACAAAAGACCTCCCCGGAAGGATGTCTCTAACCTGCAAAGGATTGGCAGTGACAATGCAGGACGGGTCTATGATACTTTGAAGAAGCTCCACCGTGTGATCCGTCTCAAATTACCTGGACAGGGCATCGGCCCTCACATTCTTGTCAGCGGGACGGTAGTGGAGCACAAATTGGAAACGGGTGACAAACAGTGACCACCTGGCTTGACAGGGATTTAGTCGTTGAGCGGACTGGAGATAGGTGAGGTTCTTGTGGTCGGTGTAGATCAAGAAGGGGTGTGCTGCGCCCTCTAGAAGATGTCTCCACTCCTCCAGAGCCAATTTGATGGCCAGTAGCTCCCGAACCCCAATAGAGTAATTGCGCTCTGCAGAAGAAAAAAGTCTCGAGTAATAGCCACATACTACTGCCTTTCCTTTGGAGCTCCTCTGGAACAGAAGTCCACCTGCACCAACAGAAGAAGCATGTACCTCCAATGAAAACTGCTGAGATACGTCTGGATGATGGAGGATCGAGGCTGAAGTGAAGGCTTTCTTGAGGCTAATAAATGCGGACTCTGCCTCTGGAGTCCACACCTTGGCGTTCACACCCTTCTTTGTAAGGGTAGAGATGGGAGCCGTCAGAGATGAGAAGTTTGGAATAAACTGCCGGTAGAAATTGGCAAATCCCAGGAAATGCTGTACGGCCCTCAGGCCTTGAGGACGTGGCCATTCCAGGACAGACTTTAGTTTCTCAGGATCCATCTTGAGACCTTGATCCGAGATGATGTAGCCCAGGAAGGGCAAAGACTTATTTTCAAAGACGCACTTCTCCAACTTGGCAGATAAGCGATTCGCCCTAAATCGCAGTAGAACCTGATGGACATGCCACCGATGGGTCATCAGATATGGGCAGAAAATCAAAATATCATCGAGATAGAATACAACGCAGACATAGAGGAGATCTGGAAAAATATAATTGACGAATTCCTGAAAGATTGCGGGAGCGTTACACAATCCGAAGGGCATCATCAGGTATTCGTAGAGCCCGTCTCGGGTATTGAACGCTGCTTTCCACTCGTCTCCTTGACAGATTCAAATCAAATTCTAAGCCCCACGCAAGTCTAATTTTGAAAAAATTCTGTCTCCACGTATACGGTCAAACAGCTCGGATATAAGTGGCAATGGGTATTTGTTCTTGACCGTGATCTGGTTGAGACCATGGTAGTCAATGCAGGGTCGAAGGGATCCGTCTCTCTTCTTAACGAAAAAGTACCCAGCTTCGGCCGGGGAGGAAGATTTTCGTATAAAACCCCTCTCCAAATTCTCTTTGATATAGGCTGACATGGATAAAGTCTCTGGCAAGGAGAGAGGATATATCCATCCACGAGGAAGAGAAGCATTTGGAACCAGTTCAATGGGGCAGTCATAATTCCAATGTGGAGGCAACATCTCAGCCTCTTGCTTGCTGAAGACATCCGCAAAACTGGCATACTAAGATGGTAGATCGAAGAGTGACTGAGGCTGAGGGGGCATAACAGGACGAACTTGTGATAGGCAATGGCTATGGCATCTGGGACCCCTTTGAAGAATTTCTCCGGAACTCCAGTCAAGAACCAGGGCATGTAGGTGAATCCATTGCAGACCCAGCAGGATAGGATTGATAGCCTTGGGTAGTACAAGGAAGGCGTTCTGCTCCAAGTGAAGAGCTCCGACCCGTAGTGTCAACGGCTCCGTGATGAACACAATCGGATTGAGCAATGGTAGACTATTCACAGAGGCAACAGCCAGGGGTCTCTCCAGAAGAACTAACTCCGGAGTCAAGATAAGCAGAGGAGGGATGAAACGTCTCTCTGGAGACGATGGCCACAGGAATCGATAATTTGGAAGAGGTTTTAACGTTTGGAGACATCCCACCTAGAGTTGCCTCTCCAACCAACCCTAGGTGCTGGAGTTTCCCAGTTTCTATGGGCATTGGCGAACAAAATGACCCTTAAGGCCACAATACATACATAGTCCAGAGGAGCATCTGCGATGCTTCTCTTGTTCGGACAACCAGACTCTGTCTACCTTCATGGGTTCTTCAGGTAGCGCGCTAGGGGAATGCAATAGTGGTCTCTGGACCGAGGGTGCTGGTCTGTGACCCCGGCTCTCCTGTCGAACCTCTTGAGTGCACTCCCGGATTCTCATGTCAACCTGAGTGGCTAAAGGATGAGGGCATAAAAGGTAGAAGGAAGGTCGCGGTCCGCCAGTTCGTCCTTGATGTGAGAGGACAGTTCCTGCCAGAAGGTCGCCACCAGGCCTCACTGTTACATGCCAGCTCTGCTGCCAGGTTACGGAAGGAGATAGCACACTCCCCTACTGTGGAACCTTCTTGCTTGGGGGTCAACAGAGTGGCAGCAGCAAATAATGCTCGGCCCGGCTTCTCAAACACTGCACGAAAGGACTGCAGGAACAAGGCTAGGTCTGAGGATACAGGTCCTTGTTGTTCCAAGATTGGGTTCGCCAATGCGAGGGCGTTGCCAGCGAGGAGGGAGATACTAAACGCCACTATGGCCTCCTCAGAGGAGAAGAGATGAGCCCGTAGCCTAAAATGAACCGTGCATTGGTTAATAAATCCTCTACAGGCTCTGGGATCACCAACATAGCGAGGAGGAAGAGGCAGCGGAACTGTGGATCTGGAACAAATAGGGGAGCAATGGGCAGTGACACAGCAACAGCCTCTGGAGGAAGAATCAGAGGAGGAACAGTGAGTTGATCCAGACGGACCATGATAGTATTTACCGCCTCAAGGAGTTGATCCTGTGTGTTCGTAGGTCATGCATCTCTGTCTGTATCTTCTGGACTGTGGTCTTGGGCTGGCCAGTGGGTTCCATGGCCTGGGCATACTGTCACGGTCACAGGGTATGTGGACCCACTAGGCCGCTCTGCCGTAGCGGAGAGGCAGCTGGCCAGGTCACAGTCTATGCAAAAGTCTATAGAAGTTCGTAACACACGGGTACCTGAACTAGACCAGACAGTAGCTGTGGCTTCAGCACGGATGAAGGTCAGCGCAGCAGGTTGCGCCAGATGGGGCGGACAGTACTAGACGTGGCAGACGACACTGGATGTGGCAGAAGACACTGGACAGGGCAGAAGACACTGGATGGGGCAGAAGACACTGGACGTGGCAAACGACACTGGACGTGGCAAATGATAGCAGGTGCAGTAGGGCACGACTCCTAGAGGCTCAGAAACGAGAACACAGCATGGGATACAGGATACGGGTAACAGGGCACGGGTAATAACTGGAAAGGGAAAACACTGAGGGACCATTTGCAAGACAGACTTGGGATACACTAACACTGCTCAGGCAAGGATCAGAAGGGCAGGGCCCTTCTTATAGTCCAGGAAATCATGTGTAGTTGATGATGATGATTGTTCACTTGTGCACATGCTGGCCCTTTAAGACCAGCCACGAGCGTGCGCGCGCACCGTACGGGACACAGCGGATCAGAGCGGAAGTGAGTGCTGGCGTCTCCTAGGAAGGAGATGAGAGCCAGTACTCACTGATACATGGCTGCGGGCGTTGGGAGCTGAGTAAACCCAACGGCCCTCGGCCATGGACGCACCTTCACAGCCATCTCTTTGTTTTATTGTCAGGGATAATTGTCAAGGGCTATGTTTTTGGCTACGACTAGTATGTTGAATGTGTCTTTACCATCCTTGGCAAACATGAAAAAGATGAAAAAAAAAATTAAACCCATTGGTAGCTGTGCCATGGTCTGTGGAAGCTTCTCTTTGTCCTGTGTTGGCACTTCATAACTCATTAACAACAAAATGTAGTGATTTTCAGGAATATGAATATGCTTGTATACTTATTAATGGAGTTCTTAAATTAATAATGATCCAAAGCTCAATAACTCAAAAATACAGCATCTGAAGCAGAGGCGGACACAGACTGCATAGGGCACCTGTGCAAAGAAGGTGCCTGGATGCTTCATAACCTAACCACGCCCGCGCATATAAAACTATACAAATCTATATTGCACTTTTTATTACTAGTTTAAAACACAAGTAACAAATAAATAATGCTAATAATTTCCATATTTAATAACTTATTATAACACAAAGCACTCATGTAACTAACTTATAATGACCTTATCTTGCTCATTGCACTGTCACATATCAAGCAGGACTAACTTGCAATACTTCACCTATAAGAATGCAATAGTGCTAAACCGAGTAAGTGATGACAGAAAAGTTACATTTTTTTATTTTTTTAAGTAAATACTTTCCATTCACTTCTATGGGAGTAAGGGAAACAGCGTAGCTCAGCGAGCTGTGCTATTTTCTTAACTTCCGACCATCTAATCAGGAAGTGGCCGGAAAGCAGCAGGAGCCGAGAAAGGCAGAAAGGGGTTTAGGGTTGCCCCTTTCTAGAGATAGGCGCAGGTCCCAGAGGTGGGACCTGCATCTATCAGACATTTATGGCATATCCTGTGGACCACTACAACCACTTCCTCCTAGTTCCTTTTATTTTCAGTCAGTACTCTTCACAACGCTCAGCAGGCTGACGCTGCTTACTAGGTGATGAAGACCACCAAATAGAGCAAGCCTCGCCAGGCCCCTCCGCTCCTAATCCGTTTTCTAAGTAATAGATTGGCCCGGCTGCGCGGCAGACAGAGGGGGCGCCCTCTCACCCCCTCCCACCCTGTGCACTTTCGGCAACTCACAAATCGGGCCCCCGTCCTTCACATATGTTATTGATGGCATCAGGGAACTGAAATGGCTGCACCGGCGATATGTCCGCCCCTGATCTGGAGAAGGGTCAGCCCATCTGATCTAATAGTATGTGTGTAACTAAAAGGCTGCAAGCTAGCATGGTGCGACTGGCACACTTATAGAAGCCTTATCTGTGTGCAATGCTTATACTAAACAGCCACCCCCCTCATAAATGGTAGGTGTGAGAGTTGTTGTTTATCAGTATTATGCAGCTGAGCAATCTCCCTCTTTGTAGCATTATGACTTGTCTGCATCCTGCTGGGAACTGGTGTTTGAACCTGCCCTTGTATTAGTAAGTATGGCCTTTTTAGTGATTTTAAGTAAAAGCCAGTCACTTGCCACTAGAATTTATTTCTTATGGAATGATTCACAAATTGATATGTCCTGCGTGTACAACAACATTACCTACAAAAATAAATTTACATGCACATGTTCTGTTTAACTGTAAGGAGGGCCCTCAGAATAATTTCCTATGGTGGGCAAAGGAACCCACTAATATGAATGAGTACACCATGATTTCTCACTCTGTTGGGAACATGTGGAATCTGTATGCCTCTGTATGGAATCAGTTGGCATACAGAGGTACAGTAAGGTGGCATAGAAGTCTATGGGTGCTCTATTATGGCTTTGTACAACTCAGAAGTTATACGGAGCTGTAACAGATCCATGTGCATAAGGTCTTAATCACATTGCAACCATAGGAAACACATATTTATTTTGTCAGTCCGCAAAATCAATATTCCCCAGTCGGTAATCAGCAATCTTATTTCATCGATATTTATATTTGTGCTCCTGTGATAAAGTCAAATAAATAATCATTAATTATTAATATGTTATTTCAATTGGTTTCAGAAAAAATAAAATAAAACATAAATAATCATGATATCCCTGTAAAAATAAAATGTTAATACATATTTGACCATCAAAGTCTATTTGTATTTTTTATCCAGACTTAAAGCGTAGCTAACTTTTCAGATAACTTTTCAGAATAAGTTGTCATATGTGTGTACATGAGAAATAACACTATTTCTGGCCATTATATGCCTTGTGTCACGATGCGGGGTGTGGACCCACTGGGCCGTACCGCGTAGCGGGATGGCAGCTGGCCAAACAGCTAAGTACAGAGTTCAAATAGTTCAGCGAGGGTACCTGAGGTAATCGTAGGCAGTAACGAGGCAGGCACGTCCAGGACCAGGCGGCGGGAAGACGTCAGGAAAAGCGTAGCAAATCAAGCGAGACTGTAGCACAGCACAGCACGGCAACAGCACTAGAACTGGGTAGCACGGAAACAGGATACGGTATACAGGAACAAGGTACACTGGGAAACTGGAAGACACTGGGAGACTATTAGCACGACAGACTAAGGGTAACAAACAATGCTCTGGCAAGGGACAAGAGGGCAGAGCCCTTTTTATAAATGCACGCACTGGCCATTCAAGACCGTGCACGCGTGGGCATGTGCTTCCACCGGAGACACTCGAAGTCCGGAAGTGAGTGCCGGCGCCTCACAGGAGGACGACGCTGCAAGGAGGTAAGATGTCCATGGCCACGGCCGTCGAGGTTAACGGCAGAACGACGGACTGTGGCCATAGATGTTACAGTATCCCTCCTCTTACACCCCCTCTTCTTGGGACCAGAGCGGGAGAGAAACTTCTGCACGAGGACAGGAGCATCAATGTTCTCTTCTGGCTCCCAAGACCTCTTTCTGGGCCGAACCCCCTCCAATACACTAAATAAAATGTCCCTCCTCCCACCTTCTTGGTAGCTAGAATTTCCTTTACTTGGAAAGTCCCTGATGAGCCGCCAGGGACCACTCTGGAACTAGGAGTCCTGGAGTAGCGGTTCAGGACCACAGGTTTCAGCAGGGAGACATGGAAGGAGTTAGGAATCCTGAGTGTAGGGGGGAGCTGCAGCTTGTAGGATACCGAGTTGATCTGTAGCAGGATTTCGAACGGTCCGAGGAACCCATGGGCAAATTTGCACGACGGCACCTTCAGCCGGTTATTCCCAGAAGACAACCAGACTTTAGTCCCTGGAAGGAACTGCGGAGGCGCCTGTCTTCTTGTATCTGCCTCTCTCTTCATGCAGTCCACCGCCAACAGGATAGAAGATCGGGTCTGTTGCCAAATCTGTAGAAAGTCCCTGAAGGTCGAGTCAGCTGCAGGAACCTGGGACATAGTAGAAACAGGAAGAGGTATACAAGGATGCTGACCGTAGACGATGTAGAATGGACTGTAAGTGTCCGACTCACTGGTCTGGTTGTTATAAGAGAACTCTGCCCACGGGAGCAACTGCACCCAATCATCATGGCGCCTAGAAACAAAGTGACGTAGATAGTTCTCCATAATCTGGTTAACTCTCTCGACTTGCCCATTGGACTGGGGATAATAGGCCGGAAAGAAGTCCAATTTTACACCGAGGAGGCCGCAGAGTGCTCTCCAAAACTTCGAGGTGAACTGGACCCCTCGGTCCGAGACAATATGCAGGGGCAAGCCATGCAGACGAAAGATGTGTTGTATTAAGAGGTCAGCCAATCGCGTAGCAGACGGCAGGGCGGTCAAGGGAATGAAGTGAGCCATCTTGGAAAATCGATCCACCACCACCCAGATCACACTGCAACTCGCAGAAGAAGGAAGATCCGTGACAAAGTCCATAGTGACATGTTGCCAGGGGGCAACGGGCACAGGCAATGATTGGAGCAAGCCAGCAGGTCTGGAGTGAGCAACTTTATTTGCTGAGCATACCGTGCATGAGGAGACAAAGTCCATAACGTCTTTGGGTAGCGTGGGCCACCAGAACTGACGGGTGATTAGATCTTGGGTCTTACGAGCACCCGCGTGACCTGCCAGCTTAGAACTGTGACCCCAGCGAAGAATTCTTCCTTAGTCAGCCAGACGTACAAAAGTCCTACCCGGAGGAATGTCTCTAACGTGCAGGGAATTCACAGAGAAGATGCAGGATGGGTCAATAATATTCTGTGGGGATTCCATGGCGTCCTCGGTTTCAAAAGATCTGGACAAGGCGTCGGCCCTCACATTCTTGTCGGCAGGTCGGTAGTGGAGTTCGAACCGGAACCGAGCAAAGAACAACGACCACCTGGCTTGACGAGGATTCAACCGCTAGGCCGTCTGTAGGTAGGTCAAATTCTTGTGATCCGTGAAGATCAGGATAGGATGAACTGCGCCCTCCAGTAGATGTCTCCACTCCTGTAGAGCCAGCTTGATGGCCAGTAACTTCCGTTCCCAAATCGAGTAGTTGCGCTCTGCGGAAGAAAACAGCTTAGAATAGTAGCCACATACCACAGCCTTGCCTTTCGATCGTCTCTGGAATAACAGTGCACCAGCACCAACCGAGGAAGCGTCCACCTCTAACGAAAACTGTAGGGATACATCAGGATGGTGCAGAATGGAGGCAGACGTGAAGGCTTTTTTTAAGAATTCAGATGCGGCTTCAGCCTCCGGAGTCATCTTGGCATTCATACCCTTCTTAGTGAGGGTGGAGATAGGAGCAGTCAAAGATGAGAAGTTGGGGATGAACAGTCGGTAGAAGTTGGCGAATCCTAGGAAGCGTTGTATGGCTCTTAAGCCTTGGGGGCGTGGCCACTCCAGGACAGCCTTTACCTTCTGGGGGTCCATCTTGAGGCCCTGATCGGAAATTATATAGCCCAGGAAGGATAGAAACTTCTTCTCAAATACACACTTCTCCAACTTGGCATAAAGGCGATTCTCTCTTAGACGGCGCAACACCTTGCGGACATGACTTAGATGAGTTACTGGATCTGGGGAAAAAAATCAAAATGTCACCGAGATACACCACAACACAAACATAAAGGAGATCACGAAAAATGTTATTGACAAATTCTTGAAATACTGCGGGGGCATTACACAGGCCGAAGGGCATAACTAATTATTCGTAGTGCCCATCACGAGTATTAAAGGCAGTCTTCCATTCATCACCTCAACGAATCTGAATCAGATTGTAGGTCCCCTGCAGGTCCAGTTTAGAAAAAAAAAATTCTGCCGTATGTTCAGCATGAAGGGCTCCTACTTGGAGTCTCCACGGCTTGGTTATGGACACAACTGGGTCAGGCAATGGCAGTCCATCCACCGAGGCAACGATCAATGGCCTTTCAAGCGGGATAGTAGGCAACAGAAGGAGATCCACAATGTCCTGGCAGATGAAGTTGGCTGCAGAGCCGGAGTCCAGATAGGCAGAGACCGGATGGGACCTCTCGCTAGCAATGATGGTTACAGGAATGAATAGTTTGGAAGAGAGTTCTTGACTCAATGTGTTGACGCCCAGGGTTGTCTCTCCAACCAAACCTAGGCGCTGGGGTTTTTCGGCTTGTGAGGACACAGACGCACAACATGGCCAGCGAGGCCGCAATATAAGCAAAGTCCAAAGGTGCGTCTGCTCTGTTTCTCCTGGACCGATAATTTTAGTCTGTCTACTTGCATCGGGACCTCGGGCAAAGCAATAGAAGCAGGCAAGAGGGAGCTGAAAGTTGGGCGCCAGTCTAGGGTGCCGACGCTCCAGACGAACCTCGTGAGATCTCTCCCTCAGCCTTATGTCTACCCGAGTGGCAAGCAGAATCAAGTGGTCCAAGGCAGGAGGCAGGTCTCGAGCGGCCAGTTCATCCTTTATCTCGGACGACAGGCCATGCCAATAGGATGCCACCAAGGCTTCATTGTTCCAGGATAGCTCTCCTGCCAGAGTCCGGTACTGGATCGTATACTCGCCCACGGAGGTGACCTCTTGGCGAAGGTTGAAGATGGCAGTGGCTGCAGATGAGACTAGCCCAGGCTCCTCAAAAACAGTTCGGAATATTAGCACGAACCCCTGGAAATCTTGGGTCTCGGGTCCCTGACGTTCCCAGATAGGATTAGCCCATGCCAGGGCCTTGCCAGTCAGGAGGGATATGATGAATGCAATCTTGACTCCATCCAACGGAAATGCTCGAGAGTGCATGGTAAAATGAATGTGGCATTGGTTCAGAAACCCCTGACAAGCACTGGTGTCTCCATAGAACCGAGAGGGCAATGGCAGCGAGAACCGAGGATCCGGACAGGAACTGCCAGGAGAGGAGCAAAGGAAGGATCGGCTTGAAGGACTTGTATAGAGGCAGGAATAGAAGCAACTAGCGTTCCTAGCTGCTGCTCCATAGAGTCCACTGATACAAGCAGCTGATCACGCCTAGCTCGGAGATCCAGCAGGTCCGCCTGCATGGCTTGGGAGGGTGCCAAGCCCTTGAATTGACCAGCGGAGTCCATGGCCAGAGCGTACTGTCACGATGCGGGGTGTGGACCCACTGGGCCGCACCACGTAGCGGGATGGCAGCTGGCCAAACAGGTAAGTAAAGAGTTCAAATAGTTCAGCGAGGGTACCTGAGGCAATCGTAGGCAGTAACGAGGCAGGCACGTCCAGGACCAGGCGGCGGGAAGACGTCAGGAGAGGTGTAGCAAATCAAGCGAGACTGTAGCACAGCACAGCACGGCAACAGCACTAGAACTGGGTAGCACAGAAACAGGATACGGGATACAGGAACAAGGTACACTGGGAAACTGGAAGACACTGGGAGACCATTAGCACGATAAACTAAGGGTAACAAACAATGCTCTGACAAGGGGCAAGAGGGCAGAGCCGTTTTTATAGCCCAGGCCATCCTGGGCTAGATTTGCAGACTTCCTGCAAAATGCGCGCACTGGCCCTTTAAGACCGTGCGCGTCCGCCGGAGACACTCGAAGTCCGAAAGTGAGTGCCGGCGCCTCACAGGAGGACGACGCTGCAGGGAGGTAAGATGTCCATGGCCACGGCCGTCGAGGTTAACAGCTGAACGACGGACCGTGGCCATAGACGTTACACCTTGTATCTGGCATTTTTTTTTAGTAGTTTTCCCCTCTGCAAGCTATAACTCTAATTCTCTGCTTTTTCTAAGCTAGTGGGCAGAGTCTAACATCTATCATGTCGTCTATACACAGCAAACATAGATAAGGAGAATCCTACTCCCCTATCTATAGCCAACATATGTATATAGAACCTTCAGCACCACAGAGGAGATTATAAAGTACTGCTGCCCGTCTGTGTGTGTATTATTTTTACTGTTACTGAATAATACCTCCACACCATGATGACATATTACCATTACATAGTGACTAAATAATACCCCCATACTGTTACTAAATAATACCTTGAAACCGTGACCACATATTACCACTACATAGTGACTGAATAATATCCCCATACCGTTACTGAATAATACCGCCACACCATAATCCCATACTGTTACTGAATAATATCCCCATACTGTTACTGAATAATACCACCACACCATAACCACATAGTGACTGAATAATACCCCCATACTGTTACTGAATTATAGCACCACACCATAACCACATAGTGACTGAATAATTCCCACATACAGTTACTGAATAATACCTCCACACCATAACCACATAGTGACTGAATAATACCCCCATACTGTTACTGAATAATACCTCCACACCATAACCACATAGTGAATGAATAATACCCCAATACTGTTACTGAATAATACCTCCACACCATAAGCACATAGTGACTGAATAATTCCCCGTACTGTTACTGAATAATACTACCACACCATAACCACAGTGACTGTATAATACCCACGTACTGTTACTGAATAATACCTCCACACCATTACCACATAGTGGCTGAATAATACCCCCGTACTGTTACTGAATAATACCTCCACACCATAACCACATAGTGACTGAATAATACCCCCATACTGTTACTAAATAATACCCCCATACAGTTACTGAATAATACCGCCACACCATAACCACATAGTGACTGAATAATACCCCCGTACTGTTACTGAATAAAAACTACTATACAAAGACCAATATTACCACCATTTAGTGACCATTTAGTGGTAGATGTCAGTTATACACAGGAGCTCTGTAGACGATATGTGATTACAGAACATTTATATCTAGTGACTCACAGGTGATGTTTTCTCTGACTACAGCCGTTCACTTTCCCTTTTTTTCTCCATCCGGCCCAGACCACTGTGGCGACTTATTCCAGCCATGACTTGTCTCTGCAGAATTTGACACACAGACATCCTCCACACCTATACCTATACCTTAAAGGGCCAGTGCGCACACATGTAAATCATCAGTAATTAGCGATGATCACCCTGGACTATAAGAAGGGCTCTGCCTTTTTACTCCTTGCCTGAGCGTTGTTCGTATTCTTCTGTTAGTCTTGCAAATGATCCCTTAGTGTTATCCTGTTCCCGTTGTTCCCGTGACCTGCTAACTGTATCCCGTGTTGTAGTTGTTCCTGTACCCGCTATAGTGTTGGAGTCGAGTTCTTCCATCGGCCACGTCTGCTTTACCCTTGTGCTTGGACTATATATATTGACTTGGTACACTGTAGTTTGGCCAACTGCCATCCCGCTACGGCGGTGCAGCCCAGTGGGTCCACAAACCCCTCAGATCGTGAAACTCGTAATCTACTGTGCTCCAGATGATAATAATGATCCCTCAGTACTCGACACAATAAAAATGCCCCATCAGTAATCGTGCCCTCTTTGTGCTCCCACAGCAGTAATGCCCTCTTTGTGCCTCCTGTAGATAGAGCCGCACACAACCCCGTTGTAGATAGCGCCACAGTCCCCCCCTTATATATAGTGCCACACAACCCCAAATAGTAGATAGAGCCACAAAGCCCCTCTTGTATATAGTACCACACAGCCCCCCTCCCTTCTATATAGTGCCACACAGCGCCCCTCCCTTGTATATATACTGGCACACAGCCCCCCTTGTATAAAGTGCCAGACAGCCCCCTTGTATATAGTGCCAAACAGCCACCCTTGTATAAAGTGCCACACAGCCCCCTCCCTTGTTAATAGTGCTACAAACCCCCATTTTGTATAGTGCCACACAGCACCCCCTTGTATATAGTGCCACTCCCCACTCCTTGTATGGAGTGCTACACAGCAATGCCCCCTGTATATTGCCACACAGCCCCCTCCCTTGTATATAGTGCCACACAGAAACCCCCTTGAATATAGTGCTACACAGCCCCCCTCCCTTGTATATAGTGCCACACACCCCCTTGCATTTAGTGCCACACCCCCCTTGTATATAATGCCACAATGCCCTACCATTGTATATAGTGCGACACAGCCCCCCTCCCTTGTATATAGTGCCACAAAGCGCCCCATCCTTGTGTACATAGTGCCACACAGCCCCCACCCTTGTATATATTGCCACACAGCCACCCACCCTTGTATATAGTGCCACACAGCCCCCCTTGTATAGAGTGCCACACAGCTCCCCTTGTATAGGGCCACACAGCTCCCCTCTCCCTTGTATATAGTGTCACACAGCACCCCTACCTTGTATATAGTGCCACACAGCGCCCCTCCCTTGTATATAGTGCTACACAGCCTCCCTCCCTTGTATATAGTGCTACACAGCCCCCTCCCTTGTATATAGTGCTACACAGCCCCACTCCCTTGTATATAGTTCTACACAGCCCCCCTCCCTTGTATATAGTGCTACACAGCCCATCCCTTGTATATAGTGCTACACAGCCCCCTCCCTTTTATATAGTGCTACACAGCCCCCTCCCTTGTATATAGTGCTACACAGCCCCACCCTCTCTTGTATATAGTGCTACACAGCCCCACCCTCCCTTGTATATAGTGCTACACAACCCCCTCCTGTATATGGTGCTACACAGACACCACCTGTATATAGTGCTACACACCACCCCCTTGTATATAGTGCTACACAGACATCCCCTTTGTATATAGTGCTACACAGCCCCCCTTGTATATAGTGCTACACAGCCCCCCTTGTATATAGTGCTACACAGCAGCCCCTTTGTATATAGTGCTACACAGCCCCCTCTCCCTTGTATAAGGTGCTACACAGCCCCCCATGTATATAGTGCTACACAGCCCCCCCTTGTATATAGTGCTACACAGACATCCCCTTTGTATATAGTGCTACACAGCCCCCCTTGTATATAGTGCTACACAGCCCCCCTTGTATATAGTGCTACACAGCAGCCCCTTTGTATATAGTGCTACACAGCCCCCTCTCCCTTGTATAAGGTGCTACATAGCCCCCCATGTATATAGTGCTACACAGCCCCCCCTTGTATATAGTGCTACACAGACACCCTCCCCCCTTGTATATAGCGCTACACAGCCACCACCAAAGGAAAACAAAAATTTGTACCTACCTTGCCCCGTTCCGACAACAAACGGAGCGCTGCACATCCTCCGGGGAGGACGCATGCGCAAACCAGCGTGATTCAGGTACGTCATCATGCCAGCCTGCGCAGGGATTCTTCCTAGCGCTTTATAGGCTGCAGGCCTAACATGACCTGCAGCCTATAATATTCATTTGTATATGCGTCCTGAGGACGCAGATACAAGTGAATGTGGCTGTTGCTAGCACCAGGGCCCCCTCCGATGCTAGTGACGCCACTGGACATGAGAGTGCCTGTGCCGCCCAGCCCATAAATGTAGAGCCTATAGCAGCCGCGGGCAGGTCCGGAGCCCAAAGAGGATGGGGGCCCTGAGCAATTGCCCAGTTTGCCACCCCTAATGCCAGCCCTGTACAGGGGGCTGTGTGACACTATCTAAAAGGGGCTGTGTGTGGCACTATCTACAGGGGAATCTGTGGCGCTATCTACAGGGGGCACAAAGGGGGCGTTATTACTGTATAGGGGAAAAAAGGCGGCATGGTTACTGGTGGGGCACTTTTATTGTGTCGAGCAGTAAGGTATCATTATTACCATCTGGGGCACTGTGGATTACGACTTTGTTTAGAGGATTGGGTATAGGTGGGGAGGGTGATGGAAAGCAACATGTCTGTTTGTCAAATTCTGCAGAGACGAGTCATGGCTGGAATAAGTCGTCACAGTGGTCTAGGCCAGATAGAGAAAAAAAGGGAAAGTGAACGACTCTAATCAGAGAAGAAATCACATGTGAGTCACTGGATATAAATGTGCTGTAATCACTTATGTCGTCTGCAGAGCTCCTGTGTATAACTGGCATCAACTACTATATGGTTGTAATATTGGTCTTTGTATACACCGTGTTCCAAATTATTATGCACATTGGATTTAAGTGTCATAAACATTAAATTATTAGTTTTTCAATTAAACTCATGGATGGTATTGTGTCTTATTGCTCTTTGGATCATTTTAATCAATCTCAGACACCTGTGATAATTAGTTTGCCAGGTGTGCTCAATCAAAGGAATACTACTTAAGAAGGACGTTCCACATTATTAAGCAGGCCACAGGTTTCAAGCAATATGGGAAAGAAAAAAGGCTCTCTCTGCTGCCGAAAAGCGTGAAATAGTGCAATACCTTGGACAAGGTATGAAAACATTGGATATTTCAAGAAAACGTAAGCGTGATCATCGTACTGTGAAAAGATTTGTGGCTGATTCAGAGCACAGACGGGTTTGTTCAGATAAAGGCATAATGAGGAAGGTTTCTGCCAGACAAATTAATAGGATTAGGAGAGCAGCTGCTAAAATGCCATTGCAAAGCAGCAAACAGGTACTTGAAGCCGCTGATGCCTCTGGAATCCCGCGACCCTCAAGGTGTAGGATCCTTCAGAGGTTTGCAAGTGTGCATAAAGCTATTATTCTGCCACCCCTAAACAATGCTCACAAGCAGAAACGGTTACAGTGGGCTCAGAAATACATGAAGACAAATTTTCAAACCGTGTTGTTTACTGATGAGTGCTGTGCAACCCTGGATGGTCCAGATGGATGGAGCAGTGGATGGTTGGTGAATGGCCACCATGTCCCAACAAGGCTGCGACGTCAGCAAGGAGGTGGCGGAGTCATGCTTTGGGCTGGAATCATGGGGAAAGAGCTGGTAGGCCCCTTTAGGGTCCCTGACGGTGTGAAAATGACCCCTGCAAAGTACGTAGATTTTATGACTGATGGACTTTTTCCGTGGTACAAAAAGAAGAACCGTGCCTTCCGTAGCAAAATTATCTTCATGCATGACAATGCACCATCTCATGCTGAAAAGAATACCTCTGTATCATTGGCTGCTATGGGCATAAAAGGAGAAAAACTCATGGTGTGGCTCCCATGTTCCCCTGACCTCAACCCTATTGAGAACCTTTGGAGCATCCACAAGCAAAATATCTATGAGGGTAGGAGGCAGTTCACATCAAAACAGAAGCTCTGGGAGGCTATTCTGACATCCTGCAAAGATATTCAAGCAGAAACTGTCCAAATACTCACAAATTCAATGGGTGCAAGAATTGTGAAGGTGATATCAAAAAAGGGGTCATATGTTAACATGTAACTTGGCCTGCTAAGTTTTTTTTGATTGAAAGAGCTTTTGATTTCTGTAAATATGACCTCCTGATGCTGCAAATTCAACAAACTACCATTTTAGTTCTCTTTACAACCTTTAAAATGTTTTGATCTCTGTTGTGCATAATAATTTGAAACTGTCCATTTTGAGTTTTTTACTTCTAAAAAAAAATCTGTTATCATTAGGAGATTTGTTCAATAAAATTCGCATTATACTCCAACGGTTGATGGCTTGAAGATTATACTGACTGTCATTTGCATCGACTATTTAGGAAAATCTGCGAAAAATAACATTTGCATAATAATTTGGAACGCGGTGCAGTTTTTATTATTCAATAACAGTGTGGGGTTAATATTCAGTCACTATGTGGTTATGCTGTGGAGGTATTATTTGGACCTTATACTGTGTTATTATTGGAAATATTGGTCTTATAATAGTAAGCTGTGTTCAGTAACAGTATGCAGGTAATATTTAATCTGATATAGTGGTATGATTTAACTGGTTCCTGAACGCTGGCTGTGTTTTTATGGGCAGCGGTCAGGGTCCTTAAAACCCGCGCCATAGACTATTTACGAGCGATCGAGCAGCTGAATGTCGGGTCTCCGGCTGTCAGTGACTGCCGGGGACCCTGAGGAGAAGATAGAAGCAGCTTTTGCTGCTTCTGTCTTCTCCGATCTCTTTTACACAGCACTCAATGAACGCTGTGTAAAGGAATAGAGGCAGCGGCCGCGCCGCTGTCTCTATTGGTCCCGGTGTTCATATGACTGGTCACATGATCACCGGGTGCCGTTAGGGACAGACTGCTGCTGGGTCTTACTAGACCCAGCACAGCCCTATTAGTGACAACAGTCACTATGAGAGGGCTGATTTCCCCTGTAACTGGGCTGCTGTGCCTGGTGTAAAAGAAATAAAAAATATATATTAAGTTCCCAAAGGTCTTTTTTGACCTTTGAGGGACAGACAATAGTAATAAAAAAATAAAATAATAAAGTGCAAAAAAAATTAATAAATACATGTAAAATACCCACCCCAAAAAAACGTTCCCCCCGCCAATCATTGTCGTAACGCTAGCCCAGACTCAATTACCCTAATATAGACATGTAATATATTAAAATTTACGGTAGAAAATGATGATCACAAATAAAAGGTCTATTTTAGGGTAAAACTATGTTATTACCCCAAAAAATTGCTGAAATTTAAAAAAGCTTATTTTTTTACTATTATTTTCAAACTTTAAGAATAAAAATTCTAAAATAGCAAAAAGGATGTGTATAAAAATAATTAAAAAAGAAACCTGCATTGTCTATGGAAAAAAACATCGCAAAAATCACGTCGCTAGCCTAACAAATAAAAAAAGTTATAGCCATTTAAATAACGCGTGCTAAAAATGGCTAAACTGTGTCTGGTCCTGAAGGCTCAAAATAGCCCAGTCCTGAACTGGTTAATAACTGTATATGTATATAAATAATTTTTTGTGTGGGAGGGGGGACATATGGTTTGGGTCTTGCAACACTCCTGGACGCACTAGACGTCAGCAAAATAGTTCTCTCCACACCACCTTCAGAATTGAGTGCATTATCGATACAATAATTCAGCATTTAGGGCACCACTTTTATCTTTGTCCAGTGCCACACTTTGTCAAAAACCGGCCCTAGTACAGAGTCTACTTTTGATTTCCCTAAAATAGTGCCACTCTTGTTCAGGGGCTTTGTCTGGTATTACAGTTCGTCCCCATTCACTAGAGAGGGGCTAAGCTACAATAACAGTATACATATGCGTATGTGTATTAGACCAACACTGAAATTCTATTGATATAGGGAAACATAAATAAGTGTAAGATTAATAAGAAATTAGACTACACACTAGAGTACACATTCCAAAAAATGAATAGATGCATATAAAAGCAGCAGAGCCAAAGGCTTATTCTATATCTGTATACATTTCAAATAAAAAAGGAATGTGCTGAGAGCAAATTTTAAAGCCTCCGATTTATTTATAACAAGTTGTTTTTATGGATCTTTGCATTGCATGATGCGCACTCTGCACTTTTTCATATTCTGATGTGTTTATCTTTGTCATTTTCACATTTTCAAGAATATTACAATAAAAGTGCTTTGAAAAACAAACAAAATAAGACATAAATATTAAACAGGATGGTCTGAGCTCCCATTGTCGTGAAGTTATTCTGCGTTGCAGTAGGAGAGAACAACGGACCTTTGAAGATTGGCCTATAGCAAATAAAACTGGAGGAAACAAATTATAAGTTCAAAACTCGGATACAAATTTTCACTTGAGAAACAATTTCTGCTTATCATTCCAGCTTCTCCGCAGCAATTTCCATCAAGAATTGATCATTCTGCCTCAATGTTTTATTTGTTCAAAGAATTAACAATAAGCATTACTATTATTCCAGCCATATTTAAAGGGAAGGTGTCATGATTTTTATTTTATTTTTATTATATTGCTTTTAATAAAATATAAACAAAAATGTTATTTATTAGTGTTGTCACTTTCAACTTTTTAGACTATGTTCACACTGTTTGGAAGTTTGAGGCAGATTTTCCTCTCCCTGCACGCCGATTTTCACTGCATTTTTCGCCCGCTGCCATTGAGCGCCGCGGGCATAAAACGCAGCGAAATACACTTTCTCTGCCTCCCATTGAAGTCAATGGGAGGTCGGAGGCGTAAACGCCCGAAGATAGGGCATGTCACTTCTTTCTCCCGCAGTTTTACCTCTCGTGGGAGAAAACCGCCCCCGCCTCCCATTGAAATCAACGGGAGGCATTTTCAGCCCGTTTTTGACGAGTTTTGTGGCGCGGTTTCCGCGTAAAAAAACTAGTAAAAAAACTCTGGTTTTTTTTAATCTCTGTATGTGTCGATTAACGACACATACAGAGATGGAATACGGCACATACAACCCCACAGAGAATGCGAACGGGAGCCGTTCCATTCTCAGAAGCGTACGCCATCTGTGTGGGAACGGCGCATGCTCCGCTCTCACACAGACCAAAACGAAGCTCGTTCGTAGAGCGAAATCCGGCACCATTTTCATGTGGACCGGAAGCCGCTGCCGGACAGTAAGATGACGACTTCCGGCCGCGGTTTCTGGCCATATGTTCAACAAAGCGAAGGCGCAAGGAGCGTAGACCGGCGGCAGGAGCAGCTAATTTATATTCGTGTATGTAATGTGTGTATTATGTTCGTGTATGTTCGTGTGATACTGTCTGCTGAGCCCCGTATCTAATCCTCCTACACTGTGCAGTTGCTCAGAAAATGGCGGCACACAGTGTAGGAGGTCTGAAGACCTTCAAACCCATTCTTCTCCTGGCACTAGCCAGAAGAAGGGAAGGGGGATTGCGTGAGGACACTAGAGGAGAATGTGTCCACCATATATTTGCAGCATAAATCAATGAGGTTGCTTTACCACAGTGACCACGCTGCAATTTCGGGAACTGCTCCCTCTAGTGGCCAGCACATGGAAATGTTATAAATTAGAATCTAATTTATAATATTTCCTGACTTGTGAAAAATTAAAAAAAATAAAACAATGTGTAATCACTTAAATACTAATTATTTAACTGAAAAAAATAAAATAAATTCTGGCGACACATTCCCTTTAAAGCCCTACTTCACTGCAGTAACTGCATATGCATATGCCTAGTTAATTACTATTACTTTTTTTTTTTTTTTGCTTGACTTCCTACAGATAGCTGTCCTATGATTACAGTATGTTCTATCAGATACATGTAGATCAATGCTACTTTAGGCCTCGTGCACACTTCCGACATCGTTTACACGGCCGTTTTTGACGGATCCGTGTGGCCGGTTTAGCGGCCGTGTGCACTCCCGTGTGCACTCCGTGTTTCCGTTTCCGGGCGCCGAGCATGGTACTGTCCAGGGTGCTGAAAGAGTTAATGGGCTGCACTGATCGGTGGTAACTCTTTCAGCACCCTGGACAGTACCATGCTCGGCGCTCGGAAAATAAAATTTTAATGTAATAAAAAAAACAAAAAACGTTCATACTTACATTCCTCCTGTCCGGCCTCCAGCGATGACATTTCATCCATGTCGCCGCTGCAGCCAATCACAGGCTGTAGTGGCGGTCCCGCACGTCATGATGACGTCAGAAGGCCGGCCTCCTGGGATGAAGCTTCATCCCACGTGACTGCCTCTTCAGCCAATCACAGGCTGCAGCCGCCTCTGCAGCCAATCACAGGCTGCCGCGTCATTCAGGAAGGTCGGACTGGAGGAAGAAGAGGGACTCGTCACCAAGACAACGACCGGGTACGTATGAACTGCTTTTTATTTTATTTTTAATCAGCAGCCTCTTTTCTCTATCAGTGATTGATAGAGACAAGTGGCTGCCGATTAGTGTAATATTTCTGAAATGTTTTTCTGTCCGCCCGGTCGTTGCTAGGCTCCGTCACACACGGACGGCACACGGATGACTTCCGTGTGCCTTCGGTCTGTTTGGCGGCCCCATTGACTTGCATGGGCCTCACGGTCACGGAATCTCAGACCAAAGTAGGACATGCTCTACTTTGGATCGGAACGGAGTAACGGAACCGTCAAAAAAACTGAAGTGTGCATGGCCCCATTGAAATGAATGGGTCAGTGTGCTAGCCGTCAGAAAAACGGCTAGCACCCGGAAGGAAAAAACTGAAGTGAGCATGGGGCCTTACTGCCTCACAGACTGAGCATGCATGGTTTGTTTAGATCAGTGGTCTCTAATTTGTGACTCTTCAGTTGTTGCGAATCTTCAATTCCCAGCATTGTCACACTCAAGGCATGATGGGAGTTGTCATTTTGAAACAGCTGGAGAGCAACAGGTTGGAGATCACTGATACAGTACCTGTTCAGTGTGTGGGCTTTATTTGTGTTGTTTTGAACTTACAGCCAACTCCACTTTAATAATGTTCTATGACTATTTATTTTCTTACAGTCCCCTATTTTGCAGGCTGTAAAACAGCTGATTATCCTGCCTGGGTGTTCATTTGCATACATGTAGTTCCATGTACTTTAGTGGAAGTTTTAGCTACCATATAATTTAATACAAATCCTCCATGCTACACAGGCAGTTTTTAGATCCATCCAACTGAGGTAACAAAAAGCAGAAGGAGATTGTACAAGAAGTGATGCACTAAACCTATAAGACAAGAACTAAAAGTGCAGGAACAAGAAGCATTGTAAGTTGTAGAGTAGCTTAGAACTGAGTGGGAGGCTTGTATAGCAAATCAAGAAATGCTTAAACTAGGAGAAAGTCTTTCTGAATCTTGAGGAAGACTGCCGAGACTGCTGTTCAGCTCTTAGACCTGATATTCTTTGTATTGGGATCAAAGGAAAGAAGCAGGAAACTTCCACAGGGTGGTATGAAAAGAGCATAAGGAATGTTTACAAAGTGGCAATGACAGTACAAACAAAAAACACTGAAATCAGAAGATATATGTTGAACTTTGATAAGGAGACCTTGTAGGACCAATCTCATGAAGTGAGTGGAATCCATAAAAAGGTTCCCTTTTTTTAATGTATGTCTTACAGAATATAACGGTGATGTCAAGTGGTTTATTGCATCACTAAATAGGGTAAACATCTTATCACTCAGGCTGTTGATACAGGCTTCTAGGAATGGCGACCGTGCTTTGTGAGTGGATGACCTGTAATTAGTTTTTTGTGGGTGAAAGGCACCTGACCAATTTAAATTTATTGTAAATGTGTATCCATATATGGAACCCAGTTGAGAAAGTAGAAAACCGGATAACATGGGCGCTGCCACAAAGAAGATGATCATCGGATTAATGGATATCACTGGTTTAGTGAGAGAGGCTGAGGCCTCATTCATGAAGCTGTAATCTGACTGCATTTAGTCCTGCTTATTATTGGCACAAGACAAAATATGGATCTATGATGCTGTTAGTTTATGGTTATTAGACCCGCAATTGAGAAGGGAATTGTGGCTGTAATATGGATGCTGAAATGGGGCCAGATTACAACAATCTGAATGAGGTCTTGGCCAAATGAAATAGTCCATCAGATCCTGAAATACAGGAACTATCTCAATAAACCAGTGATATCCATTACTAAAGGCAATACATGTAACCACATTTGGTTATACGCTAAATTTAAGATCTCACGTAAATGTCACATGACCTCATCAAACGTGTTACTGGTGATGCAACAAGGTTAGAATGAGCAGGACAACCACCCCCCCCCCCCCCCCGGCTCTAGCAATTTGGAACACAGCAAGGTGTTCTTAAAACAGAACATATTTACATGGTCACTTTCAGCACATACTCACACAAGGAAATTAATCCTCATATTGGATTAGTAGGTGGAAACATTTAAATCATTCCATTATGCCCCTAGTGGCCAGCTATGCATGTCATTTATGCCAACTCGCATGCAATCATGTTGCCAATGTCTCTTCACCACGCCCCCCTCCCAGAGAGAAAGCAACAGCTTCACAGTCTAGTAAAGGGAAGCATATTTTAAGCACAGGTACGAAGGGTTACTATGACAAACGACATACAAAAAATATTGTTTGTCTAATAGCTTTTTTTTATAAAGAATACACCAGGTGCATGCATATTCATGAGAAGAACACTGCCCGTGCCTCCTTTTGAACTCCTCAAAGTCGCCTTATCTTTAAGTGATGGTGCCGTCACCAAGGAGGAAGGCACTCCTCATTTATATATCAGACACATAAGTTGTAGTTTGATGTATTTTATGTATAGTGATTGTACAGATAAGGCTTCGTTCACATCTGCATTGGGGTTCCGTTCGTGGGTTCCGTCAGACCTCTCCGTCAGAGAGACTCACAAAAGGAAACCAAACGGAGACCATAGCTTTCCGTTTGCATTACCATTGATTTCAATGGCAGCGCTTCCATTGCTTATGCTTTCCGTTTGTCTCCGTTCTGTAAAGTTTCAGTTTTTTGGGCGGAATCAATAGCGTAGTCGACTATGCTATTGATTCCGCCAAAAAAACTGAAACCTTACGGTTAAAAATCAATGCTGATGTAAATGGAAAGCTGGTTTCAGTTTGGTTTCCCCTGATGAAAAGGTCTGACAGAACCCACGAGCGGAACCTCGACGCAGATGTGAACGAAGTCTAACACATGCACTGCAGCTCATAAACCAAGGGTTAATTACTATATATAGAAAGGCAAGTCAAAAGACTAGTTCATGTTCAGGAATGAATGCAGTCATTAATATCTCAAACATGTTTAGGCCTTGTTCACAGATTTGGGTCATTTTTTGCATGAGTTTTTTTTCTTGCCAAAACCAGGAATTAATCCTACATAGAATAAATCTCTAAAGGAAAGACATAAGTATAAAAGAAAAATATATACTTTTACCTTTTTGGATCCAATACTGGATTTTGGTGAAAAAGAAAAAAAATATCTTTGGATTTTACATCTTAGTAAGGATCAAATGGTCCAAACTGGGAGACAACAAACTCAATTTACTGTTATCGGCTAAATTGTACAGAATTTCTGAAAACGAATTGTCGGAATAAATTTCACTAAACATCAATATGGAAAATCCTGCAAACAAAGAAGGCCTCCTGGAAGGATTTACTCCTGCTTCTTAACTTGTAAAGTATTCTAAATATAATTTATAATAACCTGAAGACTTTACTTTTACAATATTAAAGTATTAGAGATTACGGAGTGTTTGAGTTCTCTCCCTAAATAGCCTTTTTTCTTGAGTTGGTTTTCTATTACATTCGGAAATCATATCCTACCTCTGCCCACACTCTAATGCTAATGAGATTAATGTAAATACATTTTAAGGATATCTCCTTTTTCAATCTCTGTATAAAAAAGGGAAACTTCTAGAAAGGCTTCAGAATGTGATTAGCCAGTATTCTGTAGAATAGGTAAGGACAGCGCTAGCTCAAAATGATATAAAGTCTGATTGCATTAGGAAAGGATTACAAACCATTGTTGAAAATCTGATTTTGTTCAGTATTCCCATACAAAGATACTTTTCTTTAATTATAATGATCTATCTCTGTATTGTGCTTTATACTACAATATATATGATGTTTTTGGGAGAAGGCTTAGATTCTAGTAAACCCAATAACGTGACTCTAGGGCAGCGGCGGGAAAATAATGAAAGTAAACAGAACCAGAGCTGCAATCTTCCTTTCCAATGAAATTTGGAATTCTATTACTAATGAAAATAGGTCTGTTTTTGTGATTATTAAAACACTTTCACAATAAGAAAGCGTACTCTAAGGCCTCATGCACACTTCCGTCGGCCGTTGTACGGCCACTAATGACAGATCTGTGAAACACGGACTGCACATGGATGGCTTCCGTGTGCAGTCCATTGTTTCACAGACCAAATCAATGAAAAGGCTGAGACTGTTCCATCAAAAACGAACAGGAGTAGGACCGGTCCTATTTTTGACGGAATGACCGCATGGTTCCGTTAAAACATCTGAAGTGTGCCTGGCCCCATTGAAATGAATGTGTCAGGGTGCTATCTGTAAAAAAAAAACGGATAGCAGCCTGACGAAAAAAACTTAAGTGGGCATGAGGCCTAAGAAGCGCAATTCAAATGCAAAAATACTTTCTAGCTTTTTTTATTTGAAAGAAGCTTAGATTATCAGAATATCACCAAGTAAGAAATAATGAAATCTTGTTACAATGGGGTCTCAATTATTCCTTTTTTTTCATACTTTTTGTGACAAAAGTAACTTTTTTAGAATTAAAGTTAAAATATCACATGTTATGAAACATTGATCATATTTATTTACCCATTATGGCAAAGTAAATTCACTTATTGTTATTTTTAAGACAAGTGCCGGACATGGCGTATTGTACAACACTGATTTTGCTGCAAATCTACCGTAAATCCACAGCATTTATCTGCATATGTTAAATGCTGCTTTTGCAGCGGATTTGTCATGTATTTCACACTTTACATTGTAGTTGCAAAATTTCTGCAGCGTTACGAGTGCTACCTGTGGATGGCATTTTTAAATCCTCATCCACATGTATTGTACTGTAGATTGTCACAGATTTTTAGTATCATCTGAACTATAATAATACTTTTTATCACCCTATGAAAAACAAATCTTTTTTTTAGAATTAAATGTGACATCATTATGAAAATATAGCTTTTCTGGTGTTAAGTAAATTATAAAAAGTTCTGCAACTTTTACTGGCAGTGAATGACAGTGAAAGGCTTTCAGTATAAGGCTGGGTTCACACGACCTATTTTCAGACATAAACTAGGCTTATTATGCCTCGTTTTCCGTCTGAAAATACGGCTCCAATACGTCGGCAAACATCTGCCCATTCATTTGAATGGGTTTGCCGACGTACTGTGCCGACGACCTGTCATTTACGCGTCGTCATTTGACAGCTGTCAAACGACAACGCATAAATTGACTGCCTCGGCAAAGAAGTGCAGGACACTTCTTTGCAACGTAATATGAGCCATTCTTCATTGAAGTCAATGAAGAGCAGCTCAAGATTACAAAGGTCAAAGACGCCTCGCATATTACGAGGAGGAGCTTTTACATCTGAAACGAGGCAGCTATTTTCTCCTGAAAACAGTCTGTCTTTTCAGACGTAAAAGACAGTTCACGTGTGCACATACTCTTAGGCTGAGACTGGTACAGACCTAATATAGATGGGAATACCCTGTTTAGGAATCTGAAGCTTAAAGGGGTTGTCCAAGATACCATCATATTTTCAAAAACCCTTTTAATGCATGTCATTTATAAATGTAAATACATTTATAATATACTTACATTTTCCAAAGTGGCCCCGTTTCCAGATCCTGCCGTGGGGAACTTGACGGGTGACGTCACTCTCTGCACTGGCTCTGCTGCTTTGTTGATCTTGAATTTTTTTCCGAGTATACGACACGTCACTTGTGACGTGGTGTATATCGGCTTGTTCTGTTGTAACGCACATTCGCGGCCCCTGCTGTTATCTCGAGAACAGCAGGGACCGCGAGAACAGCAGTGACAGCACATGCGCGTTATGGGCTGTGAAGCAGAACAAGCCGATATACACCACGTGACAAGTGACGTGTCGTATACCCGGCAAAGAATTCAAGATCAACAAAGCGGCAGAGCCAGTGCAGAGAGTGACGTCACCAGTCAAGTTCCCCATGGCAGGATCTGGAAACGGAGCCACTTTGGAAAATGTAAGTATATTACAAATGTATTTACATTTATAAATTACATGCATTAAAGGGGTTTTGAAAATATGATGGTATCTCGGACAAACCCTTTAAACATTGTGGTATGAGGCATCAACTCCAGCATGCAGGGTGCTAGTAATAGCCTTGACGTAAAAGACCTCATATTGGGTATTCTCTACCTTTGTTCCAAAGTATATTACTATCTATAGAACTTCAAGACTAGAACAACAAAGTGCAACTTGTGAGAAAAAGGGACTCATGAATATTGAAATAAATGCAATATATTGGAATCTGAAATGTAAAGATTGACATAACATTGACATTTTGTTTTGTTTTAACATAAAAATGAGATAAATGTATGGAATAGTCCTATAGCTCAGAACTGCATTCTGGTTCCTGCTGCGACTGATATACGACCGCAGCTAAACACAACACTCCTCAGCAGAGACACAGTCTTTCAGTAACATTAGATGTTGAGGTTCAGGCAGGCAGTGATGGCTGGCGCACCACTCAGTAGTTTAGAGTCACAAATACTCCTCCATGATAAAGGGGTAATGTCCTCTTTCAAAATTGAGGCCTTTGACTAGGCCTCTGCGGCTGCCTGCTGGCTTACTGGCTTGTGGGGAGGCTCCAGCCCATCCACCTGCCACTGATGCTCTCTCCAAATGTGGAGGCTCCTGCCCATCACCCGCCGACCACAGCAATGCACCACACTTGCGGGGAGGCTCCTGTTTTCACTCGCTAATGCACCTGGATCCGATGTCTCTCAGGGCCCTGTGCTCTTTCTGCTCAGCACCTACAGAAGCTGGTCAAATAGCAGCGTACTCTATGGGCTTTGCCTGAAGCCCGTTAGATGGGGACAGTTGCCTTTTACTGACTAAGCACCGCCATCTAGCATGAGGAAGCAGCATAGTCATAGTTGCCAGCCATCATTGCCTGAAGATGACAATGCAAATAATCAGTGAAAACATAGCTTAAAATTGACATATATAAAAATATAAAAGAGTATCCGGCACACCTATTTTCAAACAAAGGTATTTTTTATTTTGTAGCGCCATGATACAGCGGCAAGCCGCTATCAGCACCACTAGCACTCGTCTATTCAGTTTCCCAGCACGGCTCAGTGCCTGATGAAGGTCGCTTAGACCGAAACGTCGCACTCTGCCACTGGCATTAAAACCAAAAACAAAATAAAAAAGACCTTTGTTTCAAAATTGGTGTGCCGGATACTCTTTTATATTTATGTTTGGGTTGGGCCCCTATCCATGCAAAACCTCACCCTTCCACGTATCTGGTGCTGTCTGAACCTATACACAAATTAAAATTGACATATGTCGCACAGACACGTATCGTCCTCTTGCACAGCACACCCAGGGAAGGAAAGCAAGTTAGCACATCACATAAGAAAAAATTAAAAGGAGCAGTGCCCATTTTTTTGGCACACCATATTTGGCACAATATGCAACATAAATATATAATGCAATAAAATAAAATTAGGGATCTTTTAAGTAAGGGGCTCACTCCCACATTTTTACACTGGCAACACTTACAGCTTAGCTGGGCTCCTTTAATACTATGCATTATATTTGGGGTGGATTTCTCCATCACATTAATGTACTGCAAGAAATATGAAGACTATTTATGTGCAGACATTGAGACAGACACTGAAATATCAGGTAAAGCTTGGAGATTTGAGCTCAGCAGCCTGTAAAATTGATAATTCAGATGTGGGTTAAACTGAAATGGTGCTCTGGAAATTCTAGATTCCATACTGTACGGATAGGTAATGCTATTATTGCGCTCCATTAACTAATTCTAATGTTGTTTAAACTCTTTCCTTTCTAGAGTGAACCGCTTTGAGGGAAAATTGGTTATAAGACTTGCTGTTATGTGGGATCTATACAGAATAAGTAAAGTAGTTGAAAATAAATGTTTAAGCTATAGATGTTTTTATGCTGATGAAGCTATACTTCTTAAAATTATACTAAAAGTCAAGCAAAATCTTTAACCACTGCAGAAAAGAGATTTACACACAACTATACCATCAATAAGTCAAATGTTGAAGACACTTTTTTCTTTCCTTGTCAGAGTTATGTTGATCGATGACATTAGGTGACTTTATGTTGGAACATATAATTTTAATTAAAATTATATTTTTAAAATAGTTAAGAAATAATTGTTTTGACGTCTGTGGACATTTCTGTGCTGGGAAAGCAGATTGACAAAGTTATGTTTGTGTATAGCATTTATGTTTCTATAAAGTTGGAAATGTCATCCTGTTCTGACAAAATGCTGTTCTCTAGAAAAAACAAATATTAATGTAGGATATAGTATTGATGACTGTATTCCAAATAAAAGTGACTACAATACCTGTGAAACTTGTTGGATAATATTAGCAACACTTTTACAAGCTTATTGAAGGAGTTAACAGAAACTATTGCTTTTTCACAAGAACAGCATTCTAGGATTCTCTTAAATAAATCTTCCACATTGATTTTCCATCTGTCAAACCATCTTAATTAAAGGCATCGGTGGTGCATGGAATTAGCACTTCAAGTTTTGTTCTCAAGGTTGGACCAAATCCATCATTAATTTGACAGATGGGATTATTGTCCTCATTTCAATATTTCTCTGCTTATTATGTACATAAATCAGATTTTTTTTTATAATAATGCACATTTCTTCATTTTCAGCGCAGTGACTTTTAGAAGGAACACATGAATTATCAGTCCTATGAGACCCTATATATTTTATAACTGACGTGAACAAACACCCCACATACTCGTTCTTTATGTTTTGGGAGCAGAGATATTGTTACTTATAGTGCATGAGAAGTAAACAAAGGACTAAAAAATCTGCATAATTACTTCTTAGTCACATGTTGTCTACCAGTTGTACCTGTCCGTATCACTTTTTTCTAAACGTGTTTCGTCATTAAAAGTAAGTAAGATGGGGCATGGCCGAATGCCGAGGAAAGCGGTCGCATAACTTAGAGCTCCGCTCCTAACCTTCTCCACAGCGGCTCACACTCGGCTTTCAGAGCAGAAAAACAGGAGCAAAGAATATCAGGATCTTCTGTAAAGGCTCCTAGATCACAGGCATGGGTAAGGGAAGACCCAAGGCGTCCGCTCCTGCAAAACTTACCTCATATTATCAGCCGGCGGGAAATGCGCAAAATGGCACCGGATACTCCGGCCATGAGGAAACTACGGAGTTTAACCCTCCTCTGTTGGCCCAACGTACCGCCAGCACACTTTCCAGCTCGGAAGGATCATCAGACTGCCCACCTCTGCTGTTCAATACGGATCACAGGTCAGTCCCATCCTCACCTTTACTGCCTAAAATGTGTGATCTAACTGAATCTAACTCTCATGAGGGGTCAGCCATTACTATGGAAAGCATGAGGAGTTTCATGTCTGAATTATGTTCCTCCTCACAAAAAGACTTCCAAACTGCATTTACCTCACTGTCTAAAGATATCAAAGACATAGGATAAAGAACATCACATCTTGAAAACAAGATGGATGAATTCACTTCCGCATATAACACATTAGTGGATGCGCAAAATGAGACAGGTGAAGACATGATGGCGGTTAAATTAAAACTAGCTGACCTAGAGGATCGTTCACGCAGAAATAACATCCGATTTCGAGGCATACCTGAGACCGTTTTACCTGAACAATTTAGAGACTTTCTAACTGATTACTTTTCTGTTATTCTCCCTGAAGAAGAACAGAGAGATCTAATCATTGACAGAGTGCATAGACTGCCTAAACCCAAACAACTCCCACAAACCATACCGAGGGATGTGTTGGCGAAAATTCGCTTCTATCAGACAAAAGAATCCATTCTCAAATTCGCCTTCAAAAATGCAAAAATTCCTGAACGTTTCACAGGTATTTCTATGTATGCGGATTTATCACCTGCCACCTTGAATCTCAAAAGAGAATTTACTCCATTTACTAAACAGTTACGTTACCAAGCTATACCCTATAAATGGGGATACATGGTTAAGCTAATTTTCTCAAGAAATGGTACTCCGCGCGTCCTCAATACACCTAAGGAAGCAGAGGTTTTGCTGGGGAAATGGTTTCCTGACTCTTCGCCGTCGGATCAGCAGTCGCTTAAAAGGAAGATCCCTTCATTATCCCCAGAGTGCACCAGGGTTGGTTCATCGAAACAATCAGCTTCCCCTCCTAGCTGAGGACTCTGAATGGTACTATACTGTCATTATGATCTATACCTCTATACTGTATGTATGATTGTCTTGTCATAACTTAATCTCTTTTTCCAGCATTTCAGCTCCTGAGAAGGTTAGGTAGGCACTGTTGTCGCATTTTGTTATTGTGATGTACTACCACCCTCACCATCCGCCAATAACCGCACAAGGTTTTGGTGTGTTCACTTTGAACAACTTTTTGTGTTTATTCTGTGGTTCAACTGTTATATTGTTCCGCCTACAATTTCTGAAACAAATATTCTGCAATGCACATGATTCTGTAAGTTTACTGTCTTCTTTGGTATAATATATGGAAGTCCCCTATGGGAGATCAATATAGAGATCTGGTTCATTTTATCTTTATACATAGCATCCTATCTTTTCAAATACAATGGTCTTTAAAACTTCATCACTAAATGTCAAGGGCCTCAATAGCCCGTTCAAACGTACACTTATGTGGAGGGAATGTAGAATGCTTAAAGGGAATGTGACGCTAGAAATTTTTTTATATTTTTTTTAGTTAAACAATTAGTGTATAGGTGATTAAACATTGTTCTAATTTTTTTAATTTTTTTCACGAGTCAGGAAATATTATAAATTAGATTCTAATTTATAATATTTCCCAGTGCTGGTCACTAGATGGAGCAATTCCCAAAATTGCAGCATTGCATGTGGTAAAGCAACCACATTGCTTTATGCTGCAAAATTTGAGAAAACTCACTCGCTCTAGTGAGCTCTCAGAATCCCCCCCTCCTTTATCCTGGCTAGTGCCGGGAGAAACGAGGGGATTGAACGGTCAAACCTCCTACACTGTGTGTCGCCATTTTTTGAGCTAACACACAGTGTAGTAGGTTTACATACACTAGTAAACACACAGTAAAACACTTACATACACAGAAATAACTTACCTGCTCCAGCCACCGCCGCTCCCTCCGGTCCGTCCGTTCCGTCTGCTACCTCCCGCTCCAAGTGCACAAGTCCGGAAGCCGCGACCGGAAGTAGTAATCTTACTGTCCGGCCGCGACTTCCGGTCCACAGGAAAATGGCGCCGGACGTCGCACAGTTCAACTTGGACTGTGTGGGAGCGGCGCATGCGCCGTTCCCACACAGACGGCGTACAGCATAGTGGATGGAACGGGCCCCGTTCGCATTCACTATGGGACTGTATGTGCCGTATTCCATGTCTGTATGTGTCGTTAATCGACACATACAGAAATGGAAAAAAAAATGGCAGCCCCCATAGGGAAGAAAAAGTTCAAAAATAAAAAAATGTAAAACACAAACACACAAAGAAATATAAAAGTTTTTAATAAAACACAAAAATCAAACTGATGTAAAAAAATTTTTTTTCGTGACACTGTTCCTTTAATTGTGATATCTTGTGTGCACAGCAGACACATCTTTTGGGTAAAGACTCCCATAGAGTTAAAAATGCCTAATTTCCCAATATTTTTTGTACTCCCAACACACATAAAAAAAGGGTACCTTAATAGCTATTAAAAATTCTTTGGCCTTTCAATTGACCCAAATTACTTACGACAAATGGGATAGATACATAATCTTACGATGCATTATTAAGAATGAAAAATTTACTCTGGTTTCGCTATATGCTCCAAACAAACTTCAGGGTAGATTTCTTAAGCACCTACTCAAACGCATTGAAGAATACAAATATGGGGCCCTCGTCATTTGTGGAGACTTCAATAAAGTACTAAAATCCTCATCTGGATAAGAGTCAATGTAAACCAAATGAGAAAAGCACAGATATATATATATAATATTACCTATAGAGAAAATCTATATGACACATGGAGAACATTCAACGCCTCTGAAAGGGATTATACTTTTTTCTCTCACCTTCATTAAAACTTGAGGATCGACTTTATTATAGTGGATCAATGGTTACTTCAACGAGTACTTAATCCTTCCATGGGCCTCATAACCTGGTCAGACCATGCTCCAGTTTCCGCCCTTCTCAAAGAAAAGTTTAATAATGTTTCCACTTTCCCTTGGCAGATAAACAACTCCCTCCTAAATAATGTGAACAGTAGTAATCAGATAGAAAAGGCATTGACTGACTTCTTCGACCTTAATGACGTGGAAGCTACTTCAACATTTAATAACTGGTGTACCCACAAGTCAGTTATCAGGGGTCATCTTATAAAATTGTCTGCAACTGCCAAAAAAATAAGACAAACTAAAACACAAGAACTATTATCAAACATTAAAAGACTTGAAACAATAAATCCGCAGTGTATAAAGAGTTGACTTTAGAATTAAAACAGTTAAGAAACCAACTTCGCCAACTGTTGTACCATAAATGTGAATACACCTTGAGGAGAACTAGGATGCGTTATTACTGGCAAGGTAATAAAGCTGGGAAAATGCTAGCCAACAAATTTAAACACAAAACCTTCAAAGCCAAAATTCCTTATATCTTTAATACATTAGGGGAAAAAATTTGAAATCCTCAAGGAATAGCTAACTCCTTTGCTGATTATTATAGTAACTGATACAACCTGCACACTGATCCAAACACTATCCAACCTTCCCAGCAGGTTATTGAAACTTTCTTAAAATCTGTCAATTTGCCATTAATATCAAGTGAGCAGTTAACCAATCTGAATGTGCCCTTTTCACTTTTAGAAGTTCAAAAGGTTCTTAAGCAACTTAAATCTCCTGGCCCAGATGGTTTCACAAACGAGTACTTTAAACATTTTTCCCATATTCTCTCTTTTCATCTTGTATCAGTGTTTAACCAAGCAATTGAGATTGGTACTTTCCCCCAGGAAATGCTTCAGGCTCTCATAATAACCATACCCAAACCCGGTAATACCCCAGATAAACCCGAGAACTTTAGACCGATTTCACTACTTAATGGTGATATAAATTTTTTTTTTAAAGTTATAGCAAATAGATTTGTTGACATTTTACCAACACTAATTAAAAATGACCAAGTTAACTTTATCAAGAATAGACAGACAGTTGATGGTACCAGGAGGATCATTAATCTTCTTCACTTTGTTGAAGTACATAAAATACCTTCCTTGCTTCTATCACTCGACGCAGAGAAGGCCTTTGATAGGGTACACTGGGGATACTTGAAATCGGTCCTAGACAAAATAGGTATTTCAGATCCAATTGGAAGAGCCATCTTTGCCCTTTACTCTGGTCCTTCCACAGTAGTTACACAGCTGGTTTTCTGTCCTCTCGTTTTACAATTACAAATGGCACTAGACAGGGGTGTCCTCTTTCCCCACGGATTTTTGCCTTGCTCATGTAACCTCTGGCCGAAAAGATTAGGACATCTAATCTGATTAATGGCATATCCATAGGTACCTATGAACATTGTATAGGCCTTTTTGCAGAAGATGTCATCATAATGTGCTCCTCTCCATTGATATACCTCCCAAAAATTGAAAAAAATATTTGGGAATTCAGCAAAACGTCTTATTATAAAATTAATACAACAAAATCCCAAATACTTAACATGGGTCTTCCTCAGAAAACTGTTAAATATCTCAATAAAAAAATTCCCTTTCAAATGGGTAGGGGGAACCCTTCCATATTTAGGAATTAACCTAACATTTCCTATTTCATGTATGTTTAATCAAAATTATTTACATTTACAAAAAGTCATAGGGGAGGACTTGCGCAATTGCAAACATCATGGGGTGTCTTGGCTAGGTAGAATTGCAGCTATTAAAATGCTAACTCTCCCTAAAATACTTGATTTCTCTAGAAATGTTCCTATATGTGTACCTATTACATATCTTACAAAGTTACAATCTGTATTGATGAACTTCATTTGGGGCAAAACTAAACCAAGAGTTAAGGCGGAGATTCTCTATAAGCCACTGCAGAAGGGGGGTTTGTGTTGTCCGTCGATAATACAATATTATCGAGTCTCTATTATGGAACAACTAAAATCTTTATGGTCTAAAGACTTCTCCAAATTATGGGTATCTACCGAATCCTATCTATTAGGAAAGTTGCATATTTCTGATATCCTTACTGCCTCTTCTTTATTCGGCACTCATGTACAATCCACACATCCCACTATTAAAGCAATTATGGATTTATGGAATAATTTTGTATACAGAACTGGCTTGTTCTCAACAAATTATAATAAATCAAATGCTACAATTTTAATGGCTCACATACCAGATCTTGACATATCAATCTGGATGGCCAATGGTTTACATGTATTGTCAGATTTATGGAATGAGGATCTATTCTTGTCCTTTGAAGATCTTGCTCAGACTTATTCTATACATAAACATGACTTCTATAAATACTTGCAGATCAGACATGCGGCCACACCTTTACCCTTCCCTCTTCCCTCCACATGATCACCCCTATATAAATGGCTAACTTCCAATTCTACTTCCAAAGGCAACATTTCACAATGTTATAAACTGATATTAAGTACATACCCAAATGCTCTTCAGAAGTATATTCATAAATGGGAGCAGGATTTGAGTACCATTTTCTCAGAAAACCAATGGAATTTAGCTTTTACTGCTATTTCTTTCATTTCTGGATGTACCAATCATATTGAAACCACTGGAAAGCTTTTATATAGATTGTATCTTACCCCCTCAAAACATTTCAGTTACTATAAAGTCTCCAATATTTGCTGGATATGCAACCACATAGGGACCATGAAACACAGTGATGGGACTGCCCCCTATCCTAGCTTTTTGGAAGAGAATAGGTAAATTCTTATCTTCCATATGTCGGTATACGATAATTTTGGATGCTCCTTTAACCCTCTTAGCCATGGATGCCGACAAATTTGACCGTACACACAGAACGATTATTCTACAATTGTAGTAAGGTCCAAAATTGCACAAAATTGGAAATCTGACCAAATTCCTACCCTGTCGGAAATCATACAGGGAATAAACAACAGTTGTTGGTTTGAATCCATGATTGCTTCCTCATTGAATAGGGAAAAAGTGTTTGATAGTAACTGGGATGTGTGGATTTCGAGCCGTTATTGTACAGTACTACAATGACAATCTTACTATTGAATCTGTCGCTTTTGCATTGAAAGTCTAACGTTACTACAGATGCAGTTATCTCTGCCCAGATTTCTATGTTTATGTTAAACTAAACTGCAAAAGATCGCTGAACTGTTAAAATGTTTAGATTATTATATATTTTATTTTTTACTCAATTATCACTGGCTTACTTTTGAGTGACTGTAACTCATTATTTGAATCTCACTGACTTTGTAAAATCATTACTTTACTTACAAAATTAAATAAAAACAAATGTGATTAAAAAAAAAAGTTAGTAAGATATTTAATTGCAGCTACAAAGGGCTAAGTTCTTGAGACAGATGGGCTCTTCGGATTACGTACTAATGATATAGGAGATTATCCAATGGGTAAGGACAAACAAGAAATTGTATACATTAATGTAAACATAATATACAGTTATAGAAGAGATAAATTTGTGGTTTAACTGTTTCAAAATCTTTCTTCCTCAGCTGAGTGTAGGTGCCGTTTACAGTAAATAGGGTGAGAAGAGAAAGACTGTTGTGATGCCTATAAGCATATTTTGATAGCATTACGTTTCCCTGTGTTGATATATTACAGAATCTCTCCAATCAGAATGGGAGGTATAACAATGTTAAAATACCCTAAAGATAAGTCTGATGGATTACAAAGGAGAACAAGTGTTGTTATAGTAGGATGCATATATGATAAGATCAACTTACTGGTCTAAGAATTGAAAAAGTGTAATAAACTTACGCAACCCTATAAATGGTGATCTACAGGTCTAACCGCAAGTTTATTTACTTTACCTGCCTTTCTTCTCTTGCCTTATCCCTGGAACCCTGTATGACCATTTGTTGCTGGACTTTTGTAAAGGATCTGCCAGACACAGCTTCTGTGTCGACGCCTGTGGGTAATCAGTCTGCACCTGCTCCTATGTCTGTGAGACTGACTCCATCTTCCACCACTCAGGATGGCAGGCTTAGGAGTGGGAGAGCCTATCACAGCCCGGCCAGATGGAGCTAGCTCCCACCCACTGTCTATTTATACCTGTCTTTCCTGTTCCTCCTTTGCCTGTGATTCTGCTCTGCTTGTTTGCTGGCTCTGCTGCTGCTGCTTTAACTACTGATCCTCTGCTTGTTATTGACCTTGGCTTACTGACCACTCTCCTGCTCAGCGTTTTGTACCTCGTGCACTCCTGGTTTGACTCGGCTCGTTCACTACTCTCGTTGCTCACGGTGTTTCCGTGGGCAGCTGCCCGTTTCCCTAGCTTCTGTGTATCCTTGTCTGTTTGTCTGTCGTGCACTTACTGAGCGTAGGGACCGTCGCCCAGTTGTACCCCGTCGCCAAGGACGGGTCGTTGCAAGTAGGCAGGGACTGAGTGGCAGGTAGATTAGGGCTCACCTGTCTGTCTCCCTACCCCGTCATTACACTTTTGCATGAATTCCATATACCAGTGCCTTACTCTCTAATTGCTTATGTATGACTACGATTTTGCATGCTGACTCTTTACCTTGTGTGACCATCTATTATTGACCCAGCCTGTTTGACTCTGCATCCTCTTCCTTTGTCGCTATAGGCAATACCTTGTACATTGTGTGACAACTAATATTGACCCAGCCTGTATGACTCTGCATGCTCGTCTCCTGTAGCGAAAGGCAATACTTTGTAACTTTTGCGACCATCTATTGACTCAGCCTGTACGACTCTGCATCCTCTTCTTTTGTAGCTATAGGCAATACTTTGTACCTAGTGTGACCATCTATTATTCACCAATTCTGTAATACTATACATCCTCTTCTCGAGTAGCAAAAGGCAATACTTTTTAACTTGTGTGACCATCTATTATTGACCCAGTCTGTATGACTATTCATCCTCTTCTACAGTAGCTATAGGCAATACTTTGTACCTTGTGTGACCATCTATTATTGACCCAGCCTGTAACACTACACATCCTCTTAGCTATAGCTAATACACTGTACATTGTGTAATACTTTACATTCTCTTCTACAGTAGCTATAGGCAATACTTTGTACCTTGTGTGACCATCTATTATTGACCTAGTCTGTATGACTATTCATCCTCTTCTACAGTAGCTATAGGCAATATACTGTACCTTGTGTAACCATCTATTATTGACCCGGTCTGTACGACTATGCATCCTCTTAGCTATAGGTAATACACTGTACATTGTGTAACACTTTACATTCTCTTCTACAATAGCTATAGGCAATACTCTGTACCTTGTGTGACCATCTATTATTGACCCAGTCTGTACGACTATGTATCCTCTTTTCCTGTAGATATAGACTATAAGTCCTTTTTTCCCATAATCTATATTTATCACCTATCCACATGATAGGTGATAAATATTTGATCACTCTCGGGATCGGTGTGGACCCAGCGGTCAGACCTCCACCGATCAGATATTTATCACCTGTTTATTCTGTGATTTTATCAAATGGTAATTCTAAAATAAAACATGTTTATTCGATGAATGGAGCAAACAAATGCCAAATGAGTCACCTTGACTAGCTCATACTATATTTACATGACTGCCGCATGAATGAAACACTTTTCTTACTATAACTAATAGCTATATCCAGTACAATCCAGAAGGTATATAAATATTTGCTTGACTCTTCTCTGTAGCCTGTAGTCTTCTATTCCATTTAGTAAATACATTTTGTAAATTTTTTGTAAAATTTGTAACATCAATTTCTAACAGAATTTTGTAACTGAATTTCAACAAGAGAACCAGATTAATTTTTTTTTGTATACTTCATTTGTATGACATTTTCTACATGAAAGGAGGTGATGAATAGGTGGAATATAGAGAGGTGCTTAAAAATGTCTCCTCAGTCTTGCATAATTTAGTGGAAATTAATATCTGCTAGATTAATATTTAATTTCCCATTCACAAATTAATGAACTGTCACATAACGTGTAGAAACACAGGCAAATATATATTTAGCTTTTTACCAGAAGCCTATAAATATCACTATCATTTTTGTGCCCAGGAAACTTACCATTACTGAACAAAAAGATGAATAATGATAGTTAGTAATGATCTATGATATAGCTGTAATGTCTACAATGCTTCCAATATATCTCTCTGTTAGAATTTTAGGTATGATCATATACAAAGCACAGCTACTTAATCAAACAATAATTATACAAACAAGTCATCTGCATTTTATATGTGTAGTATCTGACGTTTTTCAGAAGAGAGAAGTAAAAATGAAAACACAGTGCTGTGGAAAAAAAATAAAGTATTTGCTCCTTAAGGGAGAGTTCTTACCCTTAAAGGGATGCGCTTCAATGCCAATCAGGTGTCTTCATAAGTTCTGGTAAAGACCCTGTTCGGCGTGTAAACGCGTCCCTAATAAGGTCTTGAAAATATTTATGGAACTTGTACTTGCCAACCAGTAGCACTTTTGTCTTCCAATGTTTATACTTTATTTTTTGGTGGTGTTCTGTATACCCTCTGGACTGGAAGCAGCTGTAAACAGATATTTTACATTGTGTGCCTACAGTGTTGTACCTGTATTTTACGTAACTTTTATGAGTGAGTTTATTACCAACTTCACACATTGATTCCCTATTGTTATGGGGATATATAAACCATAAGGCTCTGTGTCCTTGTTTAATGTCTTGCTAAGGCCCTCCCTTAAAGGGGACTTTGCTCATTTATAATGGCCAGTATTGGTGGGGTATTTGTACATTTTCTATAAATGCCTGAGTGTGGTACAGTTTATTGTGAACTGTATCTTTGAAAGGAACGGTTTGCTTGCTACTGTGCTGTTTTTCTTCCCCTAGGTGGCGGTTTTAACTGTGTTGCGCTGCAATGTTACGTTTATTTGTACAGGAAGTATTATTGCTTGGCTTGCTGGCAGACTAAATTGCATGGCCTTGACGCCATCTTGACAGGATTGCCAAGCCATAACGGCAAAGGGAGCTTACAAGGTGGCTACGCTGTGTCCTGATGCTGTGGTTGGCGCTTGCTCTATAAAACAACAGTATTCCCGCCAACCAGTATTCAGTGTTCTGGTAGTAGAGGTAGAATCTGGTATGGACAGAAGGCTTCCTATGAGTGACAGAAAGCAAATAAGCCAGTTGTGTCTTACTATGCCTTGTATTGCTGGACCAACTCTTGTAGCAGGAAGGAGTTCTCTTAGCCCTGTCCGCGACAAAGTGACTGAGCCCGTTAGCCATCATCTACCTGCCTGAGAAGTGTCTAAGAACTGTGCCTCTCATATTGAGAGGTGTTATTTGTTTTTCCTGCTGTGGCTCGGTGTGTAGTGAACACCGGCTAAGGAAAGTTTAGTTTGCAAGAAATTTTCTGCTTCATGTTATCTTTGCCACCACACCTGCATTTCCCTTACCAACAGATAAAGAAATAATCTTAAAAATAAAATTAAGAATAGGGACAAATTAAAGTTATGTTCGTGACCTGTCACAGGAAGACAAAGGTTTATTATATTCAATAAAAGCTTTTATGAAAAGCCGTGAGCAGATTACTGCCCACCAGTATCTAACTGTGCCCAGAGCAACACCTACCTTTTACATAAAATTACATCTAGCAGAAAAGCACAAAATACAGAACACAAAAGAGCCTCTCTGGAAACAAAGAACAACATATTGCAAAGCCGTAGTCATGACAGAGGTTCAAATATAAAACAATCAATTTTGACTTCATAGAAATTGCTTTCGCCATTTGGGAAAGTGAATTTTTGTGTCGCAGTCTATTAACAGGGGATGTTAAGAGTGAATGGCATACCTGAATGAAGACTTTAAATAGCACATACTTATCAATGCACAACATGTGAGCAGTTTTAGCTGAGCACATAATTCCTGTAATGAATATTCCAGCTGACACTTCACTTTCTCTCTCTGGCTTCCCCATTTAGCCTGTTGCATTATTTCTGCGATATGACAAAGTTAATATTTCAAGCTGGAGCTGAAAAAAATCAAATGATCTCAGCTGGATTATTTGTTAGACTGTTACAACATGAGTCAGACTGAGTTTTATTTCCAGGATGACTTCTAGAAAATACAGCTTTACAACAGATCTCAAATTAATCAGTTCTGTAAAATGGATATTTTGGCTTACAGGGAAAATAGAGAATATTCAGCACTCAACAGTGTCAGATTGGTACTACCACTGTCCCCATGCTGTGCTTTAAATAGGTGTAGCACTGTCAAGGTTTGTAACAGATTCGGAGTCCATTGGCTGAAACGATCAGGTACAAGGGCACTAATCACAAGAGTAGTCATGAAACAGTCCAGGTTCGAAACACAGATTAGTGGCAGATGGTAGTAACGTGAGGCTGAATGTATATAGACTATAAAAAGGAAGCTCAATAGTCTGGCAAGGAGGTACTGCAACATCCAGGCCTATATAGGGGCCGCAATGGTGAGACCAATTAGGCAATCAAGGTAATGGAGTTTAGAGGCAGGAATCAAAGGGAAGCTAGACACTAAATCAAGCAATAGAGCTGTTGAATAGCAGTGGCTCAATGAAAATAGCTAGTGTATAGGACACAGGAGTTATTAGGTTTGAATTCTGACAGAAGCTGAGCAGGTTGATTCTGCACCAATCCAATTCCATCTGAATTTCCCAAATATTTTGGTCTTAGCGTCATACGAAACCTTCCCAAATTGCACTGCAGTTATCCCTCCCTCTAACACAGTTAATTGTGAGGGGTATAGTCGGATGACATTACTAATGCTGGCTTGGCATTAAAAAAAAAAAGTTGGATACAGTCCTACAAGACCTTAAAGAGTCAGACATGAAGCTTCAGGGGAATTGGGGCACTTATGATTCGCAGCAATTTTTTTCAGACCAAATCGAAATGGATGGCCGATTCCATCAAATCGGAAACTAAACACATTTTGGGAATTTTGCTTATCTCTAGCAAGGAATCCAGAGGCAAATGTCAAGAGAAGCTAGACACTAGATTCAACATTGGAAGCATCCAGCAGCACCTGTAGCTGCACAATAAGAGCCACTTCCTGGGACACAGGAGTTACTGGGTTCAAATCCTTACAGTTCTCCACTTTTTCCAGGATTCCCTCTGGGTTTGCTAGAGGCTGGCTTTCTAGGAGATATTTGATTACATTTTTTCATAAGGCCAGGAGCATTAAAACAATTTCTGATTCCCAAGAATTTTCCTCAGAGCCATACCCTTTCCATTGGATCTAGTACTGTAGCTTATTTCAATAGATTCTGGAGCCCAATATCTTTTCAACAATATATTCTTCACCTTGCACATTCACTGGTGGTGGAGAAGGCAAATTACGGCCTGGAAAAGGATTTTTTTTTAAAAAATATCTTGAAAATAGAGCAATGAAATACAGGGTGCACTTTCATAATCTCAGGAAGTATTAAACGAAAAGTGGCTGCATTAATTGGAGCAGATATTTGAAATGGACCAATATATTTCATGCCCAATTCTGTAGAAAGTATTTGCAGCTCTACATGATTTGTGGAAATACACACTTTGTCCCCTACATGCAAAGCAGGAGTTGCTTTCCGGTGTTTAATAGAAGCCTGTTTAAATTGTTTTTGACCATCGTGCAAGTTCTCAACAATCTTTTCTTGAACCTTCTGTAGTGTCGTTAAAATTCAGTCACTGCTGGAAGAAGGTTAGAAATTAGTAAATCAGGAATGAAGATTAAGGAAGGCCTGTATTAGCATAGAAAGGACTTTGTGATGTTGAACAATGCTCAGCGATATGATACTGTATGCAATCTCAGCTGTGGGCTAGTAATCCAACCAATCATCTTTAACCCCTTAATGACCGCCGGTACACCTTTTCACAGCGGTCATTAATGGGCTTTATTATAGGTCGTCGCCTTTTCACGGCGGCCTAATCAACGTCCTGCACGGTTCTCCCATGCAGGCTGGAGCCGGGGCTCGGCTGTCTGATGTCAGCCGGGCTCCTGCTCCAACGGTAGCGATCAAAGTTTACTTCGATCGTGGCTGTTTAACCCTTCAAATGCCGCAGTCATTAGCGACCGCTGCATTTTAGTTGTCTACAGAGGGAGTGAGCTCCCTCTGTCACCCATCGGCGGCCCGCAAATGCAATTGCGGGCATCCGATGGGGTGCCATGGCAGCCGAGGGCCTAGCAAAGGCCCCCAGATCTGCCTTGGCTATATACCCATTAGGACGTGCCAGAGGCATGTCCTAATAGATGCCTTTCCATTCTTTACTGACAGGCAATAATGCTCTGGTATACGAAGCATACCAAAGCATTATAGCAGCGATCTGAAGATCGTATAGTGAAGTCTCCTAGTTAGACTGAAAAAATAATTAAAGTGAAATAAAAATTAAGAAGGTACACATTAAAAAAATAAATAAATTTTTTTGCCATAAAAAGATGGTTTTATTTTGTAAAAGTGTAAAAATAAAATAAAAACGACACATATATGGTATCCCCGCAATTGTAATGACCCAAAAAATAAAGTTATCATAGTATTTAAACGGCAAGGTTAACCCCGTAAAAAAATACGCAAAAAACAACGGCAAAATTGCAATTTTTTTCCCATTTTCCCCCAAAATAATAATAATAAAAGATTAATCAATTAGTCCCATGTACTCCAAAATGGTAGCAATGAAGTCCCGCAAAAACAAGCCCTCATATGGCGACATTGACGACAAAATAAAAAAGTTATGGCTCTTGGAATACAGCGATGCAAAATAAAATTATTTTAGTTCAAAAGTGTTTTTATTCTGCAAAAGTAGTAAAACATAAAAAAACTATGCATATTTGGTATTGTCGTAATCGTACCGACCCATCTTCCACCACTCAGGATGGCAGGCTTAGGAGTGGGAGAGCCTATCACAGCCTGGCCAGACGGAGCTAGTTCCCGCCCACTGTCTATTTATACCTGCCTTTCCTGTTCCTCCTTTGCCTGTGATTCTTCTATGCTTGTTTCCTGGCTTGCTGCTGCTGCTTGTACTACTCATTCTCTGCTTGTTATTGACCTTGTCTTTCTGACCACTCTCCTGCTCAGCGTTTTGTACCTCGCTCTCTCCTGGTTTGACTTGGCTAGTTCACTACTCTTGTTGCTCACGGTGTCTCCATGGGCAGCTGCCCCGTTTCCCTAGCTTCTGTGTACCCTTGTCTGTCTTGCACTTACGGAGCGTAGGGACCGTCGCCCAGTTGTACCCCGTCGCTTAGGACGGGTCTTTGCAAGTAGGCAGGGACTGAGTGGCGGGTAGATTAGGGCTCACCTGTCTTTCTCCCTACCCTGTCATTACAGGGACCATTTGCAAGACACACTTGGGGTGTCCTTGCTCAGGCAAGGATCAGACGAGCTGGGGCTTTCTTATAGTCCAGGAAATCATGTGTGTTGATGATGATGATTTCCTACATGTGTGTGCGCTGGCTATTTAAGAGCGGGCACGAGCTTGCGCGCGCACCCTACGGGATACAGCGGACCGAAGCGGAAGTGCACGTTGGCGTCTCCTGGGAAGGAGATGGGGACCAGAGCTCACAGATCCATGGCTGCGGGCATCAGGAGGTGAGTGGACCCAACAGCCTGCGACCATGGATGCTACAGTAATATTCTAAAGCTGGCTATACACTTGCAGCAGCTGTCAGCCAAATAGCAATTTCTCCTAATTCCAAGCATGTACACTAGGCTCGGCTGAGCTTGCATGTTTATTTTAATGTGGAGGGAGGAATAAAAAACTTTAATTGGGGGGTGGTCAGGAGGCCCCCATACACATTAGATCATTGGAAAATTGTGCCATAATGTGCCAACTTTTATTCAATATGTATGGCCAGCTTAAGCATTTTGGGCCATTCAAACTAATAGCAGATTTCTTATCATGTTGTTCAAGGAACTTTTTGTCCATAATTCCAAAAGGTATGTTTGGCGCAAAGTCAACACTGCACATCACCAAAAGAACACCATACCCACAGTGCAGCATGGTGGAGGAAGTATTAGGCTGGGTTCAAACCCACTATTTACGGACGTAATTCGGGCGTTTTAGCCCCGAATTACGTCCGAAAATGCGGCTCAAATGCGTTGGCAAACATCTGCCCATTCATTTGAATGGGTCTTAAGATGTTCTGTTCTGACGGTCATTTTTTTTACGCGCCGCTATCGAAAGGCGGCGCATAAAAAAGACGCCCGTGTCAAAGAAGTGCCTGTCACTTCTTCAGACGTAAATGTAGCCGTTTTCCCTTGACTCCATAGAAAAACAGCTCCAATTACGCCCGTAATGGACGCAGCGAAAGACGCCTGCACATGCCATTACGGCTGAAATTAAGGGGCTGTTTTCTCCTGAAAACAGCACCGTAATTTCAGCCGTAACGGACGCTGCCGTGTGAACATACCCTTATGCTTTGGGGTTGTTTTTCTGCAGCTGGAACTGGGGCTTTAGTCAAGGTGGAGGGAATTATGAACTCCGAAGACGCTGTACCGTATACAGTGAAGGAAATAAGTATTTGATCCCTTGCTGATTTTGTAAGTTTGCCCACTGTCAAAGACATGAACAGTCTAGAATTTTTAGGTTAAGTTAATTTTACCAGTGAGAGATAGATTATATTAAAAAAATAAAAATAAAATTAAATTGTCAAAATTATATATATTTATTTGCATTGTGCACAGAGAAATAAGTATTTGATCCCTTTGGCAAACAAGACTTAATACTTGGTGGCAAAACCCTTGTTGGCAAGCACAGCAGTCAGACGTTTTTTTTGTAGTTGATGATGAGGTTTGCCCACATGTTAGATGGAATTTTGGCCCACTCCTCTTTGCAGATCATCTGTAAATCATTAAGATTTCGAGGCTGTCGCTTGGCAACTCGGATCTTCAGCTCCCTCCATAAGTTTTCGATGGGATTAAGGTCTGGAGACTGGCTAGGCCACTCCATGACCTTAATGTGCTTCTTTTTGAGCCACTCCTTTGTTGCCTTGGCTGTATGTTTCGGGTAATTGTCGTGCTGGAAGACCCAGCCACGAGCAATTTTTAATGTCCTGGTGGAGGGAGGTTGTCACTCAGGATTTGACGGTACATGGCTCCATCAATTCTCCCATTGATGCGGTGAAGTAGTCCTGTGCCCTTAGCAGAGAAACACCCCCAAAACATAATGTTTCCACCTCCATGCTTGACAGTGGGGACAGTGTTCTTTGGGTCATAGGCAGCATTTCTCTTCCTCCAAAAACGGCGAGTTGAGTTAATGCCAAAGAGCTCAATTTTAGTCTCATCTGACCACAGCACCTTCTCCCAATCACTCTCAGAATCATCCAGATGTTCATTTGCAAACTTCAGACGGGCCTGTACATGTGCCTTCTTGAGCAGGGGGACCTTGCGGGCACTGCAGGATTTTAATCCATTACGGCGTAATGTGTTACCAATGGTTTTCTTGGTGACTGTGGTCCCAGCTGCCTTGAGATCATTAACAAGTTCTCCCGTGTAGTTTTCGGCTGAGCTCTCACCTTCATCAGGATCAAGGATAGCCCACGAGGTGAGATTTTGCATGGAGCCCCAGATCGATGTCGATTGACAGTCATTTTGTATGTCTTCCATTTTCTTACTATTGCACCAACAGTTGTCTCCTTCTCACCCAGCGTCTTACTTATGGTTTTGTAGCCCATTCCAGCCTTGTGCAGGTCTATGATCTTGTCCCTGACGTCCTTAGAAAGCTCTTTGGTCTTGCCCATGTTGTAGAGGTTAGAGTCAGACTGATTAATTGAGTCTGTGGACAGGAGTCTTTTATACAGGTGACCATGTAAGACAGCTGTCTTTAATGCAGGCACCAAGTTGATTGGGAGCGTGTAACTGGTCTGGAGGAGGCTGAACTCTTAATGGTTGGTAGGGGATCAAATACTTATTTCTCTGTGCACAATGCAAATAAATATATAGAATTTTGACAATGTGATTTTCTTTTTTTTTTTGTATATAATCTTTCTCTCACTGGTAAAATTAACCTAGCCTAAAAATTCTAGACTGTTCATGAATTTGACAGTGGGCAAACTTACAAAATCAGCAAGGGATCAAATACTTATTTCCTCCACTGTATATTTGCAGATTTCTGTTTAGGCGGCCACAGATCTGGCACGGTTTTAATTTAGCTGTAAAAGCAGAATGAGCCATACAGAAGAGAGAAAGCAGAATACTTTGGGACACTGGAGCTTTATAACTTTTTTATTTTTACGTCAATAGAGTGGTGTGTGAAGGATTATTTTTTTGCCGGAGGAGTTATAGTTTTTATTGGCACCATGTAAAGTACCATATAATGGGTGAATTGGAAAAAACAGATTCCTCCATGGTTTTTGGGTCTAGTTTTTACTGTATATATTTACCTTCTCTTAAGGTAAAAGTAGATTTAACATATACTTTTACCTTAACCCGTTAGTGACCAGCCCATAGTGTTTTTATGTCGGTCACTAACGGGCCTTATTCCGATGCCATAGACTTTTTACGTCGCGGCATCGGAATAAGTAAACAGAGCAGAGAGCTGTCAAATCTCCCTGCTCTCAGCTGCCAGAGGCAGCTGAGGGCTGGGGGTGTACCTTCTCTGCCGGGTGAGATCGATATTAGTATCGATCTCACCCGTTTAACCCCTCAGATGCGGTGCTCAATAGCAAGCACCGCATCTGAGTGGTTTTGGAGAGAGGGAGGGAGCTGTCAGTGTCTCCGATGGCAGCCGGGAGCCTAATAAAGTCCCCCAGGTCTGCCTGTAATGAATGCCTGCTAGATCATGCCGCAGGCATGACCTAGCAGATGCCTTTCCATTTTAAACGGACAGGCAGTTATACACTGCAATACAGAAGTATTGCAGTGTATTATAATAGCGATCGGAGGATCGCATATTAAAGTCCCCTAGTGGGACTAGTAAAAAAGTTTAAAAAAAAGTTTAATAAAGTTAATAAAAAAAGAATGTGAAAAAAAAAATGAAAAACCCACCTTTACCCCTTACAAAATGCTTTACTATTAAAAAACCAAAATAAAGTAAAAAAGTTACACATATTTGGTATCGCCACGTCCATAACGACCCCGACTATAAAGCTATTACATTACTTAACCCGCACGGTGAACACCGTAGAAATTTAAATAAAAAACTATGGAAAAATTGCTGTTTTCTGTGAATCCTGACTTAAAAAAAATGTGATTAAAAAGTGATCAAAAAGTTGCATCTACTCCAAAATGGCACCAATAAAAACTACAAGTCGTCCCGCAAAAAAAAAAGCCCTCATACAACTGCATCGGCGAAAAAATAAAACCATTACGGCTCTTCAAATATGGAGATACAAAACCAAATAATTTTGAAAAAAAAGCGTCTCTAGTGTGTAAAAGTAGTAAAACATACAAAAACTATACAAATTTGGTATCGTTGCAATCGTAACAACCCGCTAAATAAAGTTATTGTGTTATTTATACCACACGGTAAACGGCGTAGATTTAGGATGCAAAAAAGAGTGGCGAAATCTCAGATTTTTTTCTATTCCCCCCCCAAAAAAAGTTTATAAAAGTTAATCAATAAATAATATGTACCTCAAAATGGGGCTATTAAAAAATACAACGTGTCCCGCAAAAAACAAGACCTTATACAGCTATATCGACGCAAAAATAAAAAAGTTATAGCTCTTGGAATGCGACGATGGAAAAACGTAAAAAATAGCTTGGTCATTAAGGTCTAAAATAGGCTGGTCATTAAAGGGTTAAGAGAAGTTAAATATATACAGACCAAGAACCAAGCTCAGCACATATATACAGCCCCAGAACCAAGCTCAGTACATATATACAGAACTAGAACCAAGCTCAGTACATAAATACAGCCCCAGAACCAAGCTCAGTACATAAATACAGCACCAGAACCAAGCTTAGTACATATATACAGCACTAGAACAAAGGTTAGTACATATATACATCCCCAGAACCAAGCTCAGTACATATATATAACGCCAGAACCAAGCTCAGTACATATATATAACTCCAGAACCAAGCTCAGTATATATATATATATATATATATATATATATATATATATATATAGCACCAGAACCAAGCTCAGTACATATATACATCCCCAAAACCAAGCTCAGTACATATATGACTACAGAACCAAGCTCAGTATATATATATATATATATATATATATATATATATATACAGCACCAGAATAAATACAGTTCAGTACAGAGATCATTTGCAAATTCAGTTTAACCCCTGCTGTATAAATTTGTACGACATAAAACGACAACTCCCAGTATAGCCTGAACAATGGTTAGGATATGCTGGGAGTTGCTGTTTAACAAAAAATAATCCTACCATCCGTCATCTCGCTGCAGATTATGCAGTGACTACAGTACTGATCAGTCACAGGGAGAATAAACATTTACATTGAGTGACTCACAGGTGATGACTCAGATTCTTTTTCGTTCTTTTTCTCTTTTCTTCTCCATCCGGTCCAGACCTCTATGATGACTTCTCTCGGGCACGGCCCATTTATGCAGTTCACAGCTCAGATGTCTTCAACTCCTCACTTTTCCAACATTTCCGCACCTGTAACGAAGATAAAATTCTCATGATGCCTAAATATAATAGTATCATACAATGTATGTATAATAGTACTATACACTGTACTCCTGAATATAATAGTATTATACACTGCACTTCTGAATATAATAGTACTATACACTGTGCCCCTGAATATAATAGTACTATACACTGTGCTCCTGAATATAATAGTACTATACACTGTACTCCTGAACATAATAGTACTATACACTGCACTCCTGAATATAATAGTATTATACACTGCACTCCTGAATATAATAGTACTATACACTGCACTCCTGAATATAATAGTACTATACACTGCACTCCTGAATATAATAGTATTATACACTGCACCCCTGAATATAATAGTACTATACACTGTACTCCTGAATATAATAGTACTATACACTGTACCCCTGAATATAATAGTACTATACACTGTGCTCCTGAATATAATAGTCATATACACTGTACTCCTGAATATAATAGTACTATACAATGTGCTGAATATAATAGTACTATACACTGTGCTCCTGAATATAATAATACTATACACTGTGCTCCTGAATATAATAGTACTATACACTGCGCTCCTGAATATAATAGTACTATACACTATACTCCTGAATATAATAGTGCTATACACTGTGCTCCTCAATATAAAAGTACTATACACTGCGCCCCTGAATATATATGTGTGTGTGTGTGTGTGTGTGTGTGTGTGTGTGTGTGTGTCTGTGTATATGTGTGTATATGCGGTTCCAGCGCTGGCCCCAGAAAAGGTAAGTATAAGAATTGTTTTGCTTTTTTATGTGTTACTAATTATTTTTGCGTGTTTGTGTTATTTTACAGGTTCGGTTGTTGGACTACGTCGGATTCGAGGACTACTTCAATGACAGCGTTTTTTTTATTCTCCATAAAATGGTTAATGAGGGTTGTGTTTGTTTTTTTATTTAAATAAAATATTTTTTCTATGTCCTTGTATTTGTTTAAACTTTATTATTACCGCCTTATTAATAGCTGATTGACAACATCCATTACTAAGGCGGGGCTTTATGTTAGCAGGCACAGAGGCTAACAGTAACCCCCATTATTACCCCGGTACCCACCTCCTCCAGTGGTACTGGGAAGAGCCGGGTACAGACCAGTACCCGACCATCTGTAGTGATGGTCGCGTACTGGGTCAGCCACAGGCTGGTAATATTAGTAATATCAAAAACAGTGACCCTTCCCCCGCTGGTAATGCTAGGCTGCTGCTGTTGTATCTGGCGGGGTCCCCCCCATTTTTCATAACCAGCCAGATACAAGAAAGCAGCAGCAGGTTAACATTACCAGGGGGGAGGTGCCACCGTTTTTGGCCTTTCCTAGCCTAATAATACCAGCCTGCGGCCGCCCCATTACCCGACTATCACTACAGATGGTCAGGTACTGGATCGTACCTGGCTTTTCCCGACACCACTGGTGGCGGTGGGTACTGGGGTAATAATGGAGGTTAGTGATGGCCTCTGCATTGGCTAACACTAAGCCTCGCCTTAGTAATGGACGCTGTCAATCAGCCGGCGGCCATTACTGAGGCAGTAGTAATAAAGTTTAAAAAACAAACAAAGACATAGAAAAAATATTTTATTGAAATAAAAAACACCCAGACAACCCTCATTAACCATTTTATTGATAATAAAAACGGCGTCATCGAAGTAGTCCTCGAATCTGACGTAGTCCAATGACCGAACCTGTAAAAAAACACAAACACAACAAAAATGATTAGTAACACATGTGGTAGGCGTAGGTACAGGGCCCATGTGTGATACTGTCTGTCAAGGCAGGCTTAGATACAGGTTCCAGCAGACAGTAATCTTATGCAGTGCATGTGGTAGGCTTATATACAGGGCCCTTCAGACAGGATCACACATGGGCCATGTATCTAAGCCTACCATGTGCTTATGTAAGATGCTTAGATACAGGGCCCAGCAGACAGGATCACACATGGGCCATGTATATAAGCCCACCATGTGCTTATGTAAGATGCTTAGATACAGGGCCCAGCAGACAGGATCACACATGGGCCATGTATCTAAGCCTACCATGTTCTTATGTAAGATGCTTAGATGCAGGGCCCAGCAGACAGGATCACACATGGGCCATGTATCTAAGCCTACCATGTGCTTATGTAAGATGCTTAGATACAGAGCCCAGCAGACAGGATCACACATGGGCCATGTATCTAAGCCTACCATGTGCTTATGTAAGATGCTTAGAAACAGGGCCCAGCAGACAGGATCACAAAATCTGTGATCCTGTCTCATGGGCCCTCTAAGCCTGCAACATCGTAGACTTAAAGGGATTGTCCAGTCCCTAAACATTGGATGGTCTATCCTCAGGATAGGCCATCAATAGCTGATGGGTCGGGCTCCGTCTCCCGGGACCCGCCAATCACCTGATTTGAAGGGGTCGCAGCACTCGTACGACAGCTGCTTCCCCTTCATTTCCCTTACTGGCTCACTGTGAATCGCCGACAAAGATTCACAATGTGAGCGAGTGACCGGAATGAAGGGGAACCACCAGCTCTCATACGAGAGCTTCGGCCCCTTCAAAACAGGTCCTGGAGGTCGTACCCCGCCAGTCAACTTCAAGCAGATAGGGATATTAAACTTACCCTCCTCTTCAGCCGCGGCGGATGTCCTGACTCTATCCAGGACCAGGATGCTGTGCGCGGCGCATAACGTTGTGATGTCATGCGCTGCGCATCGGAAACAGGAAGGTAAGTACTGTAGTTACTATAGTAACGGGCCCGCGGCTCCAGTTACTATAGTAACTTTTTATTGATAGTGCGGCCCCTATAGCTATGCCACTGGTTGGATGAGAGGTCCCGCTTCACTCCGGTTCTCTGAACCGTCTGTAATTTTAACAGCCGGAAAGGTAGAACCGGGGCGAACTGGGCCCCCTTCCAGCCTCGGGCCCCGGGCACTTGCCCAGATTGCCCTCATTATAATCCGCCCCTGGTCGCATCTTTATGGCGAGGACTGCCATCCATTCCTACCTTTGCATCAACAGAAAATGAAAAATAAGTATACTCACCTCACCACTTCTATTCTCTCGCCCCTCAGCATGCTGCGTCACATACAAAGTCCTGATGCTGCCCGCCGGTCATGATGTATACGGATTTTTTTTAAACTTAATTGTCCGATAGGGGGGATGGTAGTCCAATCTGGGGGGCTAGCTACGGGCCTCTATCTTGCTGCACTTCACAAAGTGAAATCTACGCCAGGTAGGAGCTGGCGCCGATTTTCACTAGTATTTAAACACGTTTTCTGGCATAAATTATAACAAATTTGTCGGGCCACTGTGGCTCTTTTGGGAAGCCATGCTTTCACAAAAGTGCTGGAGGCGGTGTAAAAATTGCAATGCCAATTGCAACTTTTGGGTCCTTTTGCGAATTTCCTTGCCAGAATACTGGCATAGAAAGGTTAATAAATTCCCCCTATGTATTAGTCTCATGCTCACTGTCCCACCAAGGATTCCAAACAGTCCAACTAGATTTCCAGTAAGTAAAAACACTCCCATGCAGACTACCAGGGACACCAACATGAGGTTGTCTTAAAGAGTCCTGAATGGTAACGCAGCCTACTTCTGCAGTGATATCATTTCTAACAGCTCAACGTAGAGGACACATAGAGAGCTTTATTTATTTATTTTTACATTTTAATATTTTAATTTAGGGTGAAATGCACTGTGAATGAATAGAACAATGTATGGATTTGTCACATATATCTAGTCCAATATAACATTCTTGCTTCCTTAAAGCGTACCGAACTTTTCAGGTAACTTTCCAGAATAAGCTGTCATGTGTGTCTCTGCATGTAGAATAACACTATTTCTGGCCATTTTTTAACTTGTATTCTTATGTCTCTTTTTTTTAAATACTTTATTAGAGCCTTAATAATGGCAGGTGTCTGTTTGACAGCGTCCATTACTAAGACGGGGCTTATGCCTCATTCACACGACAGGGTCCGAGTGTCGGCCGATATAATCGTCCATTTTGGGCCGTTTTTCCCGGTCGGTTTGCATCCGTTTTGCATCCGTTCCGATTCCATTCCGGGCCGTTTTGCCGTTTTTAACGGCTGATTTTGACCCGTTTTGCATCCGTTTTTTTCCTTGTCCGTTTTAAAATCGGATGAATATCATTTCAATTTGTTGCCACACACAGCCCTCTGTAGATAATGCCACCCAGCCCCCTGCAGGTGATGCCACCCAGCCCCCTGTAGGTGATGCCACCCTGTCCCCTGTAGGTGATGCCACCCTGCCTCCTGTAGGTGATGCCACCCTGCCCCCTGTAGGTGATGCCACCAAGTCCCCTGTAGGTGATGCCGCCAAGTCCCCTGTAGGTGATGCCGCCAAGTCCCCTGTAGGTTGCACACATTCCCCCCCCCCCCTTTCCAGGAGAAGTCACTGACTTCAATGTCCATATATGGACAGTTTAGTCACTGACTTCTCCTGGAGAGGAATCCCCGGCCACGGGGTCGGGGATTCCGCTTCAGAAGTGAGTGACGTCACTGTGTCCATATATGGACAGTGTAGTCACTCACTTCTCCTGTAGCGGAATCCCCAATCTCCGGCCGGGGATTGGAGATTCTGACTTCTACAGGGAGCAAAAAAAGACCCTCCTCCTCCTCACATGCACTCTGCACTGTGAGGAGGAGGAGGAGGAGAGAGAGCACGAGCAACGGAATACATGGCCATCACTCGGGACACATTCCGGTGATGGCCGTGTGTTACCCGGCCCCATAGACTTCTATGGAAGCCGGGTAAACGGCTGAAAATAGGGCATGTCCCATTTTTTGACGGCCAGGTTTCCCGGGCCGTCAAAAATTTGGTCGTGTGAATAGCCCCATTAAGGGTCTACTGTTCCTAATGCAGCCGGGTGACGGACGATTTATGAACGGCGGACGATTTATGAACGGCCGTCACCCGGCCGGGAAACCCTGTCGTGTGAATAAGGGCTTAGTGTTAGCCAGTAAAAAGGCTAGCCCGGTAGCCACCACCACCCACTACCCGGTACCCATTATTAGCCCAGTACCCACCACCAGCAGGGGTTCCGGGAAGAGCCGAGTAGGATCCAGTACCCGATCATCTGTAGTGATGGGCGGGCACTGGGGCAGCCGTAGGCTGGTATTATTAGGCTGGGAAGGGCCAAAAACAGTGGCCCTTCCCACCCTGGTAATGCTAGCCTGCTGCTGTTATGTTGTATCTGGCTGGTTATGAAAATGGGGGGACTCCACACACGCACACCCACCCACACATATATATATGATAGATAGAGATAGAATTATCCTCTTCTCTGTGTACTGTGTATAGAAGACATGATAGCAGTTAGGCTCCGCTCACTAGCTTAGAGAAAACTGAGAATTAGAGATAGAGCTTGCAGAGGGGAAAACTGCTAATTGGTGGGGATTTTGACACGGAAACCGAGTTGGAATCAGCGCCATTAAGCCCCCAAAATTGCCCCACAATTATATCAAGGGGAGGCAGAGATGTTATCTTCCCGGGCGGCTTATGGACACTCATGGGGGAAAAAAATGACATGCCCTTTCTTGCTTCTGCCTCTGGCCTCCCATTGAATTCAATGGGAGGCAGAAAAAACCCACAGCAGTCGTTTGCGAGCGTTTTTTGCCTGTGATCCTTGCATTAGCTTCAATGGCCTCGGGCGAAAACTGCCGTGAAAAGCGCAGAAAAAAAGCACAGGCCAAAAGCTGCATCAAAATTTAAATTCTGAGGCAGATTTTCTTCTGCCTGCAAAAAATCTGTGTGAACAGGGTCTAAGGGTGTATTCACACAGTGCAGTTTTGCTGTGGTAAACCACATTGAAAAACACATGCAATCTTTTCGATGTGTGAATACACCCTAAGAAAATATTTTGTAAAAACTCCCCCACACAACTCTCGTTAACCATTTTATTTTTAAAAAAAACGTAGATCATCGAAGTAGTCCAAATAGTGCTGCGGAACCTGCAAAACAAACAAAATTAAGTTAGGGTGGATTCACACGAACGTGAATTGCGTCCGTGCGGGCCGTGTGGTTTTCACGCGCCACGCACAGACCAATACAAGTCTATGGGGCAGTACAGACAGTCCGTGCTTTTTGCGCAGCGTTTGTCCGCTGCGCAAAAAGCGCAACATGGTCAATATCTCCGCGTATTTCGCGCATCACGCACCCATTGAAGTCGATGGGTGCATGAAAACCACGCAGGTCGCACGGAAGCACTTCCGTGTGAACTGCCTGTTTTGCGCACCAGCTGTCAAAAGGATGAATGTAAACAGAAAAGCACCACGTGCTTTTCTGTTTACAAACATCCAAATGGCATGTCATAATTATGGCGGCTGCGCGAAAAGCACGCAGCCGCGCATCATATGATGCTGCCTCACAGAGCAGGCAAGTGGCTTTTGCGCAGGAAAAACGCTGCGTGTTTTGCGTGCGCAAAAACGCCACGCACGTCTGAATCAGCCCTTAGTAATATGAAAAATATTTTTTTTTATACTCACCTACAGCAGACTTCTCTCTTCTCCCCTGCGCCGCAATGGACACTAGACGTCAATGAAAAATAATTCCCTTAGGGCATGTTCACACGTTGCTAAAAAAAAAAAACTACATGTAAATGTGTTAAATACACTAGCGTTTCTTGTGAAGGGCTTTTTTAAAATACAGGCGTTTTTACGTGGTTATTTTTTGTGCGTGCTTTTTGCATGTTTGGCACGTAATTAGGACTCCCACTGACTATGGGAACATTTACCACGTTTTACGCACCACAGAATTGACCTGACGCTTTTTTACGCAGCGTGTTTTTTAAAAACGCTCACATAAAAAAGCGCGTTGTATGTACAAACGCCATGCTTTCCCATTGATGTAAATGAGAAGCTTAATCAAGAGTTTTATTACATGTTTTTTGCACATTTTTTGAAGCATTTTGTGCGTGTTTTTTGGTGTGTAATTCTTGTTATCCCATTGAGTGCTGTATATGTCCCAGGACTTATTTTTTCTCATTTTCCTTTGTGTCATTAGGCCTGCCATTAACTATGGGAACATTTGTCACTTTTTACGTGCCAAAGAATTGACCCAACGCTTCTTTTTTCCGCAACGCCTGTTTTAAAAACGCTTGTGTAAAAAAGCCTGTTGTATATACTAACGACGAGCTTTCCTATTGATGTAAATGGGAAGCTTATTCAAACGTTTTTTTACGCATTTTTTAAAAAAGTTTTTGGAGGCATTTTGTCTGCGTTTTTTGGTGCTTAATTAGGACTGCCATTGACTATGGGAACACTTGTTGCCTTTTACGTGCCAAAGAATTGAATTGACTATTCTTTTTTCCACAACACGTTTTTTAAATATGCTTGTGTAAAAAAGACTGTAGTATGTACCAACGATGCGCTTTTCTTTGGATGTAAATGGGGAGCTTATTCAAACGTTTTTTTACACATTTTTTGGTGCATAAAATAGGACACAAAATACGTCAAATGCATGCCGTGAAAACCTGTCAACTAAAAAGTCAGTCACCACAGGGTCTTCCTTCTTGACTTTCATCATTCTCAGCCTTTTGGTGTGTCCTAGAGCTCTGCCGGCTACCATTTGTAGAATCACTCCCAAAATGGAGACAAACCTTGGCAATTTGAAGACACCTCTTCCTGGCTTGAAGCCAAAAACAGGGAGGGGTGGTGAGTGTGGTCACTAATAGGGAGAGTGTTCCTCCCAAATTTACAGCAATTGAGTTAGGTTGATTTGCCTGATTCACCTTGCTGTAATTCTGAAAAGTGCTCCCTCTGGTGGCCAACATAAGAAAACATGTCAAATTATTATTTCATTTTTAATGCTTCCCACCTTGTGGAAGAAATAAAATACACAAAAAAAACAAAAAAAAAAAATAAATAAGCATGAGTAACTTACTAAAAAAAAAAAAATTTGCGACACATTCCCTTTAAGAGTAAAATCATGGACACTTTTCTATGCAGTAGACAACCATATACTCTCTGGTGAGCTATACTCATTGCATGCAGCTATTTCTAAAGTCTTGAGAGTGTAATTTCCTTAGCTAACATAACTAAACCAAGCACACTGCTAAAAAAAAAACCCTCAGGAGTAAAATGAAGAAAGCCTCTCAATCTGCCTGAGCTCTATGCTAAGTGTTCTCAAATGAAAAATAAAAAAAATGTCTTCAATATGTTGAGAACAGCAGAAATGACAATCAGAATTTATGTGTAAAGTATCCCAGTATTAAAAGTTGTCTAGAATTCATTACTAGAGGATTTTTTCTTCTTTCCAAAAAAAAATAATAAAAAAATTCCCAGAAAACAAAAATTAATAGGTGGTTTGAGAAAAAATATAAACAATTTTGGAGTTAAGAATGTTGTTTACAGGTGAATCTACCTAACTCACTACAATCAAACCCTGCGTAGTATCTATCTGCCCCCTACAGTCCCCAAATCTACACTGAATAACCACTTTATTAGAGACACTTGCCCTTTCACGATTGGCGCTTCCTTGTATAGAAACTAGACAAGTGACCCTAGAGTGCAACAGGACTGGTGACACCTATACAAGTTTTCTGCATAGGGAAATTAAATGGTAGTAACACTTGATACGACGTCACCAAGGGATTAAATCAATCCCAGAACTTTTAATTTCCTTTGAATTGCTAGGGCATATGTTCAATGTAAAGTAGTTGATATATTTTTTTCTATAATCTTTTTTGCTTTTGTTAGCGCAAATAGAAGATACTTTGCCATAAGACAACAGCGCTAAAAGTTTATGAACGATATGAAAAGATAAAGAGTAACGATGGATCCAACAATGAAGTTGAATTGACAGATGTCCCTGTGTTGATGAATTGGACCAGGATAAGTAATACGCATTTGGTGAGGACTTTCAGTATCTATAACAAAATACCACTGTAATTATGATAAGAATGTAACGAAAGCGATGGATGTCTAGTGTATTGATTAATTGGCTTGTGATATGAATTATATCGTATTACATGAGGAATTTTTAAGTGCTTATGGGAGTATCGCTCTATATATCCACGATGTATATCCTTATAAAAATAGATTTTTTTTTCGTATTTATGGATGTTGGCATAGGGACCTTGACTTGTGCTGCACTTCCTTTAAAAATGGGGGGGGGGGGGGGGCACTGTGATTCTGGTCTCCTACACACGCAATCACATAGACATTATATTATATTTATGTCATGTCTTTGTAGCACATTTTCTTCTTTTGTCCCTTTTGATGCACATTGTGTCATGCTTTTGGATACTGTGCAATATTTATTACGGTTTATTATATTTTGGTGTACAATCATAGTTTTACTGTAGCCTTTATACTTTTCACAATTGACAATTTTTAGTAGTATGTGTCTCACTTTGCTTATGCTCTGTCTATAAGTTCTGATATTATGGTAATTGAAAGCGAGCTATTATTATTAACAAGTTATTTTTTGGGGATGGCACTTCCAGCGGGACACCTTTCCCATGGTTAACCTCCTGTAGCAGTGCTGCTGTGGTATGTATCCATGGTTACGGTCTCCTGCCTAAACCACTATTCACTTCTATTTTTTTTTTTAAATATAGCAATAAATGATTTTTTTCCCAATAATATATAATGTCTGTACGCTCTGACAAAAGAAAGTTTTTATGTGAGCGATATCAGTGACTATTAGTAATTTTTTGGAGGCACTGCCGCGTGATGTTTGTCTCTGTGCAACCACTCTGCAGAGTAAGCTGTGGACTGGTCTCCATGGTCATGGCCTCCCACCTGTACCGGCATTTACCCATTCATTCGTTTTTTGAACACAGGAATAAGGAATAATTTTTTTCCAAAAGTATATATTGGTCGTGTGTTTTGATATAGCACCATCATTTACCACATCTATTTTCTGTATGCTCCGTTTATGAAAGTTCAAGTGTGAGCTAAAATATTGTGCACTGATCACTTTATGGTGTGTAGCACTGCCTGTGTGATGTTTGTCGCCGTAGTAACCTCCCTTCAATGTTACTACTGGGGAGTAGTTTCCATGGTGACGCCCCCCTGCCTGCACTGCTACTTTAACTTAAACTTCCGGTATCCCCTTTTCTTTTATTATATTATATTAACCCCTTCCCGACATTTGCCGTATGGATACGTCATGGAAAGCTAGTGCTTCCCGCATTTTGCCGTATCCATACGACAAATGGTGGACACCGGCTCAGAAGCTGTGTCGGTGCCATCATCGCCGGATGTCAGCGGTGTACTACAGCTGACAACCAGCTGTAATGGCGGGGACCGAAATTAGCTTCGATCCCCGCCATTAACCTCTTAAATGCAGCGGTCAAAAGCGATCGCTGCATTTAAGTGGTTTGCAGCTGATCGGAACCCCAGCAACTGGAGGCCTAATACTGGCCTTCCGGTCTGCCTAGCACAGACGTTTCCCAGGCCCCGCCCAGAGGCGGAGCTTGAAAGGCTTCTGTAGCTGACGGCAAGATGGCGTCGGCCCAGGCGCAGAGCCGTCGTCATCAGCAGTGGATGTCAGCTATATGTTACAGCTGACATCCACCTGTAATGGCAGCAACCGGAGCTAGCTCCTATTCCTGCAATTAAACCCTTAGATGCTGCATCTTAGAGGTTGCTAGCAGATCGGCAGCCCTGCCATGCAATCAGGACTGCCAATGCTGCTATGGCAACATGAAGCCTAACAATGGCCTCCTGCTCTGCCATTACGGAAGCCGATTAGGCCCCGCCAGGAGGCAAAGCCTAATCGGCTTGCTGTCAGTGAATAACTCACAGATCTAATACATTGCACTACATAGGTAGTGCAATGTATTGGAAAAAAAAGAACAGACAGTTGGACCTTGATTATAAAACATATAATAAAAGTTTCAAGTAATAAAATAAAACACAATCACCCTTTTCCCTTATCAAGTCCATTATTATTGAAAAAAAATAATAAACCATACATATTTGGTATCGCCAGGTCCATAATGGCCTAAACTATAAAAGTATTACGTTATTTATTCCAAGCGGTGAACAGCGTAAAAAAAACAGTAAAAAACTATACCAGAATTTCTGTTTTTTGGTCACTTTGCCCTACAAATATTGGAATAAAAAGTGATCAAAAAGTTGCATGCATCCAAAAATGGTACCTATATAAACTATAGCTCGTCTTGCAAAAAAACAGCAATCATACAGCTTTGTCGACGAAAAAATTAAAAAGTTATGGTTCTCACAACTTGGCGACAGAAAAAATACTTTCTTTTTACAAAAGTAATTTTATTGTGCAAAAAGTTGTAAAACATAAAAAAGTGCCATAAATTAGGTATCGTCGGAATCGTACTGACCCGCAGAATAAAGTTAACATGTAGTTTATAATGCATGCTGAACGCTGTATAAAAAATCCCCTACAAAACCATGCCAGAATTGCTGTTTTTTGGTCACCTTGCCTCCCAAAAAATAGGATAAAATGTGATCAAAAGTCACATGTACCCCAAAATGGTACCAATAAGAGCTACAGCTCGTCCCGCAAAAAATCATCCCTCATACCACTACGTCTATGAAAAAATAAAATGAGTTAAGGCTCCAATAAGCCAGGAAAGAAAAAATATGCAGTTGTGCAGGCCCGAGGGGAACATTTCGTCTGTTTCAATAGCCGAATTATCAGGGGCCTAAAATTAGGCAACCAGGAAGGGTAGGGCCCAAACATATCTGCTGGAAGCGAGGGCACCCGCATTACACCAGGACAACACTTCCCAGCAAAATTCCCCAAACTACAAAGGTGCAGCGTGTGGACCAAAAGGGGGATAAGGACGGACATTTATCAGTGCGACACCGGCCTGTGCAGAAAGGATTGCTTCACAGAGTAACACACATATATGGATTATTTTATTGTTTTCTTAACCCAATTATTATACCACCTGACTAAGCCCCTGATGTACTCTGCCCAGGCTTACATATGCGCCCACATTATATATATAAACACCAGCAATACTCAAACAAAACTACTATCAAGCAAATCCACCCTCCAAAAGCCAAATGGTGCTCCCTCCCCTCTGAATCCTACAGCATGCCCAAACAGCAGTTTACTTCCACATATATGGCATCGCCATACCCGGGAGAACCCTTTTAACAATTTTTGGGGGGTGTGTCTCCAGTGGCATAAGCTGGGCACGACATATTTGCCACTGAAATGTCATATCTAGGGAAAAATTGAAATTTTTACTTTGCACCATCTGCAGCGCAATAGTTTATGTAAAAGTCCTGTAGGGTTAAAAAAAACTCACTACACCCCCTAATAAATGCCCGGTGCTGTTTCCAAAATAGGGTCACTTCTCAGGGGTTTCATTTATTATTTCACACAAGAGCCTCTACTATTGTGAACCAATACTTTGTAAATCACCAAATTAGGCCTAAATTTTACATGGTACTCTTTCACTCCTGAGCTCTGTCAAATGTCCAGGCAAAAGATTAGGGCCACATGTAGGGTGTTTCTAAAACCGGGAAACACAGCATAATAATTGGAGAGCTGTCTTGTTATGGTGGCACAAGCTGGGCACCACATATTGTCATATCTATGGAAAAAATCCCATCTTTCACTCTGCAGCATCGAGTGCACACTAATTTCTGCAAAACAACTGCGGGGTTAACATGCTCACTACACCCCTAGGTGAAAACCTTGAGGGGTGTAGTTTCCAAAATGTGGTCACTTCTGGGGGGTTTCCACTGTTTTGGTCCCACAGGGGCTTTGCAAAAGCGACATAGCGCCCAGAAACCAATCCAGCAAAATCTACACTCCAAAAGCCAAATGCCACTCCTTCCCTTCTGAGCTCTGCCGTGTGCCCAAAAAGTAGTTTATGACCACATATGGGGTATTGCCGTACTCGGGAGAAATTGCTTTCCAAATGTTGGGGTTCTTTTTTTCCTTTATTTGTGGAGAAAATGAAAAATTTTGAGCTAAAGCTACATCTTATTGAAGAAAAGGGATTGTTTTTATTTTGACTGCACAATTCTAATAAATTCTCTAAAAAACCTGTTGTGTCAAAATGATCACTACACCCCTAGATGAATTCCTCAAGGGGTGTAGTTTCTTAAATGGAGTCACTTTTTGGGCGTTTTCATTTTTTTATCCCCTCCGGAGCTTTGCAAATGCGACATGGCCTCCGCAAACCATTCCTGCTAAGTTTGAGCTCCAAAAGCCAAATGGCTCTCTTCTCCCTTACTCGGGAGAAATTGCTTTACAAATTTTGCAGTTCTTTTTCCACTTTAGTTCTTGTGAAAATGAGATAAAATTAGCTAAACCTACAAATTCGTAGAAAATTTTTATTTTTTTTATTTTCACGGCCTAATTCCAATAATTTCTGCAAAAAACCTGTGCGGTCAAAATACTCACTATACCTCTAGATAATTTCCTCAATGGATGTAGTTTCCAAAATGGGTCACGTGTGGGGGGTTTCCACTGTTTTGTCCCCTCAGGTGCTTTGCAAATGTGACATGGCCTCCGCAAACCATTCGTGCTAAATTTGAGCTCCAAAAGCCAAATGGCTCTCTTTCCCTTATAAGCCATGCTGTGAGTCCAAACAGCGGTTTATGACCACATGTGGGGTATTGTTTTACTCGGGAGAAATTGCTTTACAAATTTTGTAAATTTAACCTCTACATTGCTTTAATTCCTGTGAAAAGTCTAAAGGGTTAAGAAACTTTCTAAATGCTGTTTTGAATACTTTGAGGGGTGAAGTTTTTAAAATGGGGTGACTTATTGGGGGTTTCTAATATATAAGGCCCTCAAAGCTGCTTCACATCTGAAGTGGACCCTGAAAAAATTGCCTTTTGAAATTTTCTTGAAAATTTGAGAAATTGCTGCTAAAGTTTTAAGCCTTGTAACATCCTAAAAAAATAAAAGAATGTTCAAAAAACAATGCCAATCTAAAGTAGACATATGGGGATGTTAATTAGCAACAAGTTTGTGAGGTCTAAATGCCTGTCTTACAAGCAGATACATTTAAATTTAGAAAAATTCAAATTTTCACAATTTTTCGCAAAATTTTGGTGTTTTTCACAATTAAATACTGATTGTATCGATTAAATTTTGCCAGTAACATAAACTCCAATTTGTCACGAGAAAACAATCTGAGAATCGTTTGGATACGTAAAAGCATTCCGAAGTTATTACCACATAAAATGAAACATGTCAGATTTGAAAAATGAGGCTCTGTCAAGAAGGTCAAAAGTGGCCAAAGAGGGAAAGGGTTAACATGGTTGTATTTGTGTTTATTGGTGAGATGGGAGAAGTCGTTTCCCTTACTATAAATTCTTTATATACTGGATCGTGCAAAATAGATCATCTTTCTCTTGCTTCGGTACGGTGCATACATACGCTCCTGTGAACTGACTTGACGAAGTACCGGTAGTTGTCATGTGAAGGGCGGACATTCACTTGCTTGGTTAGCCTTATCAGGGCTCAATTCTAGATATGGAGCCTGGTTTAGGTCTAATTACTACTAAAATTGTAATAACACTTTTGTAGATTGAGATTTTTACTCATTCTTAAGGGGGGTTTTAAACTGGCAGATTATCGTGCAGACGAGCGTTCGTGTAACGCTTGTTGCCGATAATTGCCCTGTGTAAACAGGGGAACGATAAGCAGAGTACAGTTTCCAACATCTAACTGTATGAGATTCTAAGGTTTTATACTGATAGGATTCCTATTAAACTGACCTTATAGTGCATTAAATGATATGTTCATCAGCATATATTAAGTAATAGATAGCTAACGCTACTGTGAGAGCTTACTCTAACTATCTTTAAATTACGCTGAACCAGAACGGGTTAGGCTATACATTTTTAGTTGTGATAGAGCAAGAACAAGTGAGAAAGGGATGATTGGTATTAAATGAGCTCCAGAATAACTCTAAAGTGCATGCTACTAGCTATCTGCACCTTAAAGGAGATTCCAACTACTGTGCTTGATGGCTCGGGATAGAAAGTAAAGCTGCTATTTACTACTTGAAGAGCATTAGCTTTATTTCAATTCATGTTATTGTGATAGAATCCCAACAACCTGCTGATTCTGCCCTAGTTAATTTACTGCAGTATCTATAATCGCTACAAAAGTTACTTAGATGAATTTACTGACACCCAGGCTTTAACCGTAGTCAGTGTGATGCAAATCAGGATACTTACATTTACATAATGGCTAATGTTTCTTTGGCAAGGTTTCGGATTAGGTCGTGAAAAGTAACATTATACAGTATATTCAACATGAAGAATGTGAATGGAATCTTCTTTCAAAGCAAAGGCTATAATCTTTTTTCAAAGCTAAAGCAATACTTATGTTAAATAACTGGCATAAAATATATTGTTCATTTGTTGGTGGTGGATCCTGTTGTCATTTCACTAAATAAAAGAATGCAATATCTGAGAAGGTGTAAACAATAAATAAATAAAATAAAATAAAAATATTTCAAATGATCATGAACTAGATCAGAGTATTTCTTATTTGTTTGCCTATTATTTGTGTGCTTGACCATTAGTATTAGGGTATGTTAGGGAAAAAGTATATTACAGAAAAAGTACACAGCGTATCTTCCCTGGTCCCTGTAGGGAATTCTAGCTGAAAAATCGCACCAATTTGTGGTGCAGTTTTCAGCCGGAATGCAGGAAATATCAATTAAAAATAAAACCCTGTGCTTACCAGTACCCATGGCGATGTGTCCCTCTGACGTCCTGCAGCCCTACTTCCTGGGATGACATTTTCATCCCAGGTGTTCAAATCTCATCCACTTTGCTATTACGTTGCTTATTTTTCACAATTAAATTTGTAGCAGAGAATCTGCAGTATTCACGCTACAGAAGACACCTGATCGGCCTATTATCTATAATGACTCAACCTTGTATGTCTTAAGTAAAGCGGAGCGTGGTGCTCAGAAGACCATCACAGGCACTTCATTTTAGCAACTGGTGGGTTTTCTCATTAGATCATATATTTGTGGTAGATTCAATCTATACACCATAAATGTATGTAGCTGGAAATCCCCTTGAAATTGACCTATTTTTCTCTATGGCAATTAAGTGAAGTGCCACCTGATTAAAGGGAATGTGTCGCAAATTAAAACTTTTTTTTAAGTAAATTACTTATTTCTATTATATTTTTGACGTTTTTGTTTTTTTTCATTTTTTCTTCCACATGGTGGAAAGTATTAAAAATGAAATAATAATTTGACATGTTTTCCTATGTTGGCCACCAGAAGGAGCACTTCCCAGAATTACAGCACGGTAAATAAGGCAAAGCAACCTGACTCACAGCTGCCGTAAATGTGGGAGGGAATCTCACCCCCCCTCCCTATTTTTGGCTACAAGCCAGGAAAAGGTGTCTTCAAATTGATGAGCAGTGTCCGGCTGCCATTTTGGAAGTGATTGTACAAATGGCAGCTGGCAGAAGCTATAGGACACACCAAAAGGCTAAGGGTATGTTCACACGCTTACTAAAAAAAAGTCTGAAAATATGGAGCTGTTTTCAAGGGAAAACAGCTCCTGATTTTTGCTGTGTTTTTTACGGCCATTTTTGTAGCTGTTTTTCTATAGAGTCAATGAAAAACGGCTCCAAAAATGTCCCAAGAAGTGACATGCACTTCTTTTGCATCTTTTTACATGCCGTTTTTGGAAAATGAGGTGTAAAAAACGCTCCATCGGAACAGAATGCCGTATTTCCCATTGACATCAATGGGCAGATGTTTGTAGGCGTACTGCTTCCGAAATTTCAGCCGTTTTTCGGAACGTTTACGGCCCGAAAAACGGCTGAAAACACTACGTGTGCAAATACCCTAAGGCTATGTTCACACTACTTATTTTCTGCCATTTTTCGGGCTGTAAAAATCGGAAGCAGAACGCCTCCAAACATCTGCCTATTGTTTTCAATGGGAAGTTCTGTTCCGACGTGGAGTTGCTAAAAAAAAACGTTTGAAAATCAGGAGCAGTTTGCCCTTGAAAACAGCTCTGTATTTTCAGACGTTTTTGATTTTGTGTGTGCACATACCCTAAGAATGATGAAAGTGAAGTGAATGACTTTTCAGTTGACACATTTTTTTGCGCATTTTACGTGCCAAAAACCGCATACAAAAACGCTTGATTACGCTTTTAATTTACATAAATGGTAAAATGCGCTGTTAGTACATACAACACACTTTAAAAAAACGCGTTGTGTAAATAAAGAAGTGTCGAGTCAATTCCTTTGCACGTAAAACGTGCCAAATGTTCCCATAGTCAATGGGAGTCCTAATTATGCGTCAAAAATTGCACACAAAATGTGTCAAAAAACACGCGAAACATTGGCTAAACAAGACCATCTCTCAAAGTTATCACAAGTCCCTGCACTTAGGGAATACCTATTACAACCACTGATTGCTTGCATATTGTACTTTAGAAGCAAGGTACCAGAATCAGCATACAGAAGCGTGGTAATACAAATCTGAGGTCAGAGTTGGCAGAGTTTATGCAATAGATATTTTATATGTTTATATGAGTTTATATGACAGATCATGGGCCTGTCCCTTTAAATTTAGAATAGTGCACTCAACGATATGCATTGGTCGGTGGTGGTGGTGGCAGGGAGACAAGGAGTGGCACATTAGCCACACAGGTAGGCGAAGCGGACGGCGTCCTGTTATAGCACTTTCCCCCTTAGGCCCCTACATTTTTTGGGTTTATTAGGACATCTGAAATCTGCAGATAAGTGCAGGAGCATTAATGTTCTGTACAAGTTTTCAAGTTCTTCCCTCTGTGCCGAAGTCTTTCCAACCAACTAAATAAAACTATTTACATCTGATCCTTCTGTCAGCGAGTATTTTTTACAGTGTATTCTTGATCTTGGGAGGAGATCACAGTCTCAGACTGCTTTGTGTTGCGGGAATACAAATTCAGCACCATATGCTTTAACAGACACTAGGAATAAGTTATGGATTCGCAGGGAAGCATGAATCCGCAGCCTATAAGTCACAGGGTTTATATGACGCAGAACAGAAAAGTGGCCTAGGAAATGAGGCGCAAGCTTGTATGAAGATACATTTAGATGGATGTATCTTGACAAAAGCCAACTAGAACTTTTAAAATTGCCCCCAGGCATGAATATTTACCAGTACCATGTATAGAGTTGCGTTTGAAAAAGAAAAAAGAAAACTAGGCGCTAAGTGTGCCCTTAGCATTATAGGCTTAGGAAAAGTGTAACAACTAAGTCCTGATATGTTACACAAGATCTAAATTCATTCAGACCTTAGACCCAAAAAACTATAGGACCTCTGACCAGTCTCCTTAATTAACAGTTCACAGACCAGTCTCGGTTCTTTTAGGTACATTTTATAGCGCCGTCTCCCTGAAACTTCTGACATTGGCCAGCGTAAGCACATTTGGTGCCAGGGGCATTGCCAGGTCTGTAACCCCTTTCTGACATTTGTCGTAAACATACGTTATGGAAAGTCAGAACTTTCACCCAAAATGTTGTTTACTTATGACAAATAGATGGCTCAGGCTCAGAAGCTGAGCCCGTGCCATCAGCCATGGGTGTCAGCTGTATGTGACAGCTGTCACCCTGCTGTAACAGCAGAGACCGGAGCTAGCTCCCATCCTCTTCATTCACTGACCGCAGCATCTAAAGGTATTGTAACAGTGACCTAACAGTGACCTCCTGGTCTGCCAAGTACGGAAGCCTATTATGACCCGCCCGGAGGTGGAGCCTAATAGAATTGCTGTCAGTGTAGAACCCCTTAGGGAACTAAATTCATTAAAATAAAATAAAAAGTGAAATAAAATAATAAAATTTTTAAAAAATCACCCTTTTTCCCATCTTTATTAGGAAAAAATAAATAAAAAATAAACTATACGTAATTGGTATCGCCGCATTCCTAACGGCCTGAAGTATAAAAATATTATGATATTTATCCCGTGCAGTGAAAAAACCCAACTAAAAAACAATGCCAGAATTGCTGTTTTTTGGTCACCTTGCCTTCCAAAAATTGGAATAACATGTGATGAAAAAGTTGCATGTATCCAAAAATGGTACCAATAAAAACTACAGCTCGTCTCACAAAAAACAAGCCCTCACATAGCTCCGGTGACAAAAAAAATAAAAAGTTATAATTTCTAATTACAAAATAGTTGTAAAACATAAAAAAGCAATATTAATTTGATATTGCCGGAATCGTACTGACCCACATAATAAAACTAACAGGTCATTTATAAGGCATGATGAACGCTGTGTAAAAAATCCTCTATAAACAATTCCAGAGCGTAGCTAGAAGGGCTGGTGGGGCCCTCCGCTCTCACAATGACCACGCGCGGCCACGATGTATTAGCTAGCAGACATGCCGCATTCTAGTCATGTCTGCTAGAGAATGCTTCTGACGCTGCCCACCAGGAGTAGAGGAATACTGCGTGTGAGGAGAGGGTGAGCAAGCACCCCTCCCTGATGGATCCAGTTATGATAGGGCTTATATACAGGGAAAATGGCTTCTTTATATAGGGGTGATGGGGGTTAATACAGGGATGATGGCTGTACTACTCATCATTCCTGTATATAACCCCCATCATCTCTGTATGTATCAACCATCATGCATGTATATACCAGACATCATTCCTGTATACAACCCCCATCATCCCAGTATATACCAGCAAGGCAGGTATATACAGGTAGTGTGGGGGTTATATACAGTGTCGATGGGGGTTTTATACAGTAATGATGGCTGGTATATACAGGGATGATGGGGGTTATATAGAGGGATGATAAGGGGTTATATACAGGTATGATGGGGGTTATATAGTGATGATGGTTGGATGTATATAAACCCCATCATCCCTGTATATATCAGCTATCACCCCTGTATATAATCCCCATCATCCCTGTATATAACGCCATCATCCCTGTATACACTTGCCATCATTCCTGTACATAACCCCCAAAATCCCTGTATATACCAGCCATCATCCATGTATATAACGCCATCATCCATGTATATAACTGATATCATTCCTATGTATAACCCCCTTCATCCCTGTATATACCAGACATCATCCTCATATATAACGCCATCATCCTTGTATATACTAGCCATGATTCCTGTATATAACCCCACATCATCCCTGTATATACCAGTCATCATCCCTGTATATAACGTATCATTCCTGTATATAACGCCATCATCCCTGTATATAACCCCACACCATTCCTGTATATAACGCCATCATCCCTGTATATGCTAGCCATCATTCCTGTATGTAACCCCCATCATCCCTGTATATAGCTGCCATCATCTCTGTATATAACCTCCTTCATCCCTGTATATACCAACCATCATCCCTGTATATAACCCCCATCATCCCTGTATATAACCTCCATCATCCCTGTATATACTAGCCATCATTCCTGTATATAACCACCATCATCCCTGTATATAGCAGTCATCATCCCTGTATATAGCCGCCATCATCCATACTAGCCATCATACCTGTATATACCCCCCATCATCCCTGTATATACCAACCATCATCGCTATATATAACCTCCGTCATCCCTGTATATACTAGCCATCTTCCCTGTATATAACCTCCATCCAACCAGGCTGATATATACAGGGATGATGGCTGGTATATACAGTAACAGGGATGATGATTGATATATACAGATATGATGGGAGTTATATACTCTTTCATTCACTTTCAGAGAGGTCTGCAACACATTCTAATGCAAACTCCTCTGTCATATGTCAGAGAAAAGATTAAAGGCTATGTACACCTTGGAAAGCGATTTATTTTTATTAATAAAAAGGCCAATCGGTGTGATTGGTGCAACTTTGTAATTACTTTTTATTAAAAATTATTTTTACTTTTTGAGATATAGCTGCTTTGTATCCTGTATACAGAGCAGCTGTATCTAGCGCTGAGACCTGAATACGACAGGTCTGTGGGACTGATGGGCTCAGTGTCAGCGGGTCCTGCGTTTCAGAGCTGTTACCCATCACATCTAAGTTATGAACACATCTGCGAGCATGTTTGCACGAGTCCAGAATGTCCAATTTAACCTTACTAAGCGTTGAGAGGGACATTTAAATTGACAAATACAAGGTGGGTGGCAGATTTGCGAAAGTGAAGGAGAGAAAAATGGCACTGTAAGAAGTGACTTTTGCTTGTATATAGTTCACCATATTTTGGGATTTGTCTTTATCAGTTTGAAAAAATGGATCACATGATTATTTTTGAGTTTGAGCCAACGTGGACATTGACTTGGTGAGTAACATGTATTTTAAATTTATTTTCTATTATTATATTAAACAGTTCACCTTCTCTGCTTCTGGGATTTGGCAGCCTCTGCTTTGTATATGCTAGGGTTTATATGATGGTTTAGAGCGATGTTCTCCTTGCTTATATTTGGCTAGTCTACTACTTTCAAATATGAAGTTGGTTTGGATATGTATCTCCATTTATAGACAGCTGACCTGGTATTATAGTCTGCTGCTAAACTTCTATGGATTTGGATGTATCTCTGATATTGAGAGGGCTGCTATTTCCTCTCCTGTTAATCATGCTCAACCGTACAAACTATGTAACTATGTAACTATGTAATAGGCCCCTTCTTTTCTACTGTTTTGCATAATGTAGTAGACAGCATTTAAACTAGGCTATACATGTGTAATGTACTTTAGACAGCCTTTTATACTGCTCTCTAACTTTTATTCATCATGGATAATATAGCAGCATATACAGTACAGCACTCTTGCTCATTCAGAATGATAACCACTATGATTAGAATGCACCTCTGCAGTTGTAAACATGGGTTGGGGCCTGCTCAGACATGTTTTTAGCACAGGGGGGCTGTGCTAAACCCCTAGCTTCGCCTCTTGCCAGAATTGCTGTTTTTTGGTCACCTTACCTCCCAAGAAACATACCTTCCAATCGTCCCAGATTCAGCCAGACAGTCCCAGATTCCTGAGGATGCAGATGTTGAATCCAATGCTGAAGCAAGGAACCGTCAGCTCCCTGCTTTAGCACTCAACTATGGAGTCCCCAGCCAGAGCAAAGCAAGCTCTCTGGCTGGGGACTCCTGTCTTGGGAAAGCCCTTGACGTCACTGTCCATATATGGACAGTGACATCAATGGCTCCTCCAGGAGCGGAATCCCTGGCCAGAGCGTTGCCGACGCACTGGCAGGGGATTCTCGCATCTTAAATCCCCTAACATCACTTTGCATATAAGGACACTGACGTCAGGGGCACCTCCTAGAACGGAATTACCGACCAGAGCTTTCCCAACGCTCTGGCCAGGGATTCCGCTCCTAGAAGGAAATCCTGAAATGACTGTACATATATGGACAGTGACATCAGGGGCTCTTCCAAGAGCAGAATCCCCGGCCAGAGCGTTGCTGGGGATTATGCTCCTGGAGAAGCCCCTGGCTTCAATATCCATATATGGACAGTGACGTCAGGGGCTACTCCTGGAGTGGAATTCCCAGCCAGAGCATGCCGATGCTCTGGCCAGGGATTACGCACTTAGAGAGGACCCCTCACATCACTGGTAGTGATGTCAGGGGGTCCCTTCAGGAGCGGAATCCGCTGTTAGAGCATGGCCGATGCTCTGCTCGTGGATTCCGCTCCAGTAACGTTAAAACCAAGCACACCATTGTTTTTCTTGTGAAATTCTCGATAAGTTTGATGTGTCACATGACCCTCTTTCCATTGAAAAAACTAAAGTTGGATACAAAATGGCCGACTTCAAAATGGCCGCCATGGTCAACACCCAGCTTGAAAAGTTTCCCCCCTCCCATATACTAATGTGCCACAAACAGGAAGTTAATATCACCAACCATTCCCATTTTATTTAGGTGTATCCATATAAATGGCCCACCCTGTAGTATTGTAATAGTAATGTGGTATTGTTATAGTAATGTAGTATTATTATAGGAATGTAGTATTGTTATAGTAATGTAGTATTGTAATGTAGTGTTATAGTACTGTAGTATTATTATAGTAATCTAGTATTGTATGTAGTATTATTATAGTAGTGTAGTATTGTTATAGTAATGTAGTAGTGTTATAGTAATGTAGTAGTATAGTAATGTAGTAGTATTATAGTGTAGTATTGTTATAGTAGTGTAGTATTGTTATAGTAATGTAGTATTGTTATAGTATTGTTGTATTGTTATAGTAATGTAGTATTGTTATAGTAGTGTAGTATTGTTATAGTAGTGTAGTATTATAATAATGTAGTATTGTTATAGTAATGTAGTATTGTTATAGTAATGTAGTATTATAGTAATGTAATTGTCACATTGGGTTCGTGGAGCCACTGGGCCGTACCGCCTTGACGGTATGGCAGCTGGCCAAGAGGGCACAGGTCACAGTCTATAGTTCGTATAGTGTACCTATGGTAGCTCGGACAGTAGCAAGGCAGGCTCGGCTGGGACTAGGCAGCAGGTAGACGTCATGCGTTGAGTTGCAGGAGCGGCGTGGAATACAGCACAGCATGACTACAGCTCAGCACGGCACTTGACTAGGATAGCACGGGATAAAGGATACAGGTACGGGGAACACTGGGAACTGGAAAACAATAGGAGACCATTTGCATAGACAAACTTTGGATATGACAAACAACGCTCAGGCATTGCAGGGTGGGGCACAACCCTTCTTATAGCCCAGGGTGCTCTGGGAACAATCAGCTCAATCTCCCACCTGCGTGCGCTTTGGCTTCTTAAGTCTGGACTGAGCTCACGAGCGCACCCTGGTGGTCACTGTGGAACTTGACAGCCGTATGTGCAGACACCTCTGGAGAGAAGGGTGTCGACTGGATAGAAGGAGTTCGTGGTAAGTGACCACAGACGTTACAGTATTATTATTATTATTATTATTATTATAGTAGTTCAATTAACTAATTATTTAACAATAATTTAGCATTGTATCAAATTTGAAAGAAATGTGGCCCATTCACTTCACATTTTTTCTATATGTGGCCCACTTACCCGGCCGAGTTTGAGGCCCCTGCTCTAGAATATGGCGACCCAAAAACATGATTTTTTTTTTAAATAATAAAAAAAATGTTTTATTATGTAAAAGTAGTAAAACATATAAAAACAATATGGATTTGTTATAGCCATAATCGTACTGTCCCACAGAATAATATTTTTTATAAGACTTATGAAGCGCTGCATCAGAATAAATAAACAGAGCAGGGAGCCATTAAATCTCCCTGCTCTCAGCTACCAGAGGTAGCTGAGGGCTGGGACCAGCCCTGCTCGAACGGGCAAGATCGATATCAGTATCGATCTCGCCAGTTTAAACCCTCAGATGCGGCGCTCAATATCGAGCACCGCATCTGAGTGGTTTTGGAGAGAGGGAGGGAGCTACCTCTCTCACCGCACCACCATAAGATTGCAGGATGTCGGTGGTTTCTATGGCAGCAGGGTGGCCTAATAAAGGCCCCCAGGTCTGCCATTAGTTATGCCTGCTAGCAGATGTCTGTCCGTTTTACACAGACAGGCACTAATACACTGCAATACAAAAGTATTGCAGTGTACTATAAATGCGATCGGAGGATCGCATAGTAAAATCCCCTAATGGGACTAGTAAAAAAAGTTAAAAAAAAGTTTAATAAAGTTAATAAAGAATAAGTGAAAAAAAAACAAAAAAAAACACATTTTACCCTTACAAAATGCTTTATTATTAAAAACACAAAAAAGGTAAAAAGGTTACACATATTTGGTATCGCCGTGTCCGTAACGACCCCAACTATAAAGTTATTACATTATTTAACCCGCACGGTGAACGCCGTAAAAAATAAGATATAAAAAACAATGCAAAAATTGCTGTTTTATGTGAATCCTGCCTTAAAAAGAATGTGATAAAAAGTGATCAAAAAGACGCATCTACTTTAAGATGGTACCAATAAAAACTACAAGTCGTCCCGCAAAAACCCTCAGTGAATTGCATCAGCGGAAAAATAAAAAAGTAATGGCTCTTGAAATATGGAGACACAAAAACAAATAATTATGAAAAAAAGTGTTTTTACTGTGTAAAAGTAGTAAAACATACAAAATCTATATAAATGTGGTATAGTTGCAATCGTAACAACCCGCTGAATAAAGTTATTGTGTTATTTATGGTAAACGGCGTAAATTTAGGATGCAAAAAAGAGTGGCAATATTGCTATTTTTTTTCTATTCCCCCAAAAAAAGTTAATAAAAGTTAATCAATAACTTCTATGTACCCCAAAATGGTGCTATTAAAAATTACAACTTGTCCCACAAAAAACAAGACCTTATACAGCTATGTCGACACAAAAATAAAAAAGTTATAGCTCTTTGAATGAGACGATGGAAAAACTTAAAAAACAGCTTGGTCATTAAGGCCTAAAATAGGCTGGTCATTAAGGGGTTAAATTAAGAATTATTTATTATTGATCTATGGTACCCTTTAGATCTAAAATGATCTTTTAAAATCTGGCTTTGTGCATGATAACCAGAATCAAAGGTACAATTTCTTGATATTCTTTTAAATTGTCTATAAATAACTTTAGCCATACAATTTTTTTCTTCAAAAAATGTTTTACTTACTACCTTATTTCCCATCCTGTGTTGTTCAGTGTACCTATAACACCCTCAAAAATGTCCTGAAACAAAGTCAGACCTTCTGAATATTATACAAGTGTATTTTAGAGGAGTATTGGCTACAGTATTAGGGCATGATCAGACGTGGCGTATTTCTGCAGACACTGTCCGCATCAATGCCGCACATCATCCGCGTTGCAGATTGCGTTGCGGATTTGGCTAAAATGTTAACTAAAATGCTGTGGATTTGTCGTTGCGGATTCAGGTGCAGATCACACCCTGCTCTCTTTCAAACATTCCATCCCAGTCTGGGTATAGACCTCGACACACATAGGTCCAGCCAGAATGATGAAATATCCTGTTCCTGAAAGCAATCCGCAACGCAACACACATAATATCTGCGGATTTCATTGCGTAATTTTGAAACTCCATTGAAGTCAATGGAGAAATTCTGCAACAAGTCCGCATCAAGTCCGCAACAGACAGTGTATGCTGCGGACAGAAAATTCTGCACGGCAGCCTATGGTCCGCAGCGGAGTTTTCCACAACGTCTGCACGAAGATAACTAAAAAGGTGTGGAAACCAATGGACAAACTGTCTACTGCGAATTTCCACTGCGGACTGTCCGCAGCGGAATTCCACAGCAATTACGCCACGTGTGAACGTGCCCTAAGAGAACTGAATTATGTACAAGTCTCTACAATACAATATTCCCCAGGGTTTGCAATCGATAGACTTACAACTATCGTCTCTTCAGCTCACCTGACTCTTTTCCTTGAATGGATTGTGCCTCTGAAGCAGCAAGAAATGTGGCATAGAATGCAGCATTTAAACCCTTGACATTAAGGGTATGTTCACACGGCCAAATTACGGACGTAATTCAGGTGTTTTAGGCCTGGAATTACATCCGAAATTACGGCTTGAATGCGTTGACAAACATCTGCCCATTGAAAGCAATGGGCTGACGTTTGTCTGTTCACACGAGGCATATATTTACGCGCCGCTGTCAAAAGACGGTGCGTAAATAGACGCCCGCGCCAAAAAAGTGTCCTGTCACTTCTTGGGACGTAATTGGAGCCGTTATTCATTGACTCCAATGAAAAGCAGCGACAATTACGTCCGTAATGGACGCTGCGTTCAAGCGCCTGCACATGCCGTAACGGCTGAAATTACGGGGCTGTTTTCTCCTGAAATCAGCCCCGTTATTTCGGCCTTAACGGACGTGCACGTGTGAACCTACCCTAAAACAGAAATCTTTATTGGCAGAGCATAAAAAAACATCCAGACATTCTGGGAAGCACCCACATTTGTGTCTCAGACCAAAGTCATAGCAATTTTGTAACAAAAGTTTAAAAAAAATACAATGTTTGCAATTTGGCTAATTGCAAACAATATATTAGGGAATTGCATATTATAATTTATTATTGAGTTCAATGTATAAACAGCATGCAATTAGTTTATGTGTGGTCGGGCGCATTCTGATGGGGGGTATCCGATCTGGGGTGGTAACATACGGGATCCAGCTCGACCCTCTACCTTGCTATGCCCTTACAGAGTGAAATGTACGCTGGCTAGGAGCAGTGTTCTCAAGTAAATTATAATAAATTTGTTGGGCAACTGTGGCCCTGGCACCTGTTGCGAAACCACACTTCCTTTTCACAAAAGTGGATAAGGGGACGTAAAAAGGCCAAAAGCTGCAATTTGCAGCGGCTTTTGCGCCATTTCTTTGGCAGAAAACTGGCATACAGAGGTTGATACATTTCCCACTATGAATGAAATTTAGAGCGTTTTTTTTCTGGAAAAACTCTGATTGGTTCAAAACCGACTATAAATATAATCTTAAGTATAAATACAAAACCAATACATTTATAAAAGGTTTCTAGCCCACTCTAGAGTTTCAGATTTTCCATAGCATATACTTGATCTTAATCCAATTTTTCATTATTATCTGGGGGTGACAGACTCACAGAGTCCCAATTCAGCATTCCTGAATTCAGATAAAAAAAATTCTGCTGCTCCAAATGTGCCAGACTAATATCCTGTTGTTGTCACTTTATTTTTAAATTCACAATGAGTATGTTGATGTCCTTTCTTCCATTGTAATATTTCATAGAAGAATAAAGTGGTAGCTTGAGCCTATTCATCTAGTATTGCAAATTTATAATTGCTATAATAAATCATCTGCATAAATATAGGACAGAATAGGGGGAGATGTTCTTTTGAATAAGAAAAGTATTCTCATGAAAGTTTTTTGAAATCTGAAAGTATAACTACATATATAAAATAACTTTACTGTACAAAACTTTCACAAACAGAGTACTAAAGACAATAAATGGCAGTAATTCCGAATGCAATTTTACTAGATGACAAAACCTAAAACGTAAATGCCGCCTCTATTATTAATCTGTACTGGACTATTCAGAAGCATAATAAAAGTTCATCATGGAAATGGTTAAAGTGCACGCTATTTTGTATTTTTTGTACAAATATTTTTTTGAATAATACAATAAGTACATTTTGTACTGTGTTATTTTCTCCTAACAACTTACATTGTGCTCCTTTTTGATCTACAACAATTTTTCTTAACCAAGAATGGACTGTTCATGAATAATAATTCCATTCACCCATTGTTGGCACAAAGCGGCAACTCTGCCAGATTGCAAAAAACATGTAAAAAATTGCATGTGAATACCTACAGTTGGTACTGTGTATATATTACAATTATAGTCACGACTTCTGTTAAAAAAAATTACAAAAAAATGGATTTTACCCTATTTTTTATTAAGTCAATGGGGAAAATGCTGATTAATTGGCAACAAAAGTGTAATGGATAGGCAGCAGATAACAATATTCACCATAAGCCCTTAAAATTGTATCATTTTTAACCACATTGTATATGGGGTTTGTAAAGCCGTTTCTTAACACACCAAAAATAGGATGTGTGAAAGTTTCCTTAGAATCCCCAGTTTAGCAACTTTCCCTACTTTTTACAGCTGACTGGCCTTTCATTCAACCTATCATTGCTTGCTGAGCAAAACTAAACGTGATTGATTATAGTTCTCTCTGAACAAATCTACAAGCTCCGCCTCATAGTCTTGTTCCGAGATAAATAAACCCCTTCAAATTTTTTTTTTCTAATGAAAAATTCGTAATAAAAACAACCTCTAGTGCCATCCATAGGTGACATTGAAACATGACTCGGCTTAACGTCGGGTCCCACTCCTGCCGGTGGTCACGACCAGCGGATCTCGTAGCTTCTCCGATGGCCTGTCCGTTCTCTGGGCTGCCGACATCAGCTTGTGTCCTCTGCTCGTGGCTCCACTGTTCTTGTACGAACTCCAGACGCTTCTTAACCTCTTAACGCTATGTGACGAAATAATCCGTCACAAGAGTTGTCCTGTTAACACAAATTGACGGACTATTACATCACAGCATTAACAGGAAACTGTGTCGGCAGACGCGTCTGCAGACACCGTTTTAAAGCAGTGATAGCTTAACGCTATCGCTGCTTCAAGGCCAGGACCGGAGCTAGCCTCCGATCTGGCCGATTAACCCCTTAGATGTAGCCCTCAAAACCGAGTGCTGCATCTATGGTGTTTACAAGCAGATCGGAACTCTGCAATGAAATTCCGATGACTGCTCCAGCAGACCGGAAGCCTAACAATGGCTTCCAGTCTGCCTAGAATGGATGCCTGCTAGGGGACCTAGAAGGCGGGGCCTAAAAGGCGTCCGGCCACAGTAACAAGATGGCGCAGGCTCAGAAGCTGAGCCTGCAACATCAGCTGCTGGTGTCAGCTGTATGTTACAGCTGACACCATGCTGTAACGGCACGGAACGGAGCTAGCTCCAATCCCTGCCATTAACCCCTCAGATGCCGCGATTGCGGCATCTTATTGGTTTGTAGCGATCGGCAGCGACACAATGTTATTGTGTTATGACGATGCCGATCATTGCTATGGCAAACGGAGACCTAATAATGGCCTCCTTGTCTGCCACGTATGATAGCCTATTAGGCCCCGCCCACAGACGCACACTACACCCCTTAAAATGTCGTTTCCAAAATAGGGGTGACTACTTGGGGGTTTGCTTTACTATTTGACCTCAGAGCCCTGCAAATGTGGGCCAATGCTGTGAAAATCACCAACATGGACCTCAAATGCACATGTTGTTCTTCACTTCCGAGCTCAGTCATATGTCCAGGCAAATGTTAAATTCCTTAAGGGGTATAATTTCTAAAATGGGGTCACTTCTTGGAGGCTTCCACTGTACTCTGGTAGCTTAGGGTTTTGCAAATGCGACATGGCACCCAAAAACGAATCCAGCAAAATCTGCATGCCAAATAGCGCTCCTGCCTTTCTGAGCCCTGCTGTGTGTCCAAACAGCAGTTTATGACTACATGTGGGGTATTTCCGTACTCTGGAGAAATTGGTTTACAAATGTTGGGATGCTTTTTCCTCTTTATTCCTTGTGAAAATGAAAAAAATTCAACTTTTTAGTGGAAAAAATGTTGATATTCATTTGTACGGCCTAATTCCAATAAATTCTGAAAAAGACCAGTGGGGTCTAAATGATTACTATACACCTAGATAGATTCCTTAAGGGGTGTAGTTTCCAAAATGGGGTCACTTTTGTGGAGTTCCTACTGTTTTGGTCCCGCATGCACTTTGCAAATGTGACATGGCACTCGAAAACCATTCCAGCTAAATTTGAGCTCCAAATGGTGATCCTTCCCTTTTGACCCCTGCCATGCGTCCAAACAGCAGTTTATGACCACTTATGGGGTATTGCCGTAATCGGGAGGAATTTATTTTCAAAGGTTTGGGTGCCTTTTCTCATTTATGCCTTGTAAAAATTTTAAATTTCAACATTTTATTAGAAAAAATGTAGATTTTTATTTTCACTGCCTAATTCCACTAAAGTCAGCAAAAAAACCTGTGGAGTCAAAATGCTTCCTATACCCCTCGAAAAATTCCTTGAGGGGTGTAGTTTCCCAAATGGGGTCACTTTTGGGCGTTTTCCACTGATTTGGTCCCTCAGGGGCATTGCTAATGTGACATGGCACCCGAAAATCATTGCCGCAAAACTTGAGCTCAAAAAGCCAAATGGTTCTCCTTCCTTTCGGAGACCTGCCGTGTGTCCAAACAGAAGTTTTTCACAACATATAGGGTATTGCCGTAATCGGGAGAAATTGCTTTTCAAATGCTGTAGTGCTTTTTCTCCTTTATGCCTTGTAAAAATAGATAATTTCTGTTTTAGTGGAAAAAATGTAGATTTTCATTTTCACGGCTTCATTCCACTAAATTCATTAAAAAAAAAAACGTACTGTCAAAATGCCCACTATACCCCTTTATAAATTCCTTGAGTGGTGTAGTTTGGGGTGTTTCCACTGTTTTGGCATCACAAGACCTCTTATAACCTGACATGGTGCCTAAAATATATTCTAATAAAAAGGAGACCCCAAAATCCTCTAGGTGCTCCTTTGCTTCAGAGGACTGTGTTTCAGTGAATTAGTACACTAAGGCCACATGTGGGATATTTCTAAAAACTACGGAATCCAGGCAATAAATATTGAGTGCGTTTTTCTGGAAAATCCTTCTGTGTTACAGAAAAAAAAGGATTAAAAATGAATTTCTGCAAAAAAAATTAAATTTGTAAATTTCATCCCTACTTTGCTGTAATTCTTGTGAAACGCCTAAAGGGTTAATAAACTTTCTAAATGCTGTTTTGAATACTTTGAGGGGTTCCGTTTTTAAAATGGGGTGATTTATGGGGGTTTGCATTGTATGGGCTCCTCAAAACCACTTCACAGCTGAACTCGTCCCTGTAAAAATAGCCTTCTGAAATGTTATTGAAAATGTAAGAAATTTCTGCTAAAGTTCTAAGCCTTGTAACGTCCTAGAAAAATAAAAGGATGTACAAAAAATGATGCCAATCTAAAGTAGACATGTGGGAAATATTAATTAGCATTTATTTTGTGTGGCATTACTATCTGTCTTAAAAACAGATACATTTAAATTTAGAAAAATTAAAATTTTTGCAGATTTTCGCTAAATTTTGGTGTTTTTCACAATAAAATACTGAATGTATCGACAACATTTTACCACTAACTTAAAGTATAATGTGTCACGAGAAACAATCTCAGAATCGCTTGGATAGGTAAAAGCATTCCAAAGTTATTACCACATAAAGTGACACGTCAGATTTGAAAAATGGGGCTGCGTCCTGAACGTGCAAACTAGTCCATGTCCTTAAGGGGTTAAGGAGACAGCGCGCACAAAATTCCAAAGGGACTAACCAATCCCTGTTGCCCCCAGGACTATTTAAGGCACCTTCACTATCCACTAGGTGCCTGGGCAAAATTGAAACAACAAGTGTTATCCAGAGAAGGTTCCTGTGTGCATCTGCTATTGCTATCAGTTATCAGCCTGTATCCAGTTGTACGTTACCAGTCTATATTGATACCGGATACAGGCTGGTGACCGGCTCATGCAGCTTTATGTTACCACCGCATGTGTATAAAAATGGCCGGACCATTGTACAGAACAAACACTGTTACACTTTGTGTCTCCTTTATTTCCTCATAGATTGTAAGCTCTTGCGAGCAGGGTCCTCACTCCCCAGGTTTGAATTGTAAATGAACTTTGTCACTATGTAATGTCTGATATTGTTTGTTTCATGTTCCCTCTAAATTGTAAAGTGCGGCGTAATATGTTGGCGCTATATAAATAAAGATTATTATTATTATATTCTGTCTGCTATTGCTATCAGTTATCAGCCTGTATCCAGTTGTCCATTAACAGCCTGTATCTCGTCTGCTATTTCTATCAGTTATCAGCCTGCATCTTGTTGTCCGTTACCAGTCTGCATTCCGTCTGCTATTGTATCAGTTATCAGCCTGTATCCAGTTGTCCGTTAACAGTCTGTATCTTGTCTGCTATTGCTATCAGGTATCAGCCTGTATCTAGTTGTCCGTTACCAGCCTGTATCCAGTCAAATTATTGCTATCTGTGGTCAGCCTGTATCCGGTTATCTATTACCAGACTTTTTATTCAGTCTGCTGTTGCTATCTGGGGTCAGGCTGTACCGGCCTGTATCCAGTCCGCTGTTGCTATCAGTTATCTGCCAGTGCCAGCTACCTGCCTGTGTCCAGCTACTCGCTACCTGCATGTGTCCAGCTATCCGATATCCACCTGTGACCACCTACTTGCCTGTGTCCTGATACCCTCTACCTGACTCTGTCCAGCTATCCGCTATCCACTTGTGAACAGTGATCCGCTATCAGCTTCCATCCCCCAAGGTACCATCTGCCAGTGCCTGTTTCTTGTCTGTTTGGCCAGCAGCTACACCGCTGGGACCACCTCCAGATGTAGCGACCTGGTAGCCTCCCCACAGCGAAGACCAGATCCCTGTAAAGGGTGAGGCTACTTAGATAACACCCTTAGAGGTGGCCCTAAGTCAAACTCGTGGAGTAGCCTAGTGGGTCCACAAACCTGCTGGTTGTAACACTCTGATTTCACAATTCTATAAAGAATCAGAGATTCACTTGCAGGTTAGTTACTTATAGGAGGCATTAAAGACCGTTTTCTTTCTGCTGGAGGAGAGCGCTATTTTGCATACTTTTTTTCCCAGGGAGCATTGCCATAAAATGGAATGTGTTATCAGAAAAGTTTTTATGTTGAATATATTTTTTAAGAATTGTTGATGATATATTTTTTTCTATGTTATCTATATTAAAAAAGAATCCTAAAATCTTGCAGTTTTCACTCTGGTCACTGTGCCTCATAATAGACTGACACATCCTGTTCTGTGGAGATCACTTTTTAGCAGTCATCTCATTATCATCACAGGCAGGATTACAATTAAAGGTACCAACACTATATAGATAACACATGATTCACCATTGACAATAGGAGATGTACTCCGCTCCCCTCTTATCCCTTCCTGCACAATGACCTCTGCACAGGTCACAGAGCGTGCCTAGAAAACTCTCCCATATAAGTCAATGGGTTTGCTCCTGTTCACAAGTTTGCATGGTCCATGTGGCTTCTGTAAAGCCTACCTCTATGTGCTGGAGGAGTGGAGACATCTACTAGACGGCGCAACTATCCCCATCCTGATTTTTACGGACCACAAGAAGCTCACCTAGCTCCAGACAGCCCAACGGCTGAATCCTCGTCAGGCCAGGGGGTCACTGTTCTGTGGCAGGTTACAGTTTGAGCTCCATTATCGCCCGGCTGACAAGAATGTGAGGGCCGATGCCTTGTCCAGGTCTTTTGAGACAGAAGACACCAGGGAGATGCCACAGAACATTATCGACTTGTCCTGTATTGTCTCAGTCAATCCACTGCAAGTTGGGGACATCCCTCCAGTGAGGACTTTTGTGCGTATGGCTGACCGAAGGAGAGTCCTCCGCTGGGGACACGCCTCTAGGCTGGCATGTCACGTGGGGATCCGTAAGACCCGGGATTTGATTGCCCGTCATTTCTGGTGGCCCACGCTGCCCAAATATGTTATGGACTTTGTTTCCTCCTGCTCTGTGTGTGCAGCTAACAAGGTCGCTCACTCCAGACCAGCTGGCCTGCTCCAGCCATTGCTTGTGCCCGATGCTCCCTGGCAGCATATAGCTATGGACTTTGTTGCTGACCTGCCTCTCTCTGCCAGATGCAGTACTGTCTGGGTGGTGGTGGATCGATTTTCGAAAATGGCCCACTTCGTTCCTCTGACCGGCCTTCCGTCTGCGCCTCAACTGGCCAAGCTGTTTGTCCAACACATATTCCGCCTGCACGGCTTGCCACAGCATATTGTGTCTGATCGGGGAGTTCAGTTCACCTCGCGGTTCTGGAGAGCCCTCTGCGGACTTCTAGGTGTGAAGTTGAACTTTTCCTCGGCTTACCATCCACAGTCCAATGGACAGGTCGAGAGGATCAATCAAATCTTGGAGAACTACCTGCGTCACTTAGTCTCTAGGCAGCATGATGACTGGGTGCAGTTGCTTCCATGGGCTGTATTCTCCTACAACAATCATACCAGCGAGTCCACAAGGAACATTCCGTTCTTCATAGTCCTTGGCCAACACCCACAAATACCTCTCCCGGTTCCCGATTCGTCCAAGGTACCAGCTGCTGACGTGGCCTTTAGGGACTTTCTACAGATTTGGCGGCAGACGCGATCCTCCATCCTGCTGGCAGTATGAAACGGAGGGAGGACACAAGGAGAAGAGAACCGCCTCAGTTTCTTCTTGGCACAAAGGTCTGGCTGTCCTCCAGGAACATTCGACTAAGGGTGCCGTCATGCAAGTTTGCTCCCAGGTTCCTCGGACCATTCGAGATCCTACAACAGATCAACCTTGTCACCTATAAGCTTCGGCTGCCTCGTACCCTCAAGATCCCCAACTCCTTCCATGTATCCCTCCTGAAGCCAGTGGTCCTGAACCGCTACACCAAGACTCCTAGCCCTGTGGTTGTCGCCAGCGGCCCTTCAGACACCTTTGAGGTTCAAGAGATCCTAGACTCCAAAAGAGTGAGAGGAAAGACCTTTTATTTGGTGGATTGGAGGGGATTTGGTCCTGAAGAGAGGTCTTGGGAGCCAGAGGAGAACCTCAATGCTCCTGCTCTTCTGAAAAAGTTTCTCTCTCGCTCTGCTCCCAAGAAGAGGGGGCGTAAGAGGGGGGATACTGTAATGTCCGTGGCTGCGGGCTGTCAGCTCCATTCTCCCCCTGACAGCCCCAGCCACGAGTCGACAAGCGCTGGCCCCAGCCTCCTCCTCAGGAGAAGCCAGCTCTCGCGTCTACTTACCACAGCCGGATCCCGTAGGATGCGCGCGCACGCTCGTGCCCGCTCTTAAAGGGGCAGCCCGCGCACCGGACCTCGTTCTTGAACCTTGACCCGTGAGTGCTCTGGACTATAAGAGGGGTCCAGCCCCCTAGTTCTATGCCTGAGCTTTGTTGTGTATTCCTAGTCTGTCGTGCATATGGCCTCCTAGTGTTTCCTGCTCCCAATATTTCTGTTCTTGTATCCTATACTTGTATCCTGATCTAGTGCGGTGCTTAGCAGTAGCGTACTGTGCTGTATACCACGCCTGTCCTGCTTCTCCACGCCTGACGTCCACCTGCTGCCAAGTTCCTGCCAAGCCTGCCTTGCTACTGTCCGAGCTGCCACAGGTACCTATACGAACTATAGACTTTCACCTGCTCCCTGTTGGCCAGCTGCCTTACCGCCAAGACGGTACGGACCAGTGGGTCCACGAACCCAACGTGACAGTATCCTTAGTTTTCTTCCTGCCCAAATAAAATCAGTGAGTATTTTTTGAAGTTAAGAAAGATAATTGTTAGAGACTGGAACAATTACAGTTTGGAACACATATAATATTATAGGCAAGATCATCATCTTTACAATAGCTATTTTTCCGGCCCAGGAGATCATTGGTTTAGAGAAATTATCTAATAGTTGGATACTTTAGAGAGAAGCGGAAGATAATTACAGTTATATCGGACTTCGAAGGTTGATAAGTAGTACAGTCTAAATGCAAGTTATATAGATCGCTATAATAGGTTTGAAACCATTTAGCTATCAGTATAGGATCACCAAAATGGTGCCAATAAAAACTACAAGTCTTCCCGCAAAAAAAAAGCCCTCATACAACTGCATCGGCGGAACAATAAAAAAGTTATGGCTCTTCAAATATGGAGACACAAAAACAAATAATTTTGAAAAAAAAGCGTTTTTGATGATTGTTATCATTTAAACGCCATTGGGAAGGGTTGGGGGAAGATATTTTCTTGTCTATGGAAAGCGAGACTGGGGCGTGGTCAGACCAAGTTATTTGTCCAATCACAGTGGATTGTGACTGTAGGAGTACCGTATTATTTACCAGGAATAAGGCTATCCTAGAGTATGAAACATGAGGGGAGGAATAGATGGTATAGTCCCTCTCACCTCCATGTTGGCACCTCCACAGGTCAAACAAACTCTTCTCTAGCAGAGTCGAAGCAAAAGGAAAAAACTGTCTATTTCTAGCAGTGGAGTCTATATCCGGATCAATGGTCATGTTAAAATCCCCACCTATAACCCACAGACCCTGCGCAGAAGATTTTATTTTTGGCAAGAGGGAGTTCAGATAATGATGTTGGCGTTTGTTGGGAAAACACACATTATAGTGTACAAAACATTATTAATTCTGCATACCAATCCCAAGTATCTCCCTTGCGGATCACTGATTCCTTCTCCTGCTGTCTGGTGGGAAAGAGGGTTGCCTCTATCCCACTAGGGCTTATATGCACCATACTCCTCCCTTAACTTGAAGATCCACCCCTAGGCCAAACCCCTTCTGGCTTAACTCTTTAACCCCCTCTGAACTAGCATCTAGATACAGCTATGCCCAAACCACCTTCTCATACGCTCTCTTCATTACGTCTGCACCATCATTACGTTGGGCTTACTTTATAGAAATGCTCAGTAGTCATATAAGATTTAAGCTAACCAAAGAAAGGATACTAGAACCTCAAGAATTCAGACAAGAAACATCACTATAGACAATCAAGTATCGTGGTTGCAGCTGTTCACTGTATTCCAGTCTGGAGCAAGTGAGGAGGGTACCCGAGCTTTCCCAGGTTTGTGGGAAGCTCCAGAAATGAGCATGTTCCATTTTCGAAGCATCGATATTCCTTCCTCCACAGAGGCAGCAATGGTGACTGTTCCATTATGGGTTATCAATAATTTTTTAGGAAATCCCCATTTGTATTTGATGCCGTGATCTCTTAGGGTCCTGGTAACTGCAAGAAAATCTCTCCGGGCTTGCAGGGTAGCAGCTGATAGACAGTGGCGGATTAATTAGACCATGGGCCCTGGGCTGTTATCCAAACTTGGGCCCCCCTTCCTCACCGCCGCCCTGCCGCGCCGTAACTATTTTTAACACTACCTTTTTGGGCAAGCATTAACAGTGTTATGATTTCCCTTGTCACAGTGCGGTGTCCCTACATACTGACAGTATCACACTGTGCAGGGACACAACCTCCTGACAAGGGGAATTGTCTATCAGTCCTGGACTGCAGAAAGACTTTTTGTGAAATACAAGGATTTCCTATAATAAACATGTCAGAAGAGGTGACAGATTCTCTATAAATCTAGTGACTCACAGGTGACGACATCTCAGATTCTAGTAGTTTTTTTCCTCTTTTCTTCTCCATCCGGTCCAGCGCTCATGACGACTTCTCCCGGCCATGACTCATTTCTGCAGAATTTGGCACTCAGACGTCTCCTCACTTTTCCAACATTTCCACACCTATAAACGAAAATAAAGTTATTATGGTGCCACATACTGTACCCCTAAATATAATAGCACCAAACACTGCGCGCCTGAATATAATACCACACACTGTAAAACGCCACATACACACAGCCCCCTGTACATAGTACCACACACAGCCCCTGTAGATATTACACACCCCCATAGATATCGCCATACACAGCCCCCTCTATATATCACACATCCCCCTCGTAGAGAGCGTTACACACAGCCCCCTATAGATAGTGCCATACAGCCCCCTGTAGAGAGCGCCACACAGCCCTCCCCCTTTTGTAAATAGCACCAAAAAGCCCCCCTATAAAGAGCGCCACACACATACCACTGTGGATAGCACTACACAGCGCTCCCCCTTGTATATAGTGCCACACAGCGCTCCCCCTTGTATATAGTGCCTCACAGCGCTCCCCCTTGTATATAGTGCCTCACAGCGCTCCCCCTTGTATATAGTGCCTCACAGAGCTCCCCCTTGTATATAGTGCCACACAGCGCTCCCCCTTGTATATAGTGCCTCACAGCGCTCCCCCTTGTATATAGTGCCTCACAGCGCTCCCCCTTGTATATAGTGCCTCACAGAGCTCCCCCTTGTATATAGTACCATACAGTGCTCCCCCTTGTATATAGTACCTCACAGCGCTCACTCTTGTATATAGTGCCACACAGCGCTCCCCCTTGTATATAGTGCCACAAGGTTATGTACACATTTAAAAACTTTATATTATATATATATATATATATATATATATATATATATATATATATATATATATATATATAGTATGTGTGTGTATCAGTGTGATTGATTGATTTTATTAAACATATTTTTACTTTTTGAGATACGGCTGCTTTGTATCCTGTATCCGTCAGGTCAGCAGGACTGACAGGATCAGTGACACGCAGGATCCACCTCAAATCTATCACATCTAAGATTATAATTTAGAGCAGGGCCCGTTTCACCGATCCCGTCAGTCCTGCTGACCTGACGGATACAGGATACAAAGCAGCTGTATCTCAAAAAGCGAAAATATTTTTTAATAAAACGTAATTACAAAGTTGCACCAAACACACATTTTTATTAAAAAAAAAATAAAACCGACGTGATTTTTGCGACGTTTTTTCCGTAGACAATGCAGGTTTCGTTTTTTTATACACACCTTTTTTGCTATTTTAGAATTTTTATTCATAAAGTTTGAAAATAATAGTAAAAAAATAAGCTTTTTTACGTTTCAGCTATTTTTTTGGGTAATAACAGTTTTACCCTAAAATAGACGTTTTATTTGTGATCGTCATTGTCTACCGTAAATTGTAATATATTACATGTCTATATTAGGGTAATTGGGTCAGCGCTAGCGTTACAACAATGATTGGCGGGGGGAACGTTTTTTTGGGGTGGGTATTTTATGTGTATTTATTATTTCATTTTTTTTTCCACTTTACTTTATTATTTTTTTATTACTATGGTCTGTTCCTCAAAGGTCAAAAAAGACCTTTGGGGAACTTTATATATTTTTTTTCTTTCTTTTACACCATGTTTTTCCACTGTAACTGGGGCTGCACAGCAGCCCCAGTTACAGGGGAATTCAGCCCTCTCATAGTGACGATTGTCACTAATAGGGCTGTGCTGGGTCTAGTAAGACCCAGCAGCAGTCTGCCACTAACGGCACCCGGCGATCATGTGACCAGTCACATGATCACCGGGAGGAATAGAGACAGCGCCGCTGCTGCTGTCTCTATTCCTTTACACAGCGTTCATTGAGCGCTGTGTAAAAAGACATCAGAGAAGACAGAAGCAGCGAAAGACCCGACATTCAGCTGCCCGATCGCGCGGGCAGCAAGTTAAAACCCGAGCCGTAGAAAGTCTATGGCTCGGGTTTTAAGGACCCAGCCAGCGGTCGGGAACCAGTTGGGCAGGATAAGTCAACTAACCTAAGCGCCGGTGACCGACCGCCCGGCTCTTTTCTTGCAGCTTTGGAGTAACAGAACAGCCGTCCGTCGCTGTTCTGTTACTCAATGGCGGCGCCCGCACTGTCAGGGAGGCATGTCCTACCCCTGGATCCCGGCCAATTCCCTGCTCCTCCCCATCTTCGGCAGTTAGCAGCGCTAGTGCGCTGAATAGGTTTACAGGACGATGTGCGGTTCGGGCTGCCATGGGCCCCCTGGGAGCCTCGGGCCCTGGGCGGCCGCCCGAATCGCCCATATGATAATCCGCCACTGCTGATAGATTCGGGAATAGTGAAATAAGAGTGTAAGGAGGCAGTAGCATACCCAGTTTTCTGGCCTCAAACATCAATCTCTCTTTTACATGGTAGAAATTTATTCTAGCCAACGTGTCTCCAGGCGCTTTGTCTGGTCCCGCGTTCGGTTTAGGTATTCTATGCACCCGATCAATTGTCATATCTACATATGTAGCCGTCTTTACCTTGACTTTTAACGCAATGGCTAGATCTCTTATCTTGACTTTTTCAATGACTTTTCAATGGCTTTTGTTGTGTGATGTGACGCTGCAGCAAGTTATCAGAATCAAGTTAAAGATGGCTACATCTGTAAGTCGATGAGAGCTGGTACCATAGCAAGAAACAACCCCCTCAAGTAGCTAGCAAGCTCAATGCCCTGTATTTTAATATTATTGTGTCTTGAACGATCTTCAGCGTCCGTGGCCTTATTTTTGAGCCAGTTGACATCATCTTCCAATGTATTATGAGCGTCCACAAGTTCATTGTGTGCAACTGAAAAGTCTTCCATTTTATGTTCTAAGTGGTCAGTACCATCTCCCAAATCATTATTGTTGGCTTGTAGTTTACGGACCAACGAAGAAAAGCTCTTATTTATGCCATTTTGGAGCAGGATTAACATGCCTTTCAACGTATCCACTGTAATGGGGGGCATCAGATGAAGGAAACTGATTAATATCACAAGGTTCATCTGTCAATAATTTAGACAACATAACAGCATCACCTTGAGAGGATTTTTTGCAGATTTTTTTTGCCAGCGAAGCCGTAGGAGAGGGTGCCCCTCTCCGTTTAGCACTGTCTCTACTGTCTGTAGTATCAAAATTAGAGTCTCTATCCTCAGATAGCACCCCACTAAGCTTTTGTGGGGAGCTGTGAGGGGACAGATTGTCCCTGTCATTCTGGGCAAGAGAAGCAACCGACATAGTGCTATCGTCTTTTGAAAGTGTGGGTTAGCAAAGCATTCAGTAAGTTTTCTAAGTGCGGCTTTGCCTCTGCGTTTAGTCATAATAGCTGATCCTTTAGAGAATTAAATAAATGCAGGAAAAAGGTGTAGGAAATACTATGTTCCATGTTTAAAGATGATATAAATGCACAGGGGTACAACAATCAGTAAGGATGGGTATCTGCCAGCGGACCGAAATCTCCCTCTACAGCTCACACGTCTGTCGTCATGCAGTGGGGCGGCCAAAACCTGAAAATGTACACCGCTGCTTTAGAAGCAGAGAAGGCCTCTGATGTGTCGACCCGTAAATGAGGGAGAATGTGTGCCCAAATCAATAAGCCGCTTTTTACAGAGACGGTGTACCGCTTTGAGCAGATAGTGTAGCAGGAGCGAGGTCTTTAAGCAGCTATTTTTGGGACTGTGATGTGCTGCTGATCTCTTTTTCTGACCATAAGAAGGTAGGTGATAAGTGTTGATAAATTGTTATGGTGGGATAAGCCCTTTAACCCCTTAATGGTCGGCCTATTTTAAACCTTAATGACGAAGCTATTTTTTCTGTTTTTCCATCGTCGCATTCCAAGAGCTATAACTTTTTTATTTTTGCATCGACATAGCTGTATAAGGTCTTGTTTTTTACGGGACAAGTTGTATTTTTAATAGCACCATTTTAGGGTACATATAATTTGTTGATGAACTTGTATTAACTTTTTTGAAGGGGTAATGGAAAAACAACCATAAATTTTGTCACTCTTTTTTGCGTTTTAGATTTACGCTGTTTATTGTGTGGTATAAATAACATAATAACTTTATTCAGTGGGTCATTATGATTGTGGCAATACCACATTTATATAGATTTTGTATGTATGTTTCGTTTTTATTGGTACTATTTTGGAGTACATGCGACTTTTTGATCACCTTTTATCACATTTTTTTTGAAGGCAGGATGAACAGAAAACAGCAATTCTGGCATTGTTTTTTAGTTTATTTTTTATGGCGTTCACCGTGCAGGTTAAATAATTTCATCTCTTTATAGGTGGGGTCGTTACGGACGCGGCGATACCAAATATGTGTAATATTTTAATTATTTTTTTGTTTTTTCATATTCAAGTATTTTATAAGGAAAAAGTGGGTTTTTCATTTTTTTTATTTGGGATTTTTATTTATTTATTATTAACTTTATTAAACTGTTTGATAACTTTATTTTTAGTCCCACTAGGGGACTTCACTATGCGATTCTCTGATCGCTTTTATAATACACTGCAATACTTCTGTATTACAGCGTATTATTTCCTGTCAGTATAAAACTGACAGGCACCTGCTAGGTCATGCCTTAGGCATGGCCTAGCAGGCATCCACTACAGGCAGACCTGGGGGGCTTTATTAGGCCCCCGGCTGCCATAGAAGCGATTGGCACCCTGCGATTGCAATTTCAGGTTGCCGATGTGGTGAGAGTGGTAGCACCCTTCCTCCAAAACCACTTGGATGCGGCGCTCGCTATTGAGCGCCGCATCTAAGGGGTTAAACGGGTGAGATTGATGTTGAAATCGATCCCACCTGTTAGTGCAGGTGTCCGGCTGTCTTTAGACCGCCCCGACACCCGCTTTAGCCGGCACAGGACACCCGTGCCGGGCTTATGTCAGAGCGCCGTGAAAAGGTGGCGCTCTGGAATAAGTACTCTTAACGGCTGCCGTGAAAAGGTGTATTGGTGGTCTTTAAGGGGTTAAAGTATATAAACTCACTAAAAATAGAGACTTCAGGAAGATAGGCCAAAATAACTTGTAAAAACAAAATCTGCTACTATAACTATCTTTTAATCAGGAAATTTCCCAATTGGTTCTTTCTTCTCTGACCATGGAAGCGATAGATTGCGAAACTTTCTGGATTATTGTATGCTGGATTACAGGAATCCTACTGTATAAATAATGATATCAATAAAATGAATGCACAAACAAGTAAAAAAAATCATCCATCACCTAAACACTATAGTACAAAATGGTAAAGGGCACATTATTATAGAATATATTTATAGTGCATATTCAAATGTATTCAAATATCTGAATTCAGAATGAAAAGAACAGAGCATATACTGAAATCCCTAAGAGGGGCTTGGCATTATTTAAAAAATGTCTCATCCTTTTTGCAATCTAAGTGTTATGTCTTGCAAATATTTTTCTAGTGTATGCATTTTTACATGTCTACCTCACAAGCATCTGGAAAAAAAAAAGTGCAGTCTAAAAATAAATTATCGACTATTCTATTTCAGAGAAGACATGGTGATTAAATATAAAAGCTTTGGCCCTTGGACAGTCACATCAGCAAAAAGCAGAGTTTTCCCTCATGACCCACACAAGCACTTGGAGAACACGATGATATTTAATGTGTGCTTCAATAGCTTTAAACATAAGTGTAATTTGAAAATAATGGCCTATCCAAATAATAATTAAAAGAAATGAGAAATGAATAACCAATATTTGAGCATACTTATAATTAAATTGTACTATGATAGCTATGATGGATCTATTTTTAAAAAGACACAATTTTTATGGCAAGGATAACTTATTTTTGTGCCGTCACGAAAACCGAGATGGGGGAAAAAAGTAATATAAACAAAGTTTTAGGGGATTCCCAGTTTTAGTCTAGCTCTCAATGAGACTGCAAGCACCGTCCTTTCATATTGAAATTAATGTCAAAGCAGTTGGGTCCCCACCAATAAATTTTCGATTGGGTCATAAAACTGTGGGAAGAAAACCCCTTTGGGATTGAAGATGTGCAATAACTTGCTCCACACTCCTGTTTAGCCCACAGAAAACGTTTGCGGAAGAACAATGTATATATTCATGTATCACAAGTTCGATGTCACATTTGTCAACTGTAAGTAGAATAGGTAAAATAAAACATTGCGTATAATAAACTGATCTGGTAATCAGACGCAAAGAAAGAAAGAACAGAGATAACTAAATACAAAATGAACGCTGTGGCCTCTTCATAGTTTAACCCGCACGGTGCCGTACACTTCCGTAGCGGCAGTGCCTGGGAGTTCAATTCAGGTCCCGTTCGACTCTTTCAGTCAACTAATCGGCCGGGGGGGCCGAAAGTCGGACCTCCACCGATCTGATATTAATGACCTACCCTAAGGATAGGCCATCAACATAAAAAAAGTCCCGGGGAAACCTTTTAATATCAGAGAAGAGCAATCACTTCATGATTAATCTCAAGTACGCCTTTGCTAATTCATAGCTTGGCTGCTATCTGAATCACTGAAGCAAATATAACACCTCCAAAAATGTAGTACATTAATATTATAATTTGTTGATTTAGTCTCCACTTCAACCTTATTCAGGCTTATTTAAAGCAAAACCTGAGTGTAAATAGATGTGTTCTTAGCAGATTCAAGCCAGCAACAAATTAAGTTACATACATTGGCTAAATATCCTCTATATGTTGTGACAACCTGGGGACCACTTAGCTCATGGGATCGCCATCTCCCAGGTGAGATGGTTGGCACACATAGAAAGTTCACTCCAACTCCTTGAATAAAAGGTTTAAACCAGCCGCAGCTAGCTTTATTGTCTTCACAACAGCAATCAGTGGTACAACAATAAACATACAAAATAAACCCTAGGCCGTCCAGCCTCTAACTAACACATTCAGTGTCCCTCACTACGAGACACTGAGCCTTGTGCCCAGCACCTCAAAACCTTCAGTTTTACCTCACACGGTGGTGACTCTCACAGGCTAGCATGCCTGTCTTCCCCAGACTGAGAGCCCTGTGTGAACAGCACACACCTGAATTAAAGAGCAGTCTCAGGTGAAGACTAACTAGGCTCATCAGACAGCCCAAGACATGGACTGTCTGTATGGAGTGGAAGCCGCCCTTCTCCTTCACGCTCCAGCAAACCAGGCCCTATTCCAGGCTTTACACCCAAGCAATAGCAGAGAAAACCCTCTCTGCTGTACATGCTCCCTGGTTGCTTAAAACCTGAGTTTCTGCACCGTCCAGTAGCTGCACTGCTACATATCCCTCCCCTTTGATAAAGGCCGTAGGACTGATCACATTTCAACCTCCCTCCAGGGTCAAAGCTCCTACGTTGGGCCATAATCACACTTAGGGTCACCCCTACAGTAACAGCCATTTGATAATCACCCCTGGGTGTATTAGACAGGTGCTCCTGCAACTCTTCTATGTTGGCATGCCTAGCATCCTCATCCCTTATAGGCACTACTAGCTTTTGCTGATCACAGCCGTATTTACCTGTGTTGTGCCCTACATTCATGGACCTTTCCGCATCCATGAAGTGGCTTTGTGTGTCACCCCTTGGTTTAGACACTAGCTCATAGTGTTCAGTAACACTCATCTCGTGAGTTTTGGTATACACCGTACCATCTACCAAACCACTTTCAGACGCTATACTCCCCTCCATCTTGGAGTTTTTCATCTCAGCATTTAAATGCTCAGACTGTCCGTCCAGAGACAATTTTTCACCCCTCTGGGTTACTTCTATCAGACCCGGTAGTGGTCGTCTCTGCAGCAGTGTTAGGGCCCGCATCCTGCTTAGTGGTATAACACCACTTGTTGCCCTTAGCAACCTGTCTTGTGTCACATGCAGCTTCCATGGCTAAAGCACACTCTGCATTAGTATCCATTAAACCCACCTGGAAGACCCCCTCTATTGCTCCCGTTACCTCCTGGGAAAGTGTGGGCGCTACATGGGTCTCAACGTCTACATGTGAAAGACCTGCAGGTGGCAGAACTTCTAAGGGTGAAGTAGTAACCCTTCTCACACTATAGATGGCAGTAGTGTCCTCATTGGTACCATTGACAGCCCCAACCTCTAGGGTAATGTTTTCATGTACATCTGGTTCACTACTGGGCGGTTCATTAGTGACCGAGGCCACAGCCACCAGCGCTGTAAAGGATCTGCCAGGCACAGCTTCGGGGTTAACTCCCAGAACTAATCAGTCAGCACCTGAGAATACATCCCTGAGACTGACTCCTGCTTCCACCATTCAGGCTGGCAGGCTTAGGAGTGGGAGAACCTATCGTAACCTGGCCAGACTCAGCTAGCTCCCGCCCTCGGTCTATTTAAGCCTGCACTTCCTGTCCCTCGGTGCTTGTGATTCTTTCCTTGTGGTTTCCTGGCCCAGCTACAGCTCCTGCTATTTTTGATCCTGCTCCATACAGACCCTGGCTTACCGACTACTCTTCTGCTTTTCGTTTTGTACCTCGCACACTCCTGGCTTGACTCGGCTCGTTCACCACTCTGGTTGCTCACGGTGTTGCCGTGGGCAACGGCCCCTTTTTCTTGCTTGTGTTCCTTTGTATGTTTGTCGTGCACTTACTGAGCGCAGGGACCGCCGCCCAGTTGTACCACGTCGCCTAGGGCGGGTCGTTGCAAGTAGGCAGGGACAGAGTGGCGGGTAGATTAGGGCTCACTTGTCCGTCTCCCTACCCCCTGCCATTACAAGCGCACACACCTCACTGACTCCACTGTCCAGGAACTCATGTGCGTCACTTAGGGCTACATTCACACTGGGGTGGTCGCTCAAATAAAAAGGTGGATCACTGCTGCTGGATTCAGCTGACTCTGAGGTAACCCCAAACAGATTCTCAGACCTGTACAGTTTATCACCACTCCACTCACACATCACAGCAGTATACAGCTGGTTGCCATTAGGAACAGTGCACACATCACATGCAACAGTCTTGTTATTGTGAACCATGACCTCTAGGGGCACACTTGAGCCATTAGTAACCTGTTTTACATCACATGTAATATCAGGGACCGAAGCATACACTATAGTAGCATCCACTGAACACGACTTGAAGTCTACCTCCTGTGCTTCCCCCATCCCCATGGAATGAGTGAGCGTTACATCAGTCTCAGTTTCTACAGCATAGGAATGACCTGTAGGGGGCAACATTTCCAAAGGTGCTGCAGTCACCTCTATTGCACCAGGCACATTTTCATCACCATCACTAGGTATGGCAGGGCTGTACTCCAGGTTACCACCATCAACAATCCCAACCTCTAGGGAAATCTCAGATACACCTGACACATCTGTATCCAAAGACACATCCCCTGGATTACCATCAGTAACAGTATGCACATCACATGTGACACGCTCGACTTGCTCAACTACAGCCTCAAGGGGCACACTTGAACTAATCCCCTCTTCTGTCTCGGCTGCTGTTACATACTCATGGCTTAAAGACATGTTAGGCACAATTTTGGACATATCACTAGTGTCATCACATAAACGCTGTGCATCAAATACATGTACGTAATTTTTAGCAGGCATTTCCTGAATCACATTATCACTTATCATTACAACTGGGGCATTTTCCCTATTTGGCAGTGGAGCAGCACACCCTGCAATGCTTATAAGAGATATTGCCTTTCTCCCACAACTGCCAAAAATGAGGGAAGTCCCTTCCCAGCACAAACACCTCATCAAGTTCCTGACATTTTAGAAATCTGTATTGCACAGTCCCAACATCAGTTTCAAAGTCAATCAGAACGGTCTCACCCATCTCAGGATCCTTCCTCACGAACAGCAAAATGTCCGGATGCACCCTCGAGACCTCTTTGCGAAGATCCTGTCGGACCAGTAGCGGAATCCCACCAACCAACACTTCACGTGTCTTCTCTTGTGCTCTCTCTGGCCTCCTGACCAGAGAACAATCAGGTGCACATCCATCCGCTCGATGGCATCTCCAACAGCGCTCCTTTTGTTGAACAGCTGCCACATGCTGTCGGGGTTGGTTGCTCCTAGCAACCACATCTGGGCGATTCAGCACACTTGTCTTTTTAACAGCTGCCCAACATTGCTTGGGAACACCTTTTCCATCCAGACAATAGTCCGCTTGCAAAGATTCCCACCATGAGTCCGGGTGGTTGCCCTTAGCAATGGTCCTCACAGCTTGTATAACAGGTACGCATGCTCTTTGCTCTTTTCTGCAAACTGTCTTCTGCGACACGTCAGGAGTACCCGGCATCAATGCAGCAGGCGTTGAAAGGCATCCACTTGGCTTGGAAGGCTGTGTATCCTTGGACAGTACTTGTGCCCTTAAAGACTCTCCATTTGCTTCCAACTGTGTCAGGAACCTCTGGTTATCGTCCCTCTGCTTGGCATTTGCTTCCTGCAGCTCCGCATTCGTTTGCACTATCTTTTTGAGGAGTTCCTCCATAAGACCCATTGCAACGGAAAAACAGTCTCTTTAATTGGGCTTCTGGCCCTTTAAATTTCACTGCACACTTCTTATGCCATTTTATTGCCCAAAGCAATTCTTCCCCATATGTGACAACCTGGGGACCACTTAGCTCATGGGATCGCCATCTCCCAGGTGAGATGGTTGGCACACATAGAAAGTTCACTCCAACTCCTTGAATAAAAGGTTTAAACCAGCCGCAGCTAGCTTTATTGTCTTCACAACAGCAATCAGTGGTACAACAATAAACATACAAAATAAACCCTAGGCCGTCCAGCCTCTAACTAACACATTCAGTGTCCCTCACTACGAGACGCTGAGCCTTGTGCCCAGCACCTCAAAACCTTCAGTTTTACCTCACACGGTGGTGACTCTCACAGGCTAGAATGCCTGTCTTCCCCAGACTGAGAGCCCTGTGTGAACAGCACACACCTGAATTAAAGAGCAGTCTCAGGTGAAGACTAACTAGCCTCATCAGACAGCCCAAGACATGGACTGTCTGTATGGAGTGGAAGCCCGCCCTTCTCCTTCACGCTCCAGCAAACCAGGCCCTATTCCAGGCTTTACACCCAAGCAATAGCAGAGAAAACCCTCTCTGCTGTACATGCTTCCTGGTTGCTTAAAACCTGAGTTTCTGCACCATCCAGTAGCTGCACTGCTACAATGTAAAGACATGTCCTGTTTGATGGCGATATCCGACTATGGTACGTTTATAACTTTATGCTTTATCCTAATGTTATATTCTCAAACTATATTTTCGCCACTTAACTATGAAAAAAAGTCCAGGGAGAAATTAAACAGTACCTAAATTACAATCACTAAGGGGAGAATTTATTAAGACTGGTGTTTTATAGGTCAGTCTTAAATAGAAGCCTGTAGGAGTAAGATGCACTAAATTGATTAAGCGGTGAACTCTCTTAATAAATTTGAAGCATCCTGGGCTGTCAGGGCGCCACAAACTGAAATCTATGGCAGTTATGAGGTGGTGCAGATTTGCACTATAATATACGCCAATTTGTGGAGTAAATTATAGTAAATCAGACACATTCACTGGCATCAGAAACTAAGAAGTAGTGGCACGGGACCTGAGTACAGAGAAAAATGTTTAGTAGGGTGAATACAAGAACGTAAAAATTATATAGTAAAAAGGGGCATCTAAAAATAACATATATTTACAGTATTAGGTGCATTCTGGGATGCAAAAATCCTATGTACACCCTATGTCCTCAGAATAGGAGAGATGGCTTGTGTTTTGAGACTATAAGCTTTTGGAAACAAAGGAACCCTCAGGGTCAGTAGTCCAAGGAGTGACGTTAACCCCTTCGCGCTCAGGTCAGTAATAGTACGTCCTGCTAAGTAGAACGTTCGCGCTCAGGTCAGTACTATTACTGACCTGAGTAAACACGGCGCCATTTAATCCCGGCGCGTGCTTGAGCTGTGATAACTGCTGTTTCTGACAGCAGGCTATCACAGCTTAGTGTGCAGGGACCGATCGCGGTGGTCCCCGCCGATTAACCCCTTAGAAGCCGCGTTCAATAGCGATCGCGGCTTCTTAGGGGTTAAGCTGCCATCGCCGGCCTGCTACACGATAGCGGGCCGTGATGGCTACTATGGCAACCAGAATCCTAACAATGGACTCTGGCTACGCCTTCGACGGAAGCCTAGTGGGTCCCGACAAAATCAGGACCCACTATGCTTGCTGTCAGCGAACAGCTGACAGCTCTAATACACTGCACTACGTATGTAGTGCAGTGTATTAGAATAGCGATCAGAGCCTCCTGCCCTCATGTCCCCTAGTGGGACAAAGTAAAAAAAGTGTGAAAAAGTAAAAAAAAGTTGTGTAAAAATAAGAAAATAAAAGATTTAAAAGTAATAAAAGTAAAAGTCCCCCTTTTTCCCTTATCAGTTCTTTATTATTAATAAAAATATATAAACAAATAAACTATACATAATTGGTATCGCCGCGTCCGTAACGGCCTGAACTACAAAACGATGTCGTTGTTTATCCCGCGCGGTGAACGCCGTAAGAGAAAATAATAATAAACCGTACCACAATCACAATTGTTTGGTCACTTCACCTCCCAAAAAATGGAATAAAAAGAGATCAAAAAGTCGCATGTACCTAAAAATGGTACTGATCGAAACTACAGTTCGTTACGCAAAAAATAAGTCCTTGCACAACTTTCCTGATGGAAAAATAAAACAGTTATGGCTCTTAGAATAAGGTAACACAAAAAATAAATTATATTTTACAAAATGTATTTTATTGTGCAAACGCCATAAGACATAAAATAAAACTATAAACATCTGGTATCGCCGTAATCGTATCGCCGCGCAGAATAAAGTGAATATGTCATTTATAACGCACGGTGAACGCTGTAAAAAAATTTGAATAAAAAACAATAGTAGAATTGCTGTTTTTTTAGTCACCACGCCACCTAAAAATAGAATAAAAACTGATCAAAAAGTCGCATGCACCCCAAGAAAACTACAATGGATTCCTCAAGGTCTCTAGTTTCCAAAAAGGGATCACTTTTGGGGGGTTTCCACTGTTTTAGCACCACAAGACCTCTTCAAACCGGACATGGTGCCTAATAAATTAAATTAAATTAATTAAATGTCACCTCTACTTTGCTCTAAATTCCTGTGAAACACCTAAAGGGTTAATAAACTTTTTAAATGCTGTTGTGAATACTTTGAGGGGTCTAGTTTCTGAAATGGGGTGTTTGATAAGGGTGTCTAATATATAGGCCCCTCAAAGCAACTTCAGAACTGAGCTGGAAACTAAAAAATAAAATAAAAATGAGGCAATACTTCGCTTCTTACATTATACTCATAATGAGCCGTGCCCACCCTGAGATGACCCCAGTTTTGACCGTTTGTATAAACGGAGACCCCTATTAGACCATTTCAGTGCCCGGTTTTCCCAGCATTCACCCCCGAGAAGTGTATTTCTATAGATGAATCCCTGGTACATTTGAAAGGGAGGCTTCAATTCCGCGAGTACCTGCCGGGTAAGAGGGCAAGGTATGGCGTGAAGATGTCTAAGCTGTGCGACAGTGCATCAGGGTATACCTACAAATTTAGGATATATAAAGGGAAGGACACCAGTACTCAGCCCCCAGAATGCCCCCCCTTACTGGGAGTTAATACAAAAATTGTGTGGGATTTGGTGCACCCACTGCTGGACCAGAGTTACCACCTCTACCTGGATAATTTTTATACCAACGTCCCACTCTTCAACTGCCTCGCTTCCAGAAGTCCTGCGGCATGCGGCACTGCTAGAAGAAACCTGAGAGGCCTCCCTAAGACTCTGCTTGGGCAAACACTCAGAAGGGGTGAGAGCAGGGCACAATCTAGCAGCAACATATTGTGTGTCAAGTACAAGACCAGGGAGATGCCACACCAGTACCCATGTACCTGTACGAGGTACCAGTACAGGGACCCCCAAACTAGACTGCATCCTGGACTACAATAGGTACATGGGAGGGGTGGACTTGTCAGATCAAGTCCTGAAGCCTTACAGTACTTCTGGAAGCGGGGCCACAGGCATCGTACCAGGGCAACACTTTTTTAGGAGAAGTTCCCCAAACTGGCAAGAAGGGAAAAAGTCAAAAGAGGTGCAGAGTCTGCTATAAGAGGGGGATAAGGAAGGACACAATATATCAATGTGACGCGTGTCCCGAAAAACCAGAGCTCTGTATGAAAGAGTGTTTTAAAATTTATCATCCATCCCTTTATTTTTAATTTACCCCAGTTTTACTCGCTCTGATCCACTTCGCACAGCTTACCCCTCCTCATCTTTCCCCTCTGAGCCCTGCTGTGTGCCCAGGCAGCTGATAACAGCCACATGTAGGGTATTGCCGTACCCAGGAGAGCCAACATTACAGTTTATGAGGTGTATATCTCCGGTGGCGCATGCTGGGCACAATATATCGGACACTGAATCGGCATATATGTATAGAAAATTGCAAATTTCACTCTGCACCAACTGCTGCACATTATCTTTTACACAATACCTGTGGGGTCAAAATGCTCACTACACCTCTAGATGAATGCCTTAAGGGGTGTAGATTTTAAAACAGGGTCACTTCTTGGGGGTTTCAACTGTACTGGTACCTTAGGGGCTTCTGCGTACAAGACTTAGCACCAGAAAAGCTCCAGTAGGCCAAATGGTGGTCCTTTCCTTCTGAGCCCTGCCGTGTGCCCAGGCAGCTAATAACAGCCACATGTAGGGTATTGCCGTACCCGGGAGAGCCCACATTACAGTTTATGGGGTGTATGTCTCCGGTGGCACATGCTGGGCACAATATATCGGACACTGACATGGCATATATATAGAAAATTGCAAATCTCACTCTGCACCATCTGCTGCGCATTATCTTTTACACAATACCTCTGGGGTCAAAATGCTCACTACACCTCTAGATGAATTCCTTAAGGGGTGTCGTTTTTAAAACGGGGTCACTTCTCGGGGGTTTCAACTGTACTGATACCTCAGGGGCTTCTGCACACACGACTTAGCACCAGAAAATTCCCAGTAGGCCACATGGTGGTCCTTTCCTTCTATGCCCTCCCATGGACCCAAACGGCAGTTTATCACCACAAATAGGGTATTGCCACATTCAGGACAAATTGGGCAACAAATTGGGGTATTTTATTCCTTGTGAAAATAAGAAATTTTGAGCCAAAACTACCTCTTATTGTAAAAAATTACATTTTTTTGAATTCACAGCCCAATTCAAATAAATTCTGTGAAAAAACTGTGGAGTCTAAATGGTCACAACACCAATAAATAAATTCCTTGAGGGGTGTAGTTTCCAAAATGGGGTCACTTCTGGTGGGTTTCCATTGCTTTGATACCTTTGGGGCTCTGCAAATGCGACATGGCACCCGAAAACCAATCCAGCAAAATCTGGGCTCCAAAGAACACATAGCGCTCCTTTCCTTCTAATACCTCCCATGGGCCCAAACGGCAGTTTATGGCCACAAATAGGGTATTGCCGCACTCAGGACAAATTTGGCAACAAAATGGGGTATTTTATTCGTTGTGAAAATAAGACATTTTGAGCCAAAACGACATCTTATTGGAAAAAAGTTTTTTTTTTTAAATTCACAGCCCAATTCAAATAAGTTCTGTGAAAAAACTGTGGGGTCTAAATGGTCACAACACCCATAAATAAATTCCTTGAGGGGTTTTGTTTCCAAAATGGGGTCACTTTTGGTGGGTTTCCATTGCTTTGATACCTCTGAGGCTCTGCAAATGCGACATGGCACCCGAAAACCAATCCAGCAAAATCTGGGCTCCAAAGAACACATAGCGCTCCTTTCCTTCTAATACCTCCCATGGGCCCAAACGGCAGTTTATGGCCACAAATAGGGTATTGCCGCACTCAGGACAAATTGGGCAACAAAATGGGGCATTTTGTTCCCTGTGAAAATAAGAAATTCTGATCAAAAATGACATCTTATTGGAAAAATTGTCATTCTTTTAATTTCACAGCCCAATTCAAATACGCGCTGTGAAAAAACTACGGGGTCAAAATGGTAACAATAACCATAAATTAATTCCTTGAGGGGTGCAGTTTCCAAAATGGGGTCAGTTTTGGGGGATTCCTACTGTTTTGGCACCTCAACACCTCTCCAAACCTGGCATGCTGCCTAAAATATATGCTAATAAAAAAGCACCACCAAAATGCACTAGGTGCTTCTTTGCTTCTAGGGCTTGTGTTTTAGTCCACGAGCGCACTAGAGCCACATGTGGGACATTTCTAAAAACTGAAGAATCTGGACAATACATATTTAGTTGTGTTTCTCTGGTAAAACCTTCTTTGTTTCAGAAAAAAAAATAGAATAAAATTGAAATTCAGAAAGAAAAATGAAATTTGCAAATTTCACCTCCACTTTGCTTTAATTCCTGTGAAATGCCTGAAGGGTTAAAAAACTTTCTAAATGCTGTTTTGAATACTTTGAGGGGTCTAGTTTTTAAAATGGGGTGCTTTATGGGGGTTTCTAATACATAGGCCCCTCAAAGCCTCTTCAGAACTGAACTGGTACCTTAAAAAAAAGCTTTTGAAATTTTCTTAAAAATATGAGAAATTGCTGTTTATGTTCTAAGCCTTGTAACGTCCAAGAAAAATAAAATAATGTTCAAAAAACGATGCCAATCTAAAGTAGACATATGGGAAATGTGAACTAGTAACTATTTTGGGTGGTATAACCGTCTGTTTTTCAAGCAGATGCATTTAAATTCTAAAAAATTCTATTTTTTCTAAATTTTCTCTAAATTTTGCAATTTTTCTCAAATAAAGACTGAATATATCGACCAAATTTTACCACGAACATGAAGCCCAAAGTGTCACGAGAAAACAATCTCGGAATCGCTTGGATAGGTTTAAGCATTCCGACGTTATTACCACATAAAGTGAAATATGTCAGATTTGAAAAATGTGCTCTGAGCCTTAAGGCCCAAACTAGGCTGCGTCCTTAAGGGGTTAAAATAAAACATGTAAATAAGCTTGGTTTCTGATCGACTTTTCTTGGAAAGCCGATGTAATGGTGTACGGACTCAATAGAAAGTCTGTGAGCCCGTACACCAACTGCTCGGCTTTCCGAAAATAGCCGATCAGAAACTAATTGGCACAGCGCTCATCCGAGCGCTTCTGCCGCTTTGTTTTAACGATCGTTGGGGGTCTCAGCGCTCAGACCCCCACCGATCAAAACTTCTGACATGTCACTGCGACAAGTCAGAAGTTTGCTGGAAATTTAGTTACCCATTAACCCAATCCTCTACTAACAGAGATAGAATGTACAGTTTATTTTCACCTTTGGTGGACTTATATATTAACCCCTTCAGGACGCAGCCCTTTTTCAAATTTTCACTTTTGTTTTTTACTCCCCACCTTTCAAAAGCTATAATTATTTTATTTTTCCATCTATATCGCCATACGAGGGCTTGTTTTTTCCAGGACAAGTTGCAGTTTTTCATGGCACCATTTATTGTACTGCATAATGTACTGGGAAGCTGAAAAAAAAAATATTTGTGGGGTGAAATGGGCAAAAAACAGAGATTACGTCATATTTTGTGGGGTTTTTTTTTTCACGGTGTCCATCAGGCTGTAAAAACTACTTATTCACCTTATTCTACTGTAAAGCGTTTGCCAGACACAGGTTCTGTGTCGACGCCCGTGGTTAATCAGCCTTCATCTGCTCCAAAATCTGCTAGAGTGACGCGATCTGTTACCACTCAGGCTTGCAGGCTGAGGAGGGGAGAACCTCTCACAGCCTGGCCTGACGGTTCTAGCTCCCGCCCTTGGTCTATTTATACCCTCACTTGCAGCATGTTCCTTGCCTGTGATTGTCTGGTTTCCTGACTCTGCGATTTCTGCTATTTACCTGATTGACCGCTGTAACTTATTGACCCTGGCTTGCCTGACTATTCTCCTGCCCTGTTTTGCTACTATGTACTCTCCTGGTTTGATTCGGCTCGTTCACCACTGCCTGCTGCTCACGGTGTTTCAACATGTTCCACAGGGGTGTCCATGTTGATATATTAAAGAAAAAAAATTGCGAGTGAAGGCCCCCCATACATTTCATAATACATATGGTTTTGACTGAGCCATATCAGTTTTGGCTCTATAAGAATCCTGGCAGTTAGAGATTACAATACTGCATTGGATCTATTGTTGGATAGCTGGAACTCATCTACCATATATAAAAATATTAATTTAACTTTCTCTAAATAACTAGTTGAAATTTGGTTGGAATACGTATGGAGGGTGTTTAATTTTAAAAAAATCTACTAATGTTATTCTAAAACACATAATACATACCCTCGCACAGACATGGCCTGATAACACGGGTTCATTACACCACAAGAGGCATTTCAGAACATACTCCTATGGTGATGGAGTGGGGAAATAATGGTAACGCTACTGTGGGATTGTCACGGCACGGGGTGTGGACCCATTGGGCCGTACCGCGTAGCGGGATAGCAGCTGGCCAAACAGGTACAATGCAATGTCTATAGTTCAGAAGGGGTACCTGAGGCAATGTAGACAGTAGCGATGGATTCAGGCTAAGATGAGGCTCCAATAGTAGACAGACACCCGGCGGGGTGCGACACACTAGATGCAGCGGAGGATACAACACGACTCCAACTCTTGATGGCACAGAGGCACGGTTGTTGTGCATCCATGTGTCATCAGAATTCATGGATCCGCAACAAGAAAAAAACTGATGTCACCAGTTTGTGAAGCTGCAAATCCGGACTGTAAAATGACAAGTGCTGAGTTTTTGCAGTCCGGATTCATAGCCCCGGCATGGATCCGTGAAGACCACGGTCATGTGCATGGGACAATAGAAATGAATGGGTCCACAATTTATACGAAAATATGCGGATAAATTGCAGACACAAAAGAACGGTTGTGTGTATGAGGCCTAAGGGAAAACAGAGAAAGGCTGAATGCTTCTTATGTAATAAACTTTGAAAGACAGAGGTGAGTTAGTTGACTAGTTCAACAAGAAAAAATAAGGACACCAAGATGGCCTATAATGATTAGAATCGTGAAAATTCACAAAATATAGAGAGGATGCAGAGTTGGAGCAGATTTTTTGAAAAGGGGCCTTTAAGGAGCTGTTGGAAAATCTTGTTAGGAATCAGCACAAATTTCTCTTACTTTCCACAATATTCAAGCAGCAGATGGAAAGATGTTTTATGACCCTTTTACACAGGCCAATTATCAGGCAAACGAGCGTTAATGTGAACACTCGTTCCTGATCATAAATAGGGCAACGAACAGCCGATGAACAAGCAAACATTCATTCATCGGCTCATTGTATCATTTATGCAGCCAGAAATATTATCGTTGTTGGCAACACATCTCCCTGCATAAACAGGGAGATGTGCTGCCGACATGATAGAAATGTATGGGGATCAGAGTAACCTAATATGTTCTACTGCTATCTCGCTGCACAAACAAAATATTGTGTTCAATGGGAGTCTAGTATGACATAGCTATTTTGTGCAATTTTGTGATGTTGGAGATATGAATCTCTATGAAATGTTGGTGGGAGACTTGTTTCTTCAAAACATGATGGGTGTCACAATGCGGGGTGTGGACCTACTGGGCCGTACCGCGTAGCGGGATGTCAGCTGGCCAAATAGGTACAATGAAAGGTCTATAGTTCAGAAAGCGTACCTGAGGCAATGTAGACAGTAGCGGTGGATTCAGGCTAAGATGAGGCTCCAACAGTAGACGAACACCCGGCGGGGTGCGACACAATAGATGCAGCGAAGGGCACAACATGACTTCCACTCTTGAATGCACAAGGGCACGGTAGCACGGGATACAGGATAAAGGCAGCAGGAACGGGTAACACTGGGAACTGGAGAACACTAGGAGACCATTTCCAAAGACAAACTTCAGGAAACACAACAACGCTCAGGCAAGGATCAAGAGGGCGGAGCCCCTTTTATAGTACAGCAGCATACTGGACTACTTGCAGATATTCTGCAACTGTGCACGCACTGGCCCTTTAACGCCGTGCACGCGCCGGCGTGCGCAACCTGCGGGAGACAGTGTCCGGACCAGGAAGTGAATGCCGGCATCTCTCAGGAGGGAGATGCCGCCGGGAACTCACTCGTCCATAGCCGAAGCCGTCAGATGGTAAGTCAGGACGACGGTCCACGGCCATAGACGTTACAGTGGGTATCTCTTTAATGTACTATATGCAACATAAGATTTGGTCAACTGAATATATTTGGGATTTGGGGTACACTAGCTCAACACCCATTTGTTGCAAGAAGTTTAAGCACTTGGTATAGAATCTTGGATACATTTGGAATTTACAGACTGAAGCAAGTTAATAACTCCAGTGGCATAAAATCATTTCTAATTTATAAAATGCAATACGGTTTACCTATGCGTTCTATTAATAGATATTTTCAATTAAAGCACGCTTTGGCAGCACAAGCTAAAATATCTGAATTTACTATTTTGGGATATTTCACTGAAGCACATGTAAAAAAGAAATTATAGCTAAACTTTATACTTTGTTTATGGAAAAAATTGGTGACGGACACGTTTTTAGTTGGTGCGAGAAGTGGCATAGGTGAAATTTCAGAAGATAGTTGGGTTAGAATTTAGCATTCGACCTACAACATCACTTTTGGTGCAACCTGGAATATCTTGCACTGGTTTACAGTTGATAGGCTGTACTATACTCCACAATTTCTGATTAGGATCGGAAGAGGGAATCTGATACTTGCCCTAAATGCCTCCCAGATTCTGCGGATCTTGTACATCTTCTTTGGAAATGTCCAAGGCTTCACCAGTGGGAGGTGACTAATAAGCTTGGTGCGGTGTATCATACTGAGGTCACCCTTTTCCCCTTTGTTATGTCTTTTGGAAGACAAGTTCTAGTTAATCATTTCCAAGTCCATGAGTGGGGATTTAGTAAGAGCATTATTTGTGGCCAAATTGTTAATATTGAAACTATGAACGTCTAATAAATTTCCTACCTTTACAGCTTGGAAAAATATGTTGAATCATATGATAGATAAACAAAGAGGCATTCTTCAACGGTCAAAAATTTCAAAATGGTTCTCAGATTTTCAGAACCCTTGGTTAACATCTTGGTCCAGACATCTCTCCTCGATTCCATAAGGGTAGGTGGGTAATTGGGAATAGTTGTTTTTTTTTGGGGGGGGGGGGATGATTGTATATTTGATATGTGAATGCTAGATTTGGTTTTGTAATTTCATTTAAAAAAAAATAATGATAAACAAAAAACAAGCATGACACATTAAATAAACTAAATATGGGAACCTACATTAGTCTGACAAGATAATATGGTGCACATTAATTGCGCCATAGTACTAATACACATTACAGCACTGTTCTGGCACATTTTTTTAAATGCACAAGTCTGTTATTTTATATGTGATTCCAGTGACCCTGGCCTAAAACTAAACTAGATGATTATGTGCATGTTGTACCAAAAATTGTAATTAAATAGAATTTAAGTTAAATTTGGAAACAATTGTAGAAACAATTTAGGAACTTGAGAGTGGCAATTAATATGTAAAAAAAAGAACCAATCTCAGCTTTCATCAGTTTGTATTTATTATAAAAGGTATAGTCTTGACTTCGACATAATACCTGTTTTGGACATCGTGCTGCGGATTGCCGAGGATTAGAAAAATTATATATATATATATATATATATATATATATAGAGGAAAACATAGAACGCAGTAACGGCACCAGGACTTCAAGATATTTGGATTTATTCACCTCAATACAGAGACGTTTTGGTTCAACAGGAACCTTTCTCAAGCCATCACAAACTCACAATAGTGTCAGGTATAAATAGGAGGAGAATACAACAATTAGCAATCAAACCATTGAATGTACAATTCCCATTACATACATATAAATATATATTTCACAACGTGTAACAAACATTAATAGTAAAGTGCATGTCTTAATCTTTAAAAAAACATCCATAAATAATATTTTATAAGTATAGATGATAAATATACATCATAAATAGTGAAAATACAGGCAATTAGATTTATTGGGAAGACAGCAGAGGCAAATTATTAATTAGTATAGAGCCATAAACTTGTGTATTACACAAATGCAAATGTTATTTTTCGCTGATTTTCCTAAATAGTCGATGCAATTGACAGTCAGTATAATCTTCAAGCCATCAACCGTTGGAGTATAATGCGAATTTTATTGAACAAATCTCCTAATGATAACAGATTTTTTTTTAGAAGTAAAAAACTCAAAATGCACTGTTTCAAATTATTATGCACAACAGAGATCAAAACATTTTAAAGGTTGTAAAGAGAACTAAAATGGTAATTTGTTGAATTTGCAGCATCAGGAGGTCATATTTACAGAAATCAAAAGCTCTTTCAATAAAAAAAAACTTAACAGGCCAAGTTACATGTTAACATAGGACCCCTTCTGTGATATCACCTTCACAATTCTTGCATCCATTGAATTTGTGAGTATTTGGACAGTTTCTGCTTGAATATCTTTGCAGGATGTCAGAATTGCCTCCCAGAGCTTCTGTTTTGATGTGAACTGCCTCCCACCGTCATAGATATTTTGCTTGAGGACAGACTATCCTCACGACTTGATCAGATGTGCAAAAAATTTTCTGATCAAGGTTACCCAAATCATATTTTGGAACTGAATAGACGGAAGGTCGATCTATTGGATAAACAGGTCCTTTTAGGTGAAAAGTCAAGTGAAGAAAAGAAGGTTAGTCTACCCTTTGTTTCCACTTTCTCCGCACTAAGCTCACAAATTGGTGAGATTCTGAGGAGGGACTGGAAGGTCTTGAGTAGAGACTTTCCAGAGATAATTGAATTTCAGGAGAGACCTATGATGCCCTACAGAAGAAGCAAAACGATTAAAAATAGTCTTGTTAGAGCCGACATTGGGTCTAACCAGAAGAGTCAAAGGCTTCTAGCACCCCCTAGGTTGGGCTGTTACCCATGCTTGGGATGTAATATCTGCGATCACATGATTAAGGGTGATTTGTTTAACCATCCACAAACTGGTAGAGTCATTAAAATCAAAGGTTTTTTTACATGTCATTCATCTTTTGTCATTTACCTACCGAGTTGCCCCTGCGGTCTACACTATGTGGGTGAGACCACAACAGAAATACGTCTCAGGATGAGAAATCATAAATCTAACATCAAAACAAAGAGACAGGATTTACCAGTATCAAGACACTTTTGCAAAAAAAATCATAGCTTGTCACAGTTGAGATTCAGAATCATTGATTCGGTACCTCAAATGAGACGCGGGGGTGATAGAGGCTTGGCTCTTAAAGGGAATGTGTTGCCAGAAAAACATGTTTTTTTTTTAAAAATTAAACATTTAGTGTGTGGGTGATTAAACATTGTTCAAATTTTTTTTATTTTTTTGCACGAGTCCATGTAATATTATAAATTATTTCTAATTTATAATACTACCCATTTTTGGTCACTAGATGGAGCTGTTCCCAAAATTGCAGCATTGCAACATTGGGTTAAAAGCCCTCGCTCTAGTGAGCTCTCAGCATCCCCCCCTCCTTTATCCTGGCTAGTGCCGGGATAAACGAGGGGTTTGAAAGGTTTAACCTCCTACACTGTGTGTCGCCATTTTTTGAGGTAACCCACAGTGTAGTAGGTTTACATACAGTAGTAAACACACACAAACACTAACATACATTGAAATCTCTTACCTGCTCCTGCCGCCGCGGCTCCCTCCGGCCCGTCCGCTCCCTTTGCTGCCGCTGTTCCATGTGCACAAGTCCGGAAGCCGCGACCGGAAGTAGTAATATTACTGTCCGGCCGCGACTTCCGGTCCACAGGAAAATGGCGCCGGACGGCGCCAATTTCGAATAGGACTGTGTGGGAGCGGCGCATGCGCAGTTCCCACACAGACGCCGTACACGGCAGTCAATGGGACGGGAGCCGTTCACAGTCCCTATGGGACTGTGGCTGCCGTATTCCATGTCTGTGTGTGTCGTTAATCGACACACACAGAAATGGAACAAAAAATGGCAGCCCCCATAGGGAAGAAAAAGTGTAAAAATAAGAAACAGTAAAACACAAACACACAAATGAAAATAAACGTTTTTATTAAAGCACTAACATCTTTAACATATAAAAAAATTATTTGTGATGACACTGTTCCTTTAAGAGAAAAGAGCTAGAGTGGATTTTTAAGTTGGAAACTATGTCTCCCAAGGGGCTGAATATAGAATATCCTTATAGCCCACATATCTAATAGAGTGGGGGGTAACTTGCCTGAAGATCTGAGGGAGATTATGGGTCTACATTCCCGATTGGTATAGTTTGTGTCTTGTATATGGATAGTTTGAAGTCTTATCTTGACTTCTCTTTTATGTATACATTTTTTAATTATAATTCTTTGTTGTCTATATAAATTCTATATGGTAATTTGCTTCTTTTTACACTTTTTTAGAAACACACGGCTTTGTCAAGCATCATGAAGGATTTCGGAAAGCAGCAGAGGCCTATTTATTGGGATCATTGAGTCTCATATGGAATTGCATATTTACATATTTCTATGTCGATATCCAGTATAGATTTCAGCAATGCAGTGCATTTAATGTGCACAAATTTATGTATAACTTTATTAGTCTGGAGTATGGTCCTATCATATTGTGCATTTGCTAGCTTTTTATTGATTAGCACCTTATGAAAAATAAATACAGTTCTATATATATGTGGAATATTATGTCCTCCCAGTATGAGATGTCTGATAAATTGGACACTTCTGGCTGGGATCACTAATCTTTATTTAATTTGGCTGCTCTATCGATCCCATTGGTGACCATAGTCACATTATGCCTCAATGGGACGTCAATAGTGTATGAAACCCCCTTGTTTGGAAGCCTATGGCTATTTCTATTAATTATTCCTAATATCTTGATCTGTTATTTTTAGCGCTGCACTGCGAAATACATTAGATATATTAGATGAGGCAGTGCAGCTTTGACGTTATCCTCCAGACTGTATACAGGGTTTAATTCTGCACATTCAATATATTTTACATTGTCTATCTATATCGCCACTTGCGCCTTCGAAATGCGACTGGAACGCAAGTTCCGTCTCTGCGCATGCGCAGTAGCGATTGCGCTGCATGATGTGTTCCACCGGATTTAATATCCGGTTCCGACGCCATTTTGGAGCATGCGCAGTAGATGCGCGTGAACACTAATCGCTGGGTACATGGAGAGATCGTGAACTGTAAGTTTATGGATCTAAACTAATTAATAATTGGCCTCTGCTGTCCTAATTAATCCAATTGCACTTATTGCTCACCATTTATGATGTATGTCTATCATCTTTTTAAATATATTATTATCTATGGATGTCTTCTTGAAGACTTATTGTTGCACTATATTAATAATATTTGTAATACACTGTGATAACCACATTCTGATGTATTTAATGAGAATTGTACAGTCAATTTTTTTATTGCCAATTGATGTACGTCCTCCCTGAATATACTTGGCACCATTCTTAGTTTGTCATGGCTTGAGAAAGGTTCCTGTTGAACCGAAACGTTGCTGCTGTTTTTGAGGTGAATAAATCCACTTTGCTTTCATCTATATTGAAGTCCTGGTGCCGTCACTGTGTTCTACATTTTTCTCTATCTTTAAAAAAAAAGGGGAATTGATTCATCCCCTGGTGATGAGCACATGGCCTGATTTCTTGCTATTGTGGAGTGCTGTGTTCACCTATTTCTGGCCTGTATATATATATATATATATATATGCAGTATATATATTTATATGTAAATCTTCTATATTAGAAGAGAAGCAAAAAAATAACAGCCAGATTGCAACAGTATAAGGGCACATTCACACGTGACGGAATTGCTGATGAATTCCGCAGTGGAATTCTGCAGCAGCCGTTTTTTACATTTGTTTCTATACATTTTTAGGAAAGTTAGTTCAGACGTTGCAGAAAATAACTGTACGGAAATCAGGCTGCGGTGCAGAATTTCCCCTCTGCAGCAGGCTCATGACGTTGCAGAGAAGAAGCGGAATTTCACTGCGTATTTCAGACTTTGCAATGCAAAAACTGAAATCTGTGGCAAGTCCGTTGTGATATCTGCAACGTTTGAATTACCTGTCAAATATGCAAATGTTGGTGCAGATTCGTTGCGTAATTGCCCCAAATCTGCACCAACATTTGCAGTGGAAAAATTCCACCACGTCTGAACATGCCCTAAATGTGCCAGTGTCCTTCAGTGTTTTACTAGTGACAGCAACACATGCATTTCCGTTTAGTCTTTTCATTTCAGCACATCCTCTGTCATCGGGGATCTGAGTGGGCGGTTTGATAATGTGCTTTAGAATGAACAAGCAATTTCAGTATAATAAAAATGCAGCAAGTTAACACAACATCCTTCTTTTAGAAAATGCATTTATCTCTTAACATAACGCCACACTACAGATCACCTGACACCATCCTTTTCTTTCTAGTACTCGACCTCTGAACATGCCTGGCTACAAACCGGCAATAGTGGAAGGTGCTCTATATAATGTAAACATTGTCATCACTTTATACTAATTATTTCGGTTTCATCAAAGCCATAAATATAAAAACAAAAATATAAAAATTGGGCTACACTTTCAGCACATCCTTCATCTTAGAAATGGACCTATTGATGGAAAAGGGCATGCAACCGTTTCCTCGTTGATCTTATATCATATAGCTTAGAATTATGATGTATTACAAGTAATTTCATGTGTTCTTGGCATTGGTGAGTGCCCGAGAACAACTCACTGGCAGATAAGGGTCTCCGCACAATGCTCCTCCCAAATGTCCTATTCAGCTGATTGCCAGGCACAGTATATAACCTAAAGTGGAAGCTTTTAGTACCCACTAGTTGAACCTTAAATGGACATCATATAGTGCACTTGTTTGCTTCATAATAGAGGTTCACCATACTTAGCTCGTGTTAATCTCTTAAAGGAGTATTCCTATCGAAAACATTTATAGCATAATATTACCCGTTGGAGAAATAGAGGTCTGGTGACCTCCATTTGATGATTCACGCCAGCTGCTGTCCCCAAAACAATCAATGGATAGGCAGCCCTACACTCGGCTTTCTCCATTTAGGAAATGCAGAGACGAGTGGTGGCTGGGAGAAGGCATCATGGCGCTCTGGGCCGGACAGAGAAGAAAAGGTAGAGTGAAGGACTCCAATTTCAGAAGAGGTCCTCTGTGAATCACTGGACTTAAAGGGGTTGTCCAGAATTAAAACAAAATGCTTTCTTCCAAAAATGGTGTCAAACCAGTCCATGGTTTGTGAGTGGTATTGCAGCACAGCTCCATTCACTTCAATGGTGTTGAGCTGCAGTACTAGTCACAACCCATTAACAGGTGTGGCTCTGTCTTTGGTAGAAAGCAGCCATGTTTTTCTAATCCTGGACAACCCCTGTAATTGTTTATTGTGCCTTTGATTGCGTCTGATCAGTATTTTGCTAATTTTTTCAGTCTGCAGTGTGGGGATACTCTGCAGACCACCTATGTGATATCTGACCACTATATGATCACTGTATTCAATCTCAGTATGGTGGTAATTTTGGTATTCCTTTAAAGTTTTGTATTCAGCAACAGTATGGAGGTATTATTCAGTAACTCTATAGTCGTGTTACTTAGTCACAGTATGGTGGCTGTAACATCTATGGCCGCGGACCGTCGTTCAGACTTACCCTCTGACGGCCGCGGCCATGGACGTCTGTGTTCTTGGCGGCATCTCCCTCCAGGGAGACGCCGGCACTCACTTCCGGTTTCTGAGACTGTTTCCCGCAGGGCGCGTGTACGGCCTTAAAGGGCCAGTGCGCGTTCAGTTGTTAAAAATCAGTAATTAGCCCAGAATGCTGCTGGACTATAAAAAGGGCTCTGCCCACTTGATCGTTGCCTGAGCGTTGTTGTATACCTAAAGTTTGTCTTGCACATGGTCTCCTAGTGTTTTCTAGCTCCCAGTGTTACCCGTTCCTGCTGCCTGTACCCTGTATCCCGTGCCTCTGTGCCATCTACAGTGAAAGTCAAGTTGTGTCTTCCGCTGCATCTACTTTTCCATCTACAATGAAAGTCAAGTTGTGTCACCGCTACTGTCTACATTGCCTCAGGTACCCTTTCTGGACTATAGACATTGTATTGTACCTAGATGGCCAACTGCTATCCCGCTACGCGGTACGGCCCAGTGGGTCCACACCCTGCGCCTTGACAGTGGCATTATTTATTCACTGTATAAAGACATTGTTCAGTCACTTTATGGTGGTGTTATTTAGTGACAGTATGGTAGTATTATTCAGTCACTGGCGATATTATTAAGGAATTGTATGGTATTATTTAGTAACAGTAAGGTTGTATTATTCAATCTCTGTATAGCGGTTTTATTTAGTCACTGTATGCTGAGAATATTTAAACATGGTATGGTGGTGCTATCCAATCATGGTATGGCTCTATTAAAAGATAGGAGGAATCCTCCAGCTTACCAATGATGCGTCTTTAGTCCAGACTGCGCTCGGATCCTCGTGACGGCACACGGCAGCAATTACAGAGGATAGGAACATTTTTGGATCCAGCGCTACAAGTTTTAAAAGGAAACACTGTTCCAAATTTTATTCCAAAAGAGTCTAAAAATCCATAGTAAACAGGGGAGTATGCTATAGTAGTTGTGCCTACGCGTTTCAGACAATGCTCGTGTCCTTACACATGGCATATTATAAATGAAATAGTGGCATTGTCACGAAGCGGGTTAGTGGAGCCACTAGGCCGTACCGCCGTAGCGGGGAGGCAGCTGGCCAAACAACAGGAACCCCAGCAATACAATGTCCAGAACAAGGGTACCTGGATAGTCCGGACAGTGGCCGCAGCTCTGGCACTGATGGAGATGGGTGCAGCAGGTTGCGCCAGACGTGGAGGATTCCTCCGGACATAGCAGATGACACAGGATGTGGCGGATTCCTGCAGATGTGGCAGATGACACAGGACATGGCGGATTCCTCAGGACGTGGCAGATGACACAGGTCGTGGCGGATTCCTCCGGACGTGGCAGACTCAATACTAAAGGCACAACATGGGAAACAGGAACAGGAACAAGGCACGGGTAACAACTGGAACGGGAAACACTAAAGGACCATTTGCAAGACAGACTGGGAAAACTAACAACGCTCAGGCAAGCCTGGAGCCTTCTTATAGATCAGGAAATTGTGGCAGTTGATGATGATGACGATTTCCTTTGTGCGCCCTACAAGACACAGCAGACCGGAGAGGAAGTGAGCGCTGGCATCTCCTAGGAAGTAGATGGGGGCCAGCGCTCACGGGTCCATGGCTGCGGGCGTCGGAAGATGAGTAAACTCGACGGCCCGCAGCCATGGACGCTACAGGCATCCTGGAGCTCATATCCGGTCAATACAGGTGTAACGCAGTGACAACTTAGTAAGACATGTTGTGAAACGCATTGTTAAAGCTTTTGCTATATTGTAGTATTTTTTGTATTAAACATACATATTATTGTGGTATACATTTCCTTGGTATAATACATGTGTTAGAAAGTTGCAATGCATTTCACAACATGTCTTACTAAGTTGCACTGCGTTCCACCTGTATTGACCGGATATAAGCTCTAGGATGCCACTATTTCATATATGATATGCCATGAGTAAGGATACGAGCGTAGTACAAAATGCATAGGCACAACTACTATTGCAACCACCTTTGTTTACTATGGATTTTTTAATTATTTTGGAATAAAATTTGGAAGATTGTTTCCAGCGCTGGATCAAAATTTTTTCCTATCCTCTGCTATGGCTCTATTATTTAGTCAATGTATGGGGGTGTTATCCAGTCACTGTATAGTAAAATTCAGTCACTTTATGATTGTAATACTAAGTCATTGTAAAGTCCGTGGTCGCTGACCACGAACTCTTTCCATCCAGTCAACGCCCTTCTCTCCAGACTTGTCCAGAGATGTCTGCACATGCGGCAGTCCTGTTTCACAGTGACCACCAGGGTGCGCTCGCGAGCTCAGTCCAGACTTAAGGAGCCAAAGCGCACACAGGTGGGAGATTGGGCTGATTGCTTCCAGAGCATCCTGGGCTATAAGAAGGGCTGTGCCCCTCCCTGCAATGCCTGAGCGTTGTTGTCATACCCTAGTCTGTCTAAGCAAATGGTCTCCTAGTGTTTCCCAGTTCCCAGTTCCTGCTACCTGTAACCTGTATCCCGTGCTATCCTCCTGGTCAAGTGCCGTGTTGAGCTGATGTCGTGGTGTGCTGTATACTACGCCTGTTTTGCTACACCATGCCTGGAGCCTGCCTGCTGCCTAGTCCCAGCTGAGCCTGTCTTGCTAGTGTCTGAGCTACCACAGGTACACTATACGAACTATAGACTGTGACCTGTGTCCTGTTGGCCAGCTGCCACACCGTCAAGGCGGTACGGCCCAGTGGGTCCACGTACCCAACGTGACAGTACGCTCAGGCCATGGACCCCGCTGGTCAATCCAAGACCATGATGATGTCACAAGAGATTCGTGCGGATATGCTAGACCTCTGGTCTTAACAGGACCAACTCTGGAACATTATTGCACGTCGGCTTGAGGTGCAAGCTGACGATCCTCCTACTACACCTCCTGGAAGTGCTGATCCCAGATTTTCTTTGCCACTTCCTGACCGCTATGATGGAAATGCAGGGACCTGCCCTGGATTTTTGAACCAGTGCCAGATACACTTTAGCCTGTATGCAAGGGCATTTTTATCTGACGGCGCAAGGGTCGCTTTCATCGTCTCTCTCCTCACTGGCAGGGCCCTTGCATGGGCGAATCCTATATGGGAAAGACAAGGACCAGAGACCCGTGACTTCCAGGGGCGGACATTTTGCACAGTGTTTGAGGAGCCTGGAGGAGTCTCGTCTGCAGCCGCCTCCTTGTGAACCTACGCCATGGAGACACCTTTGTGGGCGAGTACGCCATTACCTTCCGCACCCTGGCAGGAGAACTGTTGTGGAACAATGAGGCCCTGGTGGCTACATTCTGGCAGGGACTGTCTCCTAAGATTAAGGACAAGCTTGGCGCCTCAGATCTACCGCCTACCCTGGATGACCTCATCTTTCTGGCCGCCCGGATTGATATAAGGATCCGAGAACGGCTCCAAGAAGCTCGTTGGGAGAGAAGACTCCCTAGTCTGGTCCGTACTTTGGAGCAACCCCTGCTGTCCTCAATGCCGATCCTCCTAAGGAGTTTGTGAGGATGGACCAGTTTAAGCTATCTACACAGGAGAGACAACGCAGACACATCTCGGGACTCTGTCTATATTGCGGCCTCGGAGGCCATCTTGTGCGTCTGTGTCCCCAAAAGCCCCAGAACCTAGGGATGGTGGGAGAGACAACCTTGGGTAAAAAAGGATTTTCGTCTAAATTGTCCATTCCCGTGACCATAGTGTCCGGCGAGAAAACGCATTGTGTCTCTGCGTATCTGGACTCTGGATCCGCTGCTAATTTCATTCGTAGAGACCTGGTGGATCTTCTCCAATTGCCCACTACCCCTCTGGAGAGGCCGTTGATGGCTGCATCTGTAAATGGACTACCTCTGCCAGACCCAATTATAGGTGTGACCAATCCACTGAGGCTCCAAGTGGGAGCCCTCCACTCTGAGCTCCTCTCTGTAATGTCGGGGTAGGGAGACAGACAGGTGAGCACTAATCTACCCGCCACTCAGTCCCTGCCTACTTGCACGGCCCGTCCTAGGTGACGGCGTACAACTGGGCGACGGTCCCTACGCTCAATATGTGCATGACAGACGAACAGACAAGGGTACACAGAAGCTATGGGAAATGGGGCAGTTGCCCACGGCAACACCGTGAGCAACAAGAGTAGTGAACGAGCCGAGTCAAACCAGGAGTGTACGAGGTACCAAACGCAGAGCAGGAGAGTAGTCAGTAAAACCAGGGTCATATGAAGCATAGGTCAATAGTAATAGCAGGGACAGCAGAGCCAGGAAACAAGAGAGAATCACAGGCAAAGGACAAGCAGCAAATGAAGGTATAAATAGACAGAGGGCAGGAGCTAGAACCGTCTGGCCAGGCTGTGATAGGTTCTCCCACTCCTCAGCCTACCAGCCTGAGTGGTAGCAGATCGAGTCACTCTATCAGACCTGGGAACAGACGCAGACTGATTAACCATGGGCGTCGACACAGAAGCTGTGTCTGGCAGATCCTTTACACTCTCGTTCTTTGTCCTGCCCAAAGCTGTCAACCCCGTGCAGCTGGGTCTGCATTTGCTCTGACTACATGCCCCAGTCCTGGACTGGAATTCTGGAGAGGTTCTCAACCGTTGCCTGGTACAGATTCGTTCGGCTCAGCCTCCTCTGCCTCGGTCCTTGGCAGGATTGCCTGGTCATTATTCTACATTCTCTGACATCTTCAGCAAGAAAGAGGCGGAGACGCTGCTCCCCCACCGGGCGTATGACTGTCCTATCGACCTAGTTCCTGGTGCTTCCCTTCCCCGTGGTAGGGTATATCCTCTCTCCTTGCCAGAGAATCTGTCCATGTCCGCCTATGTTAAAGAGAACTTGGAGAAGGGCTTCATACGGAAGTCTTCCTCCCCGGCAGGAGCCGGGTTCTTCTCCATAAGGAAAAAGGATAATTCTCTGCGTCCTTGCATCGACTACCGGGGTCTCAACCAGATCGCCGGGGTGACGAATGGAAGACTGCATTTAACACCCATGACGGACACTATGAATATCTAGCAATACTCTTCGGCCTGTGTAATTCTCCCACGGTCTTCCAAGAGTTTGTTAATGACATCTTCTGCGACCTCCTCTATGTTTGTGTTGTGGTCTTTCTTGATGACATCTTGATTTTTTTCTCCAGATCCAATGACTCATCGGAGACATGTCCGTCAAGTTTTGCTGCGGTTAAGGGAGAATCACCTGTATGCCAAGTTGGAGAAGTGCGTACTTGAGAAAGATGCTCTACGGGGGCACTCCCTCCGTCTGGAGAAAAAAAGGTTCAATCTGCAGAGGCGACATGCCTTCTTTACTGTGAGAACTGTAAATCGATGGAATAATCTACCGCAGGAGCTGGTCACAGTAGCTACAGTAGATGGCTTTAAAAAAGGCTTAGATAATTTCCTATAATGAAAAAATATCAGCTCCTATGTCAATTTGTAGAAATTTTGTTTCATTCCTTCCCTTTCCCCATCCCTTGGTTGAACTTGCTGGACATGTGTCTTTTTTCAAACGTACAAACATGTAACTATGTAACCTTTACATGCAGCATCTGCAAATTGATGACAATCATGCAAGTACAGACTTTTAGAGTAAAGACACAAAAGTAGATAGGGCCGGGGTAGAACAGACTAAAATTGGTGGCCTGGGGTAATTATTTTAAAGAGGCTCTGTCACCAGATTTTCAAACCCCTATCTCCTATTGCAGCTGATTGGCGCTGCAATGTAGATAACAGTAACGTTTTTCTTTTTCAAAAACGAGCATTTTTGGCCAAGTTATGAGCATTTTTATATTTATGCAAATTAGCCTTTCTTATGTACAACTGGGCGTGTATTGTGTACATCTGGGTGTGTTCACTTGTTTTACTAGCTGGGCGTTGTGAATGGAAGTGTATGATGCGGACGATTCAGCATCATCCACTTCTCTTCGTTACCACCCAGCTTCTGGCAGTGCACAGACACACAGCGTGTCCTCGCGAGATCACGCTGTGACGTCACTCACTTCCTCCCACAGGAACTTCATCGCGTCGGATGAGCGAGGACACGGTGTGTGTCTGTGAACTGCCAGAAGCTGGGTGGTAACGAAGAGAAGTGGATGATGCTGATTAGTCAGCATCATACACTTCCATTCACAACGCCCAGATAGTAAAACAAGTAAAAACGCCCAGATGTACACACACAATACACGCCCACTTGGACATAACTTTAAACATGCCCAGTTGTACATAAGAAAGGCTCATTTGCATAAATATAAAAATGGTCATAACTTGGCCAAAAATGCTAGTTTTTGAAAAAAAAAATCGTTACTGTTAGCTACATTGCAGCGCCGATCTGCTGAAATAGGAGATAGGGGTTTGAAAATCTGGTGACAGAGCCTCTTTAAGTTCATGGTAACATAGATTCTGTGTGACAGAAACATTTTATTGCCTGGGCACCTGACGCTCATGAAAAACGTGTTCATCCCATGCAAAATGTCTTAAATGACGTGCATGTGGGTTCAGGGAGTTGTGCACTATTTTAAGGGGAGATGGCTTTTATTTTTTCGCTTTTACATTTTACGATATTTTCTTATTGATTCATATTTATTTTTTACTATGGGTGCACAGGTTAGTAGTGAACACGTTATGTGTTCCCTAGAGTCCTTATATACAGATCACTAATAACCGTGACCTAATGGCAACAGCCTATAAGATCACTGTTACCAGTGATCTGTATACAGAAAAATGCAAAGACAGAGATCACATTTTCTCTACATGCCTTCAATCCCCCTCTGCACAGGGAACTGACATAATGAATGTTCAGGGGTTGTTTGTGATAGAGAACTGATTATTTTGTTACCTGTCACAGTTCAGGATCGGGCTGTCAGTGGGAGAGAAAATATTTAAACCGTGAAATAAGAACGTCACATTTATCACATAAAAATATGGCAGTGATTCCGTTTGAAGATGAATAAATATTACCCATGTATATCAGTGTGCTTCTATAGTAATAAAAACAGGGTGGAGTTATTAAAACCACATAACATATTTTTACTTCATTCCTGCTGAAGGAAAGCATAATGCCAGAAAGGTAAATGTAAAATTTTCTTTAATATATGCATTGTATGCTTCTCTTATCTTTTATCTATATTACCGTATATGTCGGCGTATAAGACGACTGGGCGTATAAGACGACCCCCAACTTTTACCCTTAAAATATAGAATTTAAGATATACTCACCATTTCGTGCAGGAGCGCTTCACTATGGCCATCGGCGGCAGGACCCAGGACTCTCTGTCTCTTTGAACTCGCGCATGCGCAGATAGGTTGCTTCATCGCGCGAGATCTGAGAGGCAGGGAATGAGAGGAAAGGTCGGGCCAGAGGATCTTACAGAGATGTTCCCTGGCGGCTAATACCGGCTTCCCTCAGATCCGTGGCGGATTCCGTGCATCCCGGGAGCCTGTGTACCGGACTGCAGGCTCACAAGGTAACACACAACCTGTGTGTAGACAATATGTAGACTAGGGATGTCACGATACCAGAATTTGGACTTCGATACCGATACTTCGTTTAGTATTGCGATTTCGATACCAATTTCGATACTTTTGCCGACAGTAAAAAAAAAAAAAAATCTTCCGTTTTCTGATGTGAGGCGCGACGTGTGATGAATTTTGAATGCGCCTCACATTAATAGTAATTAATCCCATCATGTTTCTCAGTCATATTGGGTTAATGTGCGAGGTACATGATGGGGTTAATTACTATTAATGTGAGGAACATGGAGTGTAAATTCATCGCACCTCGCGCCTCACATTAATAAGTGAATGAAAGCCGTGTTTATTTCATTTTTTTACAGCGTACACATCATAAATGATGCAAAAACATTGTTGTCCGCGCCATTACTGAATGTGTGTATTTTATGTATTGAGACTTATTTTAATGTTTATTGTAAAAAAGGTGAAGGTGTATTTTTTTTAAAATTTAACAATACTTTGTTTTTACTTTATTTTTAAACTTTAATGTACTGACATATATCAGATATGTGCCAGTACATTAACCTGTGGACGGATAATACACAGGCAGTTGTTAGGACATACTTGGGTATGTCCTAACAACATGAAATATGGTAAGACAGCCCTTGGGTCCGTCAATAGACCCTGGGCTGTCTGCCCATATATGGTATGGCCCTCGATCGCGTCAGAGGAATTCCCTGTGACGCGATCCAGGGGCATCCCCCCTTCTCACTTTCCCCTGAATGCTGCAGTCAGCTGTGATCGCAGCATTCAGGGGAATAACGGCGGAGATGAGCGGTTTCTCTGATCTCCGCCGTTATAGAGCGGGGCTGCGGCTGTGTAATACAGCCATTGCCCCGCTCCTGACAGGAAGTGCGCGCGCGGTCAGCATGAGGTGATGCGGCCGGTGCTGCACTAATGAGCGGCAGTTCAGGCACTGAAGACAGAACATGGGGGTGTTTTGTAGCGCGCCCGCCATGTTCTGTCTCCAGTGCCGCCGCTCATTAGTGCAGCGCTGGCCGCATTGCATCATCCTGACCCCGCGAACTTATCATGACTCAGGAGCGGGGCTGTGGCTGAATTACACAGCCGCAGCCGCGCTCCCATACATTCATGTGTTACTATACTGAGCTGTGCGGCTGCAACGTGCATCCCTAATGTAGACAATATCCGGCATATAAGACGACCCCACACTTTTGACATTTTTTTAAGGGTGTAAAAAGTCGTCTTGTACGCCGATATATACGGTAATAGAAATAGCAGGGAAAATTCCACGTCTTGCAGCTAAATCATTTCCGCTTTGAACTTACTTTTTGGAGATGTCACTTTTCATATTAAAGTGAATTTCTAGGTTGTTTTCAATTAAAGCCAGGAACCTGTAGAAGATGAAAAAAATACTCTCTACTATATCTACCCTCTGATTTCTTGCTTTGTACCCGCCACCAGTATTATTTTATCCGGAGTTATTCCGCAGTGAAAATTTTTCCATAGTGACATACTGTAATGTGACCTAGTCATCCAATAGCTGACAGGAAACGTGTTACTATGGACAAAACAACACTATGGCCTACAACCATTAAATGATCACATGACTTTACATCACTTTGGATGAAACGTCCATTTGCAGACTATACAACGCTATTCATGCCCACCACTGCCACTCTGTGTTTTTTTTTTCTATGTATGTGCATTTATAGGGTGCGTTAAATTATGATAATATCAAAAAAGTGTATTATTATATTAATATGTATTTTACAGAGCCATTGACTTGTTATTATAGGGTATTTATAGGATGTGCAGTGCGTTTATAGGTTAAACACTTTTGATGGTGTCACAATTATATATGTTTGTGTTTACAGGTTGTCACAATTGTGTGTGTGTGTGTGTATTTTTATAGGCTGCACTACATTGTGTTGATGTTCCAATAGTGTGTATGATTGTATTTAGAGGCTGCGCTCTACTGTAATGTCACAATAGTGTAGGTGTTTTTACAGGCTCTACTCTATTGTAATGATGTCACAATGGTGTGTATCTCTATATACTGCATTCTATTGTGTTGATGTCACAACAATATGTGAAGTCACAATGGTGTGAGTATGAACAAGTTAAGCTCTATAGTGCTAATTTTACAACAGTGTGATGTGTGTTTGGTTTTACACAGTGTTCTATTGAACTATAAACTAAGCTCTACTGTGCTGATTTTTGCAATAGTGTGTGTAAATTGATGGACTATGCTCTAGTCTTATGATTAGAGATGAGCGAACTTATCAAAAGTTCGGTTCGGCTAGTTAGCCGAATTTCACAAAAAAGTTTGATTCGGACCGAACTAGTTCGGACCGAACCTGTCACTTCCGTGCGCCGAGCATGCTACTGTCCAGGGTGCTGATAGACTTAATGGGCTGCACTATCTCTTTCAGCAACCTTGACAGTACATGCTCGGCGCGCGGAAAATACAATTTTAATGTAATAAAAAAATAAAAATAATACGTTCGTACTTACTTTCCTCCTGTCCGGCCTCCAGCGATGACGTTTCATCCCTTTCGCCGCTGCAGCCAATCACAGGCTGTAGTGGCGGTCACGCACGTCAGGATGACGCTTCATCCCACGTGACCGCCTCTGCAGCCAATCACAGGCTGCAGCGGCGACATGGATGAAACGTCATCGCTGGAGGCCGGACAGGAGGAAAGTAAGTATGAACGTATTATTATTATTTTTTTGGCATGTATGTATGTTGGCATGTATGTATGTATGTATGTTGTCATGTATGTATGTATGTATATATGTGCATGTATGTTTGCATGTATGTTGGCATGTACGTATATATGTGCATGTTTGTATGTTTTTACGATTTTACACTTGGAGCAGCAAAAGTCCTTTTAACCCCTTCCCTCTTTAGCCACTTTTGACCTTCCTGACAGAGCCTCATTTTTCAAATCTGACATGTGTCACTTTATGTGGTAATAACTCCGGAATGCTTTCACCTATCCAAGCGATTCTGAGATTGTTTTCTCGTGACACATTGGACTTTATGTTACTGGCAAAATTTGCTCGATATGTTCAGTATTTAATTGTGAAAAACACCAAAATTTAGCGAAAAATTGCAAAAATTAGCATTTTTCTCAATTTAAATGTATCTGCTTGTAAGACAGGCAGTTATAATACACAAAATTGTTGCTAATTAACATCCCCCATATGTCTACTTTAGATTGGCATCGTTTTTTGAACATCCTTTTATTTTTCTATGACCTCACAAGGCTTAGAACTTTAGCAGCAATTTCTCACATTTTCAAGAAAATTTCAAAAGGCTATTTTTACAGGGGCCAGTTCAGTTGTGAAGTGGTTTTGAGGGCCTTATATATTAGAAACCCCAAAAAAGTCACCCCATTTTAAAAACTTCACCCCTCAAAGTATTCAAAACAGCATTTAGAAAATGTCTTAACCCTTTAAACATTTCACAGGAATTAAAGCAAAGTAGAGGTGAAATTTACAAATTTCATATTTTTCTGCAGAAATACATTTTTAATACAATTTTTTTTATAACACAGAAGGTTTTACCAGAGAAATGCAACTCAATATTTGTTGCCCAGTTTTTGCAGTTTTAGGAAATATCCCACATGTGGCCGTAGCGTGCTACTGGACTGAAACACCGGCCTCAGAAGCAAAGGAGCACCTAGTGGATTTTGGGGCCTTATTTTTGTTAGAATATATTTTAGGCACCATGTCAGGTTTGAAGGGCTCTTGCGGTGCCAAAACAGTCAAAATCCCCCAAAAGTGACCCCATCTGGGAAACTAGACACCTCAAGGAAATTATCTAGGGGTGTAGTGAGCATTTTCACCGCACAGGTTTTTTACAGAAATTATTGGAAGTAGGCCGTGAAAATTAAAATCAACATTTCTTCAAAGAAAATGTAGGTTTAGCGATTTTTTTTCTCATTTCCACAAGGACTAAAGGAGAAAAAGCACCGCAAAATTTGTAAAGCAATTTCTCCCGAGTAAAACAATACCTCACATGTGGTAATAAACGGTTGTTTGGAGACACGGCGTGGCTGAGAAGGGAAAGAGCGCCATTTGGCTTTTGGAGTTCACATTTAGCAGGAATGGTTTGCGGAGGCCATGTCACATTTACAAAGCCCCTGAGGGGACAAAACAGTGAAAACCCCAAACAAGTGACCCCATTTTGGAAACTATACCCCTTGAGGAAATTATCTAGGGGTATAGTGAGCATTTTGACCCCACAGGTTTTTTGCAGAAATTTTTGCAAGTAGGCTGTGAAAATGAAAATCTACATTTTTTCAAATAAAATGTAGGTTTAGCTAATTTTTTTTCATTTCCACAAGGACTAAAGGAGAAAAATCACCATAAAATTTGTAAAGAAATTTCTCCCGAGTAAAACAGTACCCCACATGTGGTAATAAACGGCTGTTTGGACACACGGCGAGGCTGAGAAGGGAAAGAGTGCCATTTGGCTTTTGGAACTCAAATTTAGCAGGAATGGTTTGCGGAGGCCATGTTACATTTACAAAGCCCCTGAGGGGACAAAACAGTGGAAACCCCCCACAAGTGACCCCATTTTGGAAACAACACCCATTGAGGAAATTATCTAGGGGTATAGTGAGCGATTTGACACCACAGTTTTTTTGCAGAAATTATTGGAAGTAGGCCCTGAAAATAATAATCTACATTTTTTCAAAGAAAATGTAGGTTTAGCTAATTTTTTCTCATTTCCAGAAGGACTAAAGGAGAAAAAGCACCACAAAATTTGTAAAGCAATTTCTCCCGAGTAAAACAATACCCCACATGTGGTAATAAACGGCTGTTTGGACACACGGCAGGGCTTAGAAGGGAAAGAGCACTATTTGACTTTTTGAGATCACATTTAGCAGGAATGATTTGCGGAGGCCAGGTCACATTTGCAAAGCCCCTGAGGGGACAAAACAATGAAAACGCCCAAAAAGGGACTCCATTTAGGAAACTACACCTCTTGAAGAATGCATCTAGGGGTGTAGTGAGCATTTTGACCCCACAGATGTTTCATAGAATTTATTAGAATTAGGCAGTGAAAATAAAAACAGTCCTTTTTCTTCAATAAGACGTAGCTTTAGCGCAAATTTTTTCATTTTCTCAACAAATAAAGGAAAAAAAGAACCCAACATTTGTAAAGCTATTTCTCCCGAGTACGGCAATACCCCATATGTGGTCATAAACTGCTGTTTGGGCAAACGGCAGGGCTCAGAAGGGAAGGACCGCCATTTGGAGTGCAGATGTTGCTGGATTGGATTCTGGGCACCTGTGGGCCCAAAACAGTGGAAACCCCCCAGAAGTGACCCCATTTTGTAAACTACACCCCTCAATGCATTTACCAAGGGGTGTAGTAAGCATTTTAACCCTGCAGGTGTTTTGTAGAAATTAGTGTGCGCTCAATGTTGCAGAGTGAAAATGGGATTTTTTTCCATAGATATGCCAATATGTGGTGCCCGGCTTGTGCCACCATAACAAGACAGCTCTCTAATTATTATGCGGTGTTTCCCGGTTTTAGAAACACCCTACATGTGGCCCTAATCTTTTGTCTGGACATATGACAGGGCTCAGAAGTGAAGAGTACCATGCGGAGTGGAGGCCTAATTTGGCGATTTACAAAGTATTGGTTCACAACTGCAGAGGCTCAGATGTGAAATAATAAAAAGAAACCCCTGATAAGTGACCCCATTATGGAACTGCACCCCTCAAGGCATTTATTAAGGGGTGTAGTGAGCATTTTCACCCCACAGGTCTTTTCCATAAATGAATGCGCTGCGGATGGTGCAAATTAAAAATTTATATTTTTCCCTAGATATGCCATTCAGTGGCAAATATGTCATGCCCAGCTTATGACGCTGGAGACACACACCACAAAAATTGTTAAAAGGGTTCTCACGGGTATGACGGTGCCATATATGTTGAAGGAAACTGCTGTTTGGGCACGCTGTAGGGTTCAGGGCCGAGGGAGCACCATTTGGCTTTTGGAGAGCGGATTTTGCTTGGTACTATATTTGTTTGAGTATTGCTGGTGTTTTATAATGTGGGGGTACATGTAAGCGGGGCGGAGTATATAAGGGGCATAGTCAGGTGGTATAAAAAAATAAAAATAATCCATAGATGTGTGTTACGCTGTGAAGCAATCCTTTCTGCACAGGCCGGTGTCGCACTGATAAATGGTGTCATTTCTTATCCCCCTTTTGGTCCACACTCCGCGCCTTTGTAGTTTGGGGAATTTTGCTGGGAAAGTATTATCCTGGTATAATACGGGCACCGTCGCTTCCATCGGATATGATTGGGCCCTCCCTTCCTGGTTCCCCAATTTTAGGTCCTTGATAAATCGCCTCTTGAAACAGAAGAAATGTTCTCCTCGGGCACAACTGCATATTTATTTATTTCCTGACTTATTGGAGCCATAACTAATTTTATTTTTCATAGACGTAGCGGTATGAGGGCTGGTTTGTTGCGGGACGAGCTGTAGTTATTATTGGTACCATTTTGGGGTACATGTGACTTTTTGATCACCTTTTATCCTATTTTTTGGGATGCCAGGTAAACCAAAAAACGCAATTCTGGCACAGCTTTTTTTGGTTTTTTTTTATACAGAGTTCACCACGCATTATAAACTACATGTTACCTTTATTCTGCGGGTCAGTACGATTCCGGCGATACCTCATTTATAGAACTTTTTTATGTTTTACAACTTTTTGCACAATAAAATTACTTTTGTAAAAAGAATGTATTTTTTCTGTCGCCAAGTTGTGAGAACCATAACGTTTTAATTTTTTTGTCGACGGAGTTGTATGAGGGCTTGTTTTTTGCGGGACGAGCTATAGTTTTTATAGGTACCATTTTTGGATACGTGCGACTTTTTGATCACTTTTTATTGTAATATTTGTAGGGCAAAGTGACTAAAAAACAGAAACTCTGGTAACGTTTTTTCCGGGTTTTTTTTACGCTGTTCACCGCGTGCAATAAATAATATAATATTTTGATACCTCCGGTCGTTACGGTCGTGGCGATACCAAATACATATGGTTTATTATTATTTTTCAATAATAAAGGACTTGATAAGAGTAAAAGGGGGATTGTGTGTTATTTGATTACTTGAAACTTTTATTGTTTTCAAACTTTTATTTTTTGCACTTTTTTTTACACTTTTTTATACTTTTTTTACACTTTTTCTCAAGTCCCACTAGTGCAATGTATTAGATCTGTCAGTCATTCACTGACAGCAAGCCGTTTAGGCTTCGCCTCCCGGCGGGGCCTAAATCGGCTTCCGTAATGGCAGAGCAGGAGACCATTGTGTCTCCTGTTGCCATAACAGCAGTCGCCAGTCCCGATTGCCTGTCAGGGCTGGCGATCTGCTTGTAACCGCTACGATGCAGCAATCGCTTTCGATTGCTGCATCGAAGGGGTTAATGGCAGGGATCGGAGCTAGCTCCGGTTCCTGCCGTTACAGGTGGATGTCAGCTGTACAGTACACCGCTGATGACGCCGGATCAGCTCCTGACCCGGCGCCATCTTGCCGGCAGCTACGGAAGCCGATCAGGCTCCGCCGCCGGGCGGATCTTGACCGGCTTCGGTGCTAGGCAGACCGGGAGGCCAGTATTAGGCCTCCGGTTGCCATTGCAGCCACCGGAACCCCGGCAATTTCATTACTGGGGTTCCGATGAGCTGCAAACACCTTAAGTGCAGCGATCGCGTTTGAGCGCTGCACTTAAGGGGTTAATGGCGGGGATCGAAGCTAATTTCGGTCCCCGCCGTTACAGTCGGATGTCAGCTGTAAGATACAGCTGAGATCCGGTGATGATGGGACCGGCTCAGCTTCTGAGCCGGTGCCAAACGTTTGACGTACATGTACGGCAAGATGCGGGAAGTCAGTACTTTCCATGACGTACATGTACGTCAAATGTCGGGAAGGGGTTAAATAGGTGTATGTCTCTTTAAGACTGTTCCCGCATCGGCCACCATATGTGAGGGTTTAGCATCAGGAGAGGTTGGTACAGCGGTTTCTTTGTAGCCAGAGACAGGGACACCGTGCATTAAAAGTCATAACAGGGCTTTGCCTGTGTTTTTATTCTTGTCAAAGAAACAGCCTCTTGTACAACAAGGCAAAATACAAAATAAATCCTGCTCGTCTGAGCACTAACTAAACAAGATATTATCTAACTATACCAAGTGCCTTCCTACCAGGCACTGGACACAAAGTAACACAGGTCTTTACTCACATAGAATACAGGCTACTCCAGCCTTAGTAGTCTCCAGTCTGAGTCAGGGGTGAGACTCCCACACACTGTGTCTGCACCTTTTTATACACAGGCTACAGGTGCAGCTAATTCAGCAGCAGCCTTGTCCTACAAACAGAGATGGACTAGGGATTGGGGAACCAGCCCTGCTCTTCTCCAATCCAACTCCAGGCCCTTTTTTCCGGCTTTTCCTTAAGCCGAGATTGGAAAACTAGAGCTTTCTATTGCAAGAACTACTCATTCCCTGGAGCCTAGGATACATATGACAGGATTCTAGGGGAAATATACCTTCCCTCAATGACTTTACCTGTCACTGTCTCACAGTATGTATGTTTGCATGTATGTATGTTTGCATGTATGTATGTTTGCATGTATGTATGTATGTATGTATGTATGTTGTCATGTATGTATGTATGTATATATGTGCATGCATGTTTGCATGTATGTTGGCATGTATGTATATATGTGCATGTTTGTATGTATATTTGCATGTATATATATGTATGTATGTATGTATGTATGTTTGCATGTGTGTATGTTTGCATGTATGTATGTTTGCATGTATGTATGTTTGCATTTATGTATGTTTGTATGTATGTTGTCATGTATGTATGTATGTATGTATGTTGTCATGTATGTATGTATGTATGTATGTATGTATGCATGTATGTTTGCATGTATGTTGGCATGTATGTATATATGTGCATGTTTGTATGTATATTTGCATGTATATGTTTGCATGTATGTATGTATGTTTGCATGTATGTATGTTTGCATGTATGTATGTATGTTGTCATGTATGTATGTTGTCATGTATGTATGTATGTATGTATGTATGTATATATGTGCATGTATGTATGTTTGCATGTTTTTATTTTTGCATGTATGTTTGCATGTATGTTTATATATATGTGCATGTATGTAATTATGTTTGCATGTATTTATGTTTGCATGTATATTTGTGCATGCTTGTATATATGTATGTATGTATGTATGTATCTTTGCATGTTTGTTTGTATGTATGTATGTTTTCATGTGTGTGTGTATGCATGTATGTATGTATGTATGATAGTTTGCATGTATGTATGTATATATGTGTGTATGTTTGCATGTATGTATATTTGCATGTATATATGTGCATGCTTGTATGTATGTATGTATGTATGTATGTTTGCATGTATGTTTGTTTGGTTGTATTTATGTCTGTATGGCCATGTATGATACTGTCTTCTGGCGCCCTGTATCTAAGTCAACTTCGCGGCAGGCTTCTATACATGGTATAACAGTCAGTATCACACATTAAACTGAATCTAAGCCTACGACATGTTTTATTTCATTTTTTTTTTTTTTTACAGGTTTGGTGTTTGGACTACGTCGGTTTCGAGGACTACTTAGATGACGGGTTTTTTTTCTACAATACAATGGTTAATGAGGGTTGTGTTGGGGGTGCTTTATTTCAATAAAATATTTTATCTATATCTTTGTCTTTTTCTTTTCAAATTTTATTACTACCACTTTAGTAATGGCCGCTGTCTGAGTGACAACATCCATTACTAAGGCGAGGCTTAGTGTTAGCCGGTGCAGAGGCTAACACTAACCACCATTATTACCCCGGTACCCACCACCACCAGGGGTGCCGGGAAGAGCCAGGTACGATCCAGTACCCGACCATCTGATGTGATGGTTGGGCACTGGGGAGGCCGCAGGCTGGTATTATGAGGCTGGGAAGCGCCAAAAACAGTGGACCTTCCCACCCTTGTAATGCTAGGCTGCTGCTGTGTTGTATCTGGCTGGTTATAAAAGTGGGGGGGGGGACCCCACGTCATTTTTTTAAATTATTTATTTATTTTTTATTTATTTTTAAAAAGACATGGGGTTCCACCCAATTTATCATATCCAGTCACATACAACACAGTGTTATTAGCCTGGGAATGGACAAAACCAGTGGCCCTTCCCACCCATGTAATGCCAGACTGCTGCGGCCTTGTATATGGCTGGTTATTAAAAATGTGGGGGACCCGTCTATTGTTAAATTTGTTAAATTAAAAAAAAAAACCGCTCCTCTCCTGAAATATTCTGTGCTGCTGTGAACTCTGCTCTTACCATTACGTAGCTCTCAGTCTGTTACCTCTCCTCCACTCCTGTCCTCAAGAACACCTTCACATGATTGGCAAGTCACCACCCCGCACAAGATCCGCACGCTCATCTCCTGAAATACTCTGTGCTGCTGTGAACTCTGCTCTTACCATTACGTGGTGACTTGCCAATCATGTGAAGGTGTTATTGAGGACAGGAGTGGAGGAGAGGTAACAGACTGAGAGCTACGTAATGGTAAGAGCAGAGTTCACAGCAGCACTGAATCTGCACCCTCCTGTCCTGAAATACTCTGTGCTGCTGTGAACTCTGTTCTTACCATTACGTAGCTCAGTCTGTTACCTCTCCTCCACTCCTGTCATCAATAACACCTTCACATGATTGGCAAGTCACCACCGCGCACAAGATCCGCACGCTCATCTCCTGAAATACTCTGTGCTGCTGTGAACTCTGCTCTTACCGTTACGTGGTGACTTGCCAATCATGAAGGTGTTATTGAGGACAGTAGTGGAGGAGAGGTAACAGACTGAGAGCTACGTAATGGTAAGAGCAGAGTTCACAGCAGCACTGAATCTGCATGCTCATCTCCTGAAATACTCTGTGCTGCCTTAAACTCTGTGGACAGGTCAGGATCCTGTTTCTTTTAAATGCTGCACTGTAGCGTAGCCTTATATAGTGGATTGAGCGGGTTCCCTAGCAGCATTTAAAAGAAACAGGATCCTGACCTGTCCACAGAGTTTAAGGCAGCACAGAGTATTTCAGGAGATGAGCACCGCCGGCCACGGGCAGCCGTTCGTTTTTCCGAGCCGTGCTCCCATTATGCACACGACCGTAAAAACACCCATTATTGCGGGTCGTAATTACGACCCGCAATAACGGGCTCATAGAGTTCTGTTACCCACGGGTACCTTCCCGTTTTCTCACGGGAAGGTGCCCGTGCCGTTCAAAAAAATAGAACATGTTCTATTTTACGGGCCGTGCTGCTATAATTATAATGACAGCACGGTTCGCAAAAGCGGCCGGCTGCCCGTGGCCGGCTGTGCTCGTAATTACGAGTCGTAATTACGAGCACAAACACAGAAAAAAGCTGCCTGCAACAGCCAATCCCAATTTCCCAGCCACCACTAATATATGAAATGAATTATAAACTTTATTAGCTACGTATAGCTGGACAGACCACAATTATGATTTAAAATTATCACCAGCCGAGATCGGACACACAGATGTGTTACCTGATTGAACAGGCATATATTGTATATAACGTAGGAATGTGTCTTCCCTATCCAGTTAAATTGTTTAAACAACTAGTAGGCAGCAGTAAGTCCGGTCAACGGCAGTGTCTAAAATATTAACAGCCCCCCCGACATGTTTCGCTACTAAGTAGCGTCCTCAGGGGTACACGGGGCTAGTTTTAGACACTGCCGTTGACCGGACTTACTGCTGCCTACTAGTTGTTTAAACAATTTAACTGGATAGGGAAGACACATTCCTACGTTATATACAATATATGCCTGTTCAATCAGGTAACACATCTGTGTGTCCGATCTCGGCTGGTGATAATTTTAAATCATAATTGTGGTCTGTCCAGCTATACGTAGCTAATAAAGTTTATAATTCATTTCATATATTAGTGGTGGCTGGGAAATTGGGATTGGCTGTTGCAGGCAGATTTTTCTGTGTTTATGTATATTGTGCCCGCCAGCTACCAAGGGTCATATTCTTGTTCGTTCTGTAATTACGAGCACGACCCGTAAAATAAAAAAATAGAACATGTTCTATCTATTTAACGGCACAGGCATCTTCCCGTAAGAAAACGGGAAGGTACCCGTGGCTAACAGAAGTCTATGGGCCCATTATTTCGGGGCGTAATTACGACCCGTAATAACGGGTGTTTTTACGGTCGTGTGCATGAGGCCCCGTAATGACGGGTGGCAACATGTGTGCACCCGTCATTACGGCAGCGTTGCTAGGCAACATCAGTAAATAGTCACTGTCCAGGTTGCTGAAAGAGTTAACTGATCGGCAGTAACTGTTTCAGCACCCTGGACAGTGACTACCGATCTCAATATAGAGTAACCTGTAAAAAAAAAGACGTTCATACTTACCGGTAACTCCCTGCTTCCTCCAGTCCGGTCTCCTGGCCGTTGCCTTGGTGACGCGTCCCTCTCGACATCTGGCCCGACATTCCTTGATGACGATGCAGCCCATGTGAGCGCTGCAGCCAATCACAGGCTGCAGAGGCCTCTGCAGCCAATCACAGGCTGCCGCGTCAGAAAAGAATGTCGGACTGGAGGAAGAAGAGGGACTCGTCACCAAGACAACGACCAGGTACGTATGAAATGCTTTTTATTTTATTTTTAATCAGCAGCCTCTTTTCTCTATCAGTGATTGATAGAGACAAGTGGCTGCCGATTTGTATAATATTTTTGACCGGGTTCGGTCAAAACGGGTTCGGCCGAACCTGGTGAAGTTCGGATTCGCTGCGAACCGAACTTTTCCGGAAGTTCGGACCGAAACCGGGTTCGGTTGTCCTGGTTCGCTCATCTCTACTTATGATTGTACAACAGTATGTATTTTAGGCTATACTCTATTGTGGTAAGGTCACAGTAGTCTGTGTAATTTATAAATGTGTTTTATTATGATAATATTGTGTGTGTTCATAGGTTAAACTCTGTTGTGATGATGTCACAATAGTATGTTTATTTATAGGCTGCTCTTTATCTGATGTTACAGTACTGTAGTGTTCATACTTTATAGGTTACATTTTATTACATGATATTGCAAGCGTCTGAATATATTTCTAGGCTGTACTGTATTGTGATTATGTCACAATAGTGTGTGTAAAGACTTACACGCTGTGCTTTTTCATTATTGTGATAATATAACCATAGTGATGTGTGTGCGTGTTTGCATATATTTATAGGCTGCACTAAGTTGTAATGGTATAACAATGATGTGTGTGGATTTGAAGGTGAAGCTATGTCACGATCCGTGGGGATGTGGACCCACTAGGCCGCACCGCCATAGTGGAGTAGCAGCTTGTCAAACAACAGTCTATAAAGTCTATGCAAAGTTCTAGCACAAGAGTACCTGTAAGAGTCCAGACAGTAGTAGAGGCTTTGGCAAAGATGGAACTTGAAGGTAGATAACGCCAGATGTGGCGGATGATACCAAGCATAGCAGATGACACCAGACGTGGTGTATCACAGCAGGCGTGGCGGATGACACCAGACGTGGTGTATGACAGCAGGCGTGGCAGATGACACCAGACATGGTGTATAACAGCAGGCGTGGCAGATGGCACAACACAACTTCAACACTAGATAAGTTTCAGGAACAAACACAGCATGGGATACAGGATACAGATAGCAGGGCACGAGCACACTGGGTACAGGATATGACTGAGGAACCATTTGCTAAGAATAACATGGAAATACACAACAACACTCAGGCAAGGAGTGAAAGGGCAGGGTCCTCTTTATAGTCCAGGGTGATCTGGGGATAATTACCAATTATTTGCATGTGCGCGCGCTAGACCTTTAAGGCCGGAAACAAGCGCGCGCATCCTAGCGGACACTACGGGACAGAGCGGCCACATGAGCTGGCGTCTCTGAAGAGGGAGACGTCGGCAGGAGGAGGGGGGTCTGCGGTCGCTCTCATCAGAAGGTACGGAGAGGCGGTGGTCCGCGACCGCTACAATCTTGAGAAATAGAAAGAAACCATCCTCTCATTTCAGGTTGTTATTTATCAGGCCTCACCAACTACATGTTTTTTCAAAGTCACCATAGGTTGTTTGTTTATAGAAGTGGGTAAGGACCACATAATTGTTTCTTAGCACATGATAAATAAAGACATAGAATAGTGTGTAACCAGAAATGAATGCTAAAAAGTATTTAATATGTAAGAAAAACACATATTTTAAACCATTCCAGAAATATAGATATGAAGGAGAGTCAATAAATAGAAGATCACTTAGTCTAGCCTGGAATATGCATCAGTATCTAAGAATTATGTTCTAGCTACTAACATTTAACAAATCACAAAGCATACTGCGCATAATTGCAACAGACCATGGTAGACATTACCGGATGAAACCCAGATGCACGTTTGGCCTTTTAATGTGATGATGTCACAATATTGTGTGTGTTTAAAGAGGCTCTGTCACCAGATTTTGCAACCCCTATCTGCTATTGCAGCAGATAGGCGCTGCAATGTAGATTACAGTAACATTTTTATTTTAAAAAAAACGAGCATTTTTGGTCAAGTTATGACCATTTTCATATTTATGCAAATGAGGCTTGCAAAAGTCCAAGTGGGCGTGTTTAAAGTAAAAGTCCAAGTGGGCGTGTATTATGTGCGTACAGCGGGGCGTTTTTACTACTTTTACTAGCTGGGCGTTCTGACGAGAAGTATCATCCACTTCCCTTCAGAACGCCCAGCTTCTGGCAGTGCACAGACACACAGCGTGTTCTCGAGAGATCACGCTGTGACGTCACTCACTTCCTGCCCCAGGTCCTGCATCGTGTCGGCCACATCGGCACCAGAGGCTACAGTTGATTCTGCAGCAGCATCAGCGTTTGCAGGTAAGTCGAAGTAGCTACTTACCTGCAAACGCTGATGCTGCTGCAGAATCAACTGTAGCCTCTGGTGCCGATGTGTCCTCGCTCGTCCGACACGATGCAGGACCTGTGAGTGACGTCAGAGCGTGATCTCTCGAGAACACGCTCTGTGTCTGCACTGCCAGAAGCTGGGCGTTCTGAAGAGAAGTGGATGATACTTCTCGTCAGAACACCCAGCTAGTAAAAGTAGTAAAAACGCCCCGATGTACGCACATAATACACGCCCACTTGGACTTTTGCAAGCCTCATTTGCATAAATACAAAAATGGTCATAACTTGGCCAAAAATGCTCGTTTTTTAAAAATAAAAACGTTACTGTAATCTACATTGCAGCGCCTATCTGCTGCAATAGCAGATAGGGGTTGCAAAATCTGGTGACAGAGCCTCTTTAAGATGTTCCCTATTGTATTACTATCACAATTGTGTATGTGTGTATTTATTATAGGCTGTGTTCTATTGTGATGATATGTGTGTGTTTATAGGCTGAAATTTATTGTGAAGAGTTCATAGTAGAGTGTTTGTGTGTATATGATGTGCTTTATTGTATAATGGCCAAAATAGTGTGTGCTTATTTTTGGGCTGCCCTCTCTTATGATGATGTCTCAATAGTGTGTATGTGTAATTCTAGGCTGCCTTATATTATGTTTATACCACAATTATGTGTGTCACGGACACTGGGTTTGTGGACCCACTAGACCGCTCCGCCGTAGCGGGGAGGCAGCTATGTCTATGTGAAAGTAAGATGGCAGACAGTAATGCTTAGGTACCTGAAATAGTCCGGGCGGTGGTTTTGGCTTCAGCACGGATGGAGGCAGGTGCGGAAAGTGGCGCCAGACGTGGCGGGCAGTATCCGTTGAGCAGATGGCACTTGACGTGGCAGAAGACACTTGACGTGGCAGATGGCACTTGACGTGGCAGATGGCACTTTACGTGGCAGATGGCACTTGACGTGGCAGATGACACTTGATGTGGCAGATGGCACTTGACGTGGCAGATGGCACTTGACGTGGCAGATGGCACTTGACGTGGCAGATGGCACTTGAACACGGGTAGGCACGGGAACAATGCGGAATACAGGAACGGGAACAGGGCACGGGTAACAGCTGGAACGGGAGACACTAAGGGACCATTTGCGAGACAGACTGGGAAAGACTAACAACGCTCAGGCAAGGATCAGAAGGGCTGGGGCATTCTTATAGAGCAGGAAATCATGTAGGTTAATGATCATTGTTTTCATGTGCGCGCGCTGGCACTTTAAGAGCGGGCGCGAGCGTGCGCGCGCACCCTACGGGACCCAGCCGGACGGAGCGGAAGTGAGCGCTGGCATCTCCTAGGAGGGAGACGGAGGCCAGCGCTCACAGATCCATGGCTGCGGGCGTCGGGAGGTGAGTGAACCCGACGGCCCGCGGCCATTGGCGCTACAGTATCCCCCCTCTTACGCCCCCTCTTCTCGGGACCAGAGTGAGAGAGGAACTTTTTAATAAGAGTAGGGGCGCTGAGGTTCTCTTCTGGCTCCCAGGACCTCTCCTCAGGACCAAACCCTCTCCAGTCCACCAGATAGAAAGTCCTTCCTCCTACCCTCTTGCGTTCCAGGATCTCCTTTACCTCGAATACATCAGAAGGACCGCTGGAAGCAACTGTGGAACTAGAGGTCTTGCTGTAGCGGTTCAGGACCACTGGTTTCAGGAGGGACACATGGAAGGAGTTAGGGATTCTGAGGGTAGGGGGCAGCCGCAGCTTATAGGAAACAGGGTTAATTTGTTGCAGGATCTCGAAGGGACCAAGGAACCTGGGAGCAAACTTGTATGAAGGCACCCTCAAGCGAATGTTTCGAGAGGACAGCCAGACTTTAGTCCCAGGAAGATACTGAGGCGGCTCTCTTCTTTTGGTATCTGCCTTACGCTTCATGCGATCTACCGCCAGCATAATAGAGGACCGGGTCTGTTGCCAGATTTGCAGGAAGTCCCCATATGCAGAGTCAGCAGCGGGTACCTGAGATGAAGTCGACACTGGAAGAGGAACTCAGGGATGTTGACTGTACACGATGTGAAACGGAGTGGAGGTGGTGGACTCACTTGTGTGGTTATTATATGAAAACTCCGCCCATGGTAGAAGCTGTACCCAGTTATCGTGCTGTGAAGAGATGAAGTGGCGGAGATAATTTTCCATGATCTGGTTGATCCTCTCAACTTGCCCATTGGACTGGGGGTGATAGGCAGAGGAAAAGTCCAAACTCACATCCAGGAATTTACAGAGGGCTCTCCAGAACTTGGAGGTAAACTGAACCCCCCGGTCGGACACAATGTGAAGAGGCAAGCCATGCAAGCGGAAGATGTGCTGAATGAAGAAGCTTGCCAGTCGAGGAGCAGAGGGTAGGCCGGTCAGCGGGATAAAATGTGCCATCTTAGAGAACCGGTCCACCACCACCCAGATGGTGTTGCATCCTGCTGAGAGAGGAAGGTCCGTGACGAAGTCCATAGCGATGTGCTGCCAGGGGGTACTGGGTACAGGCAGGGGTTGAAGCAGGCCGGCAGGCTTGCTGTGAACCACCTTGTTAGAGGCACACACCGTGCAAGCAGAGACAAAGTCCAGAACATCCTTAGGTAGCGTGGGCCACCAGAAGTGACGAGCGATCAGGTCTTGGATCTTACGGACACCGGCGTGCCCAGCTAGTTTAGAACTGTGTCCCCAGCGGAGAATTCTTTTTCTGTCTGCCAACCGAACAAAAGTTCTCCCCGGAGGGATATTTCTAAGCTGCAGAGGATTGGCGGTGACAACGCAGGATTGGTCTATGATCGTCTGAAGGGACTCCACCGTGTCTTCCGTTTCTAATGATCTGGACAGGGCATCGGCCCTCACGTTCTTGTCAGCGGGACGGTAGTGGAGCAGAAATTGGAAACGGGTGAAGAACAGTGACCACCTGGCTTGACGAGGATTCAGTCTTTGAGCGGACTGAAGGTAAGTGAGATTCTTGTGGTCGGTGAAGATCAGGATGGGGTGAGCAGCGCCCTCCAGAAGATGTCTCCACTCCTCCAGGGCCAATTTGATAGCCAGTAGCTCCCGATCTCCAATGGAATAATTGCGCTCAGCAGAGGAAAACAGTCTTGAGTAGTAGCCACACACTACTGCCTTTCCTTTGGAGCTCCTCTGGAACAGAAGTGCGCCTGCACCAACAGAGGAAGCGTCCACTTCCAGTGAGAACTGCCGAGATATGTCAGGGTGATGGAGGATCGAAGCTGAATTGAAGGCTTTCTTGAGGCTAATGAATGCGGACTCTGCCTCCGGAGTCCACACCTTGGCGTTCACACCCTTCTTGGTAAGGGTAGAGATGGGGGCCGTCAGAGAAGAAAAGTTCGGAATAAACTGCCGGTAGAAATTGGCGAAACCCAGGAACCGCTGTATGGCCCTTAGGCCTTGAGGACGTGGCCATTCCAGGACAGACTTTAACTTCTCAGGGTCCATCTTAAGGCCTTGATCCGAGATGACATAGCCCAGGAAGGGCAGAGACCTCTTTTCAAAGGTGCATTTCTCTAACTTGGCATACAAGCGATTCTCTCTTAGTCGCAGAAGAACTTGACGAACGTGCCTCCGATGGGTCATCAGATCTGGGGAGAAGATTAGAATATCATCGAGATAAACTACAACACACGTATAGAGGAGATCTCGGAAGATGTCATTAACGAACTCCTGAAATACTGCGGGAGCATTACACAGTCCGAAGGGCATCACTCGGTATTCGTAGTGCCCATCGCGGGTGTTAAATGCTGTCTTCCATTCGTCACCCCGGCGAATCCGGATTAGATTATAGGCCCCCCGCAGATCTAGCTTGGAAAAAATTTTGGCTCCTCGTATGCGATCAAACAGCTCGGAAATGAGTGGTAACGGGTATTTGTTTTTGACCATGATCTGATTGAGACCACGGTAGTCAATGCAGGGTCGGAGAGATCCATCTTTCTTTTTAACGAAGAAGAATCCTGCCCCGGCCGGGGAGGAAGATTTTCTAATAAAACCCCTCTCCAAGTTCTCCTTGATATAGGCTGACATCGATAAAGTCTCTGGCAAGGAGAGAGGATATACTCGTCCACGGGGAAGAGAAGCATTGGGAACCAGTTCAATGGGACAGTCATAATTCCGATGTGGAGGCAACGTCTCAGCCTCTCGTTTGCAGAAGACATCCGCAAAACTGGCATACTGAGAAGTTAGATCGGAGAGTGACTGAGGCAGAGGGGGCACAACAGGACGGACTTGTGACAGGCAATGGCTATGGCATCTGGAGCCCCATTGAAGAACCTCTCCAGAACTCCAGTCGAGTGTCGGGGCGTGTAGACGGAGCCATGGCAGACCCAGCAGGATAGGATTGATAGCCTTGGGTAGTACCAGGAAGGAGATCTGTTCTGAGTGAAGAGCTCCGACCCGTAATGTCACCAGCTCAGTGATGAGCATGATTGGATCAGGCAGCGGTAGACCATTCACAGAGGCAACTGCCAGGGGTCTCTCCAGACGGACTGTGGGTAGTTGAAACCGATCCACTAGATCTTGGTGGATAAAATTAGCAGCCGCTCCAGAGTCAAGATAGGCGGAGGAAGGATGTGAAGTCTGTCCGGTGATGATGGCCACAGGTATCGATAATTTGGAAGAGGTTTTAACGTTTGGAGACGTTCCACCTAGAGTTGCCTGTCCAACCAACCATAGGTACTGGAGTTTCCCGGTTTCTGTGGGCATTGACGCACAAAATGACCCTTGAGGCCGCAATACATGCAAAGTCCAGAGGAGCGTCTGCGCTGCTTCTCCTGTTCAGATAACCGGACTCTGTCTACCTGCATGGGTTCCTCAGGTAGCGCACTAGGAGTGGACAATAGTGGTCTCTGGGCAGGTTGGTCTGTGGGCCCGGCTCTCCTGACGAACCTCTTGAGAGCGCTCCCGAATTCTCATATCAACCTGGGTGGCTAACAGGATGAGGGCATCCAAGGTAGAAGGAAGGTCGCGGGCTGCCAGTTCGTCCTTGATGTGAGAGGACAGTCCCTGCCAGAAGGTCGCCACCTGTGCCTCATTGTTCCATGCCAGCTCGGCTGCTAGGGTACGGAAGGAGATCACATACTCCCCTACTGTGGAGCCTTCTTGCTTGAGGGTCAACAGAGTGGCTGCGGCAGAGGATGTTCGACCCGGCTCCTCGAACACGGCACGAAAGGACTGCAGGAACAAGGCTAGGTCCGAGGATACAGGTCCCTGTTGCTCCAAGATTGGGTTCGCCCATGCGAGGGCCTTGCCAGCGAGGAGGGAGATAATGAACGCTACTTTAGCCTCCTCGGAGGGGAAGAGATGAGGCCGTAGCCTAAAATGCACCGTGCATTGATTAAGAAATCCTCTGCATGCTCTGGGGTCACCGTCGTAGCGAGGAGGAAGAGGCAGAGGAACTGAGGATCCGGAACAAACAGGGGGAGCAAAAGGCAGTGGCACGGCAACAGCCTCTGGAGGAAGAACCGGGGGTGGAACAGCGAGTAGATCCAGGCGGACCAGAATAGAATTCACCGCCTCAAGGAGTTGATCCTGACGAGTGCGTAGGTCATGCATCTCTGTCTGAATCTTCTGTACTGGGGTCTTGGGCTGGCCAGCGGGTTCCATGGCCTGAGCGTACTGTCACGGACACTGGGTTTGTGGACCCACTAGACCACTCCGCCGTAGCGGGGAGGCAGCTGACCAGGTCACAGTCTATGTGAAAGTAAGATGGCAGACAGTAATGCTTAGGTACCTGAAATAGTCCGGGCGGTGGCTGTGGCTTCAGCACGGATGGAGGCAGGTGCGGAAAGTGGCGCCAGACGTGGCGGGCAGTATCCGATGAGCAGATGGCACTTGACGTGGCAGAAGACACTTGACGTGGCAGATGGCACTTGATGTGGCAGATGGCACTTGACGTGGCAGATGACACTTGACGTGGCAGATGGCACTTGACGTGGCAGATGGCACTTGACGTGGCAGAAGACACTTGACGTGGCAGATGGCACTTGACGTGGCAGATGGCACTTGAACACGGGTAGGCACGGGAACAATGCGGAATACAGGAACGCGAACAGGGCACGGGTAACAGCTGGAACGGGAGACACTAAGGGACCATTTGCAAGACAGACTGGGAAAGACTAACAACGCTCAGGCAAGGATCAGAAGGGCTGGGGCATTCTTATAGAGCAGGAAATCATGTGGGTTAATGATCATTGTTTTCATGTGCGCGCGCTGGCCCTTTAAGAGCGGGCGCGAGCGTGCGCGCGCACCCTACGGGACCCAGCCGGACGGAGCGGAAGTGAGCGCTGGCATCTCCTAGGAGGGAGACGGAGGCCAGTGCTCACAGATCCATGGCTGCGGGCGTCGGGAGGTGAGTGAACCCGACAGCCCGCGGCCATGGGCGCTACAATGTGTGAGTAATTATAGGTTGCCCTCTATTGTGATGATGTTACAATATCACTTTTGTGTGTATTTTAGACTGAGTTTGTACCTCGTTGCTCTCTCAAAATCTTGAAAAGGTAAGAGATTATAATGATGTAAAAAAAACTGCATGTCTGTTTATGCACCGTACTCTATTGTGCTGATATTGCCATAGTGTGTGTATGAGTAAATACATATATATTATTGCTTTGTCATTTTCATTGAGGAGTAAATAAAATTAAATTGCACCTGTCATGATCACATTTGGGGCTTTAAATGTTAATGCCATAAATGTGTGATAGAATCGCGTCCCATCTCTGGAACCCGCACCTATGTTAAGACTGGGTAACCCCAACCTAACTGGTAAGACAACGTTTATTATTTATTTTTTAAGGAAGTTTTTATGTAAGATTGTTTCTAATATATTTTGCACGTCTTACCGGTCATTTAACGACCTGTTCAGCACCTTAATGTACGACTATTACGCTGTGTTTTCAAGAAGGATGTTTATTGCTTTATCTTTGTTTGAAATATATTTATATATATTTTTACATATATTTAAAGGTTTATAAAGAAAACATTTTTTTGTCGATTTTAACCCTTGACCTTGCTGTATGACGTCACTAGGGTAGTTTGACCCCGGTCACATTGGCGGCTTTTTTAACAACGTGATGTATTTAAGTATGGATAACTGTATAGATATATTTTATATGGCCTGAGGAAGATGCCGGTACGGTATCGAAACGCGTAGCCATGTTTATTATAATAAATAGTTATCTACTATCTGTATTTCTTATTACCATGTAGCAGCACTGTTTATGGTCCATTTTTTTCACATTTTAACATTATAACTGGTAAGACGACCGTCACATCCAGGCGGAGAATGAATAGAGAGGTGTCTGTAGTTTCTCCTCTGCTCTATGGGGATTACGGTAAACAGCCGAGCAAGCGTGCTGTTTTTTAGCAGAACAGTGAATCGCTTCAATAATGGCCTAGATGATTTCTTGAAACAACATAACATCAACACTTATGTAAATGTATAAAATCCTTGTATGAATGATGATCCAGACTTATCACCACTTATCAGGAAGGAATTTTTCCCCTTTAAAGGCATAATGGCTCATGCCTTTTGCGTTTTTTTTTTCCTTTCTCTGGATCAATAGGAGGAAACAAAGTTCTAGAATCAATCCCTCTGTTTTCATTCAAATCCTCTCCCTTCCCATTTAAACTTCATGAACGTCTGGTTTTTTTTCACCCGTAATAATCAACCATACAATGCTCTATAACCCACAAAAAAGTTCTGTCCTAACATAGTTTAGACATTGTAGTGGTACCTGCCATAACTTTTGGAGACAAGGCTTTGCCACCATGATGCGGCTACTTCCAGCTTATTGGAGTCCCACTGGTTGCATAAGTAAAGGGTACAAAGAAGACCAGTATTCATGTGACAATCTATATGAACATAATTTGACAATATACTAGTCATTATATTCATTGTACAAGTAAAAACAATAAGTATCTTCAACAGCTAAGCAAGAACCAAAACACTATAGTACAAGAAGCCATTGTGGCTTGAGAAGTACATTCAGCTCAACCTGCTGGTTTGCTTTCTGCAGGAAGCACATACATCCGCAATCCTAGATTCCCATCCTGGCATACACAAATCCTTGTTTCCTACTCTGCCGTCAAGCTAAAAAAAATATATTTATTTTTGTTAAGATAATTTTACTGTTTTGGCTCATTATGGTAATGCCTGAATGTCACAAGACAAAAACACTATACTTTTAGGTAATTCTCAAACTACGCTGTGTCCACGTGACAAAACCAGCTTCCCCACTCAAGATCTAACTCTGCAAACAGGTTCACTTATTTCTAGATATATTATTTTGTTTTGCAACTAAATCTAAACATCCTCATTTTTCTCTCACTATATCTCACATGATATGTGAAAAAACCTATACTATAATTTAGCAGAACTATTCAGAAGTGTCAGAGCACCCTCTAGTGGAAGTCACAAGAATACACATGACAGAGTGAATTGGGATCCCAGGAAGAATAATAGATCCCATCTAATTCCCCTTCTGATATACAATAAATACATGTGAGAAGTTATTGTGCTGTAAAGGTGATTGGTGTTGGCAGGAGGAGTAAATGTACTGTACAGTGGTAAAGATTTTTTGGGATTAACGTGCTATACATCTAGCCGCATCTAGTCAAAACACTGACAACAAGAACCAAAAATTACTTTTAAAAAAACATGAAGAAGGATAAAAAAAAACTCCCAAATTTCTCAATATAAAATGATCTTTTAGATGTAATAAGACCCAATGTCTGTGCTGTAATACACCGAGTTCCAAATTATTAGGCACATTGGATTTAAGTGTCATAAACATTTAATTATTAGTTTTTCAATTAAACTCATGGATGGTATTGTGTCTGAGGGTATGTTCACACGATAGCAGGCATTTACGGCTGAAATGACAGTCTGTTTTCAGAAGAAAACAGCTGCGTCGTTTCAGCCGTAAATGCTCCTCCTCGTAATATACAAGGCGTCTGTGACGCTCGTATATCTTGAGCTGCTCTTCCTTCAATGAAGAACAGCTCAAATTACGTTTCAAAGAAGTGCCCTGCACTTCTTTGCCGAGGCAGTCAATTTACGGGTCGTCGTTTGACAGCTGTCAAACGACGACGCGTAAATTACAGGTCGTCTGCACAATACATCGGCAAACCCATTCAAATGAATGGGCAGATGTTTGCCGACGTATTGTAGCCCTATTTTCAGACGTAAAACGAGGCATAATACGCCTCGTTTACGTCTGAAAATAGGTCGTGTGAACCCAGCCTTAGGGCTCTTTGAATCATTGTAATCAATCTCAGACACCTGTGATAATTAGTTTGCCAGGTGTGCCCAATCAAAGGAAAACTACTTAAGAAGGACGTTCCACATTATTAAGCAGGCCACAGGTTTCAAGCAATATGGGAAAGAAAAAGTATCCCTCTGCTGCCGAAAAGCGTGAAATAGTGCAATACCTTGGACAAGGTATGAAAACATGGTATGGAAAGGTATGGATATTTCAAGAAAACTTAAGCGTGATCATCAGAGCTCAGACGAGTTCGTTCAGATAAAGGCATAATGAGGAAGGTTTCTGCCAGACAAATTAATATGATTAGGAGAGCAGTTGCTAAAATGCCATTGCAAAGCAGCAGACAGGTATTTGAAGCCACTGGTGCCTCTGGAGTCCCGCGAACCTCAAGGTGTAGGATCCTCCAGAGGTTTGCAAGTGTGCATAAAGCTATTATTCGGCCACCCCTAAACAATGCTCACGAGCAGAAACGGTTGCAGTGGGCTCAGAAATACATGACGACTAATTTTTAAACCATGTTGTTTACTGATGAGTGCTGTGCAACCTTGGATGGTCCAGATGGATGGAGTAGTGGATGGTTGGTGAATGGCCACCATGTCCCAACAAGGCTGCGACGTCAGCAAAAAGGTGGCGGAGTCATTTTTGGGCTGGTATCATGGGGAGAGAGCTGGTAGGCCCCTTTAGGGTCTCTGACGGTGTGAAAATGACCTCTGAAAAGTACGTAGAGTTTATGACTGACCACTTCCGTGGTACAAAAAGAAGAACCGTGCCTTCCGTATCAAAATTATCTTCATGCATGACAATGCACCATCTCATGCTGCAAAGAATACCTCTGTGTCATTGGCTGCTATGGGCTATATATTCAAGCAGAAACTGTCCAAATACTCACAAATTCAATGGATGCAAGAATTGTGAAGGTGATATCAAAGAAGGGGTCCTATGTTAACATGTAACTTGGCCTGTTAAGTTTTTTTTTTATTGAAAGAGCTTTTGATTTCTGTAAATATGACCTCCTGATGCTGCAAATTCAACAAATTACCATTTTAGTTCTCTTTACAACCTTTAAAATGTTTTGATCTCTGTTGTGCATAATAATTTGAAACAGTGCATTTTGAGTTTTTTACTTCTAAAAAAAAATCTGTTATCATTAGGAGATTTGTTCAATAAAATTTGCATTATACTCCAACGGTTGATGGCTTGAAGATTATACTGACTGTCATTTACATCGAATATTTAGGAAAATCAGCGAAAAATAACATTTGCATAATAATTTGGAACGCGGTGTAATCCAGGTGATCAATTATGTGAGACATTCTCTTTATTGTACCCACCTGTGGGGAGAGATGAAATCCCTCCCTTAGTAGTTGCTTACCCAGGCAACTACACCTGCTTTCTGAGGAATGGGCAAGGTAAGAAAGTAGGGAACCTCATTGAAGCTGTCTAATATACATAGATGGAATAGGAGTATCCCGAGTGGTGCCAAATGAGTTTAAGGGTTGAAATTAGATTGCATCAGGCTTCGAGTCTATACTTTTCAGGTGGTCTACGATAAATAAGAATGTCGACTGGATTAATTATATTTATTACAATCAACAGAGATTTGTTGATTATACTAGAGATGCAATACAGGGCATTGCAGATCAGTTGGGACCTACATCTTTAATGACATGGCAAAATAGAATGGCCCTGGATATGTTACTAGCAGAAAAAGGGGGTGTCTGCAAAATGCTTGTATCTTCTGTTGTACTTTTATTCCCAATAATACAGCTCCTGATTGTAGTATTACCAAGGCATTGGATGGACTCAATGACATCTTCTCTAATTGGCTTGAAGGATGGTTTGAAAAATGGAGTAACCACATATCCAGTCTATTGATTTCCTTAGCAACAGTGGCAGCCATACTTGTAACTCGTGGATGTTGCTGCATTTCTTGCATAAGGGGACTAATTCAGAGACTCATTGACACTTCAATTACTAAGACTATGTACCAAGAGATTCAAAGTAAGAACGTATACGATGACTTGGAAACACCCCATCTGAAGGACTGGTGAAAACTTAAAGAAAGAATATGTTTTAGATGTCTCACAGAACATTTCTTGATAAATTTACAACAGGGGGGAATGTTAGGAAAGTTTTATTTTAAATTTATGTATCGGAAACTAAGGTGTGTATTGAGCTATACAAGTTTCTCTGCAAAGGTTTTTGGCTGACAAAGTGTTAAATATGCTGTCAAGTATGAGGGGGTGGGCAGCTGAATTCCTTTATAGAGATAATTGAAGCATTTACATAAGTTTCAAGGTCAAGTAAAGAGATCACAAAGCTGTTTTAGAACTGGTTTGAACTAGGTTTATCCCATGTATAAAAGCTATGATACTCAAGGTAGCCGCAGACAAAAGCTGAAAGATGACTTAGGGCTTATTCAGACGAACGGGATATACGTCCGTGCAACGCGCGCGATTTTCACACGCGTCGCACGGAGCTATATTAGTCTATGGGGCCATGCAGACATGTGCGTGATTTTTACACAGCATTGGTCCGTTGCGAAAAAGTCACGACATGTCCGTTCTTTGGGCTTTTTTCACGTATCACGCACCCATTGAAGTCAATGGGTGCGTGAAAACCACGCATGCCACACGCAAGCACTAACGTGCGTACTGCATTTTTCACGCAAGACTTGTTAAGTCTATGTAAATGAGTTGAGAAAACTTGTCCAAACAAGCACCAACCAGGAAGTGGATTTTCACTTATTGGGCACATGCTTGATCTTCAAACCGACAACTGCTGGAATGCCTCGTGCTTGTGATGTCGAGAAGATGATCTGCCTGGTCCAGGAGAGGCCACAGTTGTGGGACAGGCGGGCTGAGGCCTACCACGACCGCACGGGCAAGGAGGTTTCTTGGGATGAGGTAGCGCAGACCCTGTTCAGCCAAGAGTGGGCTAAAGGCAGCACACGAGACCGCACGAGCATTAGTAAGTACATTGTTTTATATATGCCCTGTAAAACACATGCTGTAGTGTATCCTTGTGTTAACATGTTCCCAATGGCCAACGTTGCGGGTGTGTCACAGCAACAGCGAGCCTGTGTATCCACAGCAACAGTGAGCCTGTGTATCATGTATCTTGGTGTGTAAGGGAATGGCGAAGTTTACAACAAGTGCATATTTCGGTTATGCCACCTCGTAACAGTACAATTGTGTTTTTTTGGTCCTTTCTACAGTTGATGATGTCAAAACCCGGTGGAGGAGCTGCCGGGATCAATTCCGCCGTGAATATGGCGCTAGAGGCTGCAGTGGTGACGGGGCCAGTAAAAAGCGTAAATACATATACACCCAGCAGCTAATGTTCCTCAAGGACATTATGGAGATGCGGCCGTAAGTAATGACTTTACCTTGAAGACATGTCTGTGTTCACATGTCATGCAACCAAAACTCTTTGTTTGTCCGTTGTGGCAATGTTACGAAGAACTGTACATTTTTTATTACAGATGCAGTGACAATCTTCTGGACACGGAAGACGAGGCTGCCCATGAGGAGGCGCAGGCGCCACAAGAAGAACATCCCATGCTGCCCTTAACCCCAGAGGCGACTGCACCAGAACCAGCCCTACAGGCGTCCAGCCAACACCAGGTGCCACGGGACGTTCCGGCAGAAACCACCGCAGCAGCCAGGCGCAGCCACCTTGGATCCGCAGGTGCCCAAGTGGACTCTAGGGTACTCGAGTACCTGCGTCGCTGCACCGAGGAGGACGGATGTGACGCCTTTGGCCGTAGCATTGCCCCGCTTCTCCGGCGGGTACCCGACGAACGTATGGCGCTCCTACAAGGTTCGATACTCAGCCTCATAGACGCGGCCACACCTCCTAACAACCCACGCCAGTGCTTCCAGGCAATTGAGCATTGGCGTGGATTGCCGGAGCCATCGGTGCCGTTCACTGCACCTGGCCCTTCAAAGCCTGCAACCCCCTTGCAACGCCAACACTTCCACCGCCCAATGCCGGGCCGCATGACACCTGGTCCGGTGCCGATGCGGGACCGGCCTGTACCAACCTACAGCCGACCCGTGGTAAACTTTCTACACGGCCCACCTCTAGGCTACCACACGCAGCATAAGCACCTCTATGCTGTTGAGGAACATCCTCTGCAGGCCCATGGACAGCATAGTGGAGCTGAAATGGGCGGCTTCAACTCCCCATCCCACCATTATCAGCAGTTGTAGTGCTGTGGCCGCTGCAGTTTTGGGGCCGATTTTAGGCTTATTTTGGCAAAATGTTCACACATTGTGCATCATGTTGGTGCGTTGTTTTGTTGGTTTTTTGACCTATGTTGGATGTAATGTTTTGTTGGCCCATTACACAATAAAGTGTGGTTTTGTGGAGCAACAAAACTGTGTGTGTTTCCCTACATATATGTAATGTAACATGCTTTCCCAAACATGTCCTTAGGTAATGTTGCAACATGCTGGCCAGGGCCCAAGGTAGTTGCATGCCATAATTGAGGTATTAGTGTATCTTTGGAGGTTTTGCTCGAAACACAAACTACTTCTCTGAAGCCTTGCGGTGCTATGATAATGGACGCACGAAGGATATATGTGTTTGTTTTTACGCACATTGGATTGGCCAATGTGATTAACATACAATTCGTTTATTGGCAGCAAAGCAATATGGCAAAATAACAAAAGATATAAGCTCGCAACCCACGTCAAGGGTCCTCATGTCTTGCGAGTCCCTAATATTAAATTCCCACACAGTAAACAACACAAAGTATTTTGCAAGGTGCAAAAAGTAGGAGAACATGTGCTCGCATCAAACAGGAGTTTGAGAAGGGTGCCTTTTTGTAGGCTGGCCTCTCCATTACTACACCCTCCGTTTTTTTTTACGCGCGTGAAAAACGCATGGCATAAGCGTGTAAAAAACGCAGAAACGCAGGGAAAACGCATGCCACACGCAACTACAACGCACGCAAAGCATCGCGTTTTTTATGCGCGCAAAAACCACACGTGTGAATCCAGCCTTAATCTGATGTTATTTTGTCTCCTCGTTAACGAGAATAAAAGGCCGCAATATTTCAATTTATTCAGGCGACTCCTTGAATCTCTTTGATAAGTACATAATTCTTCTATCACACGCATCCCCCATAGATTAGAGTCTATGGAGGGATGCGTGAAAAAATAGGACATGTCCTATTTTCTCACGGACCCTTAACACGGTCCATTGAAACAACGGCCATGTGAATGGCCACATTGAATTATATAGGTCCGTGTGACGGCCGTTGTTTCAATGGCCGACACACGGACGTTTAACACGTTCGTGTAATTAAGGCCTAATTTACACAAGCGTGTCCGTTTTGCGTGGGTAAAAAAAGCAGCGTTTTTCCTGCATTGTACCGTGTGGCATCCGTGTACGGTGCGCGTCTGTTTTTTACGCGCATATGACATGCGTTTTTTACGTCAGCAAAAAAAACTGAAGGTGTTTTATTTTTTCCTCATCATTTCTTTAGCAACTGTTGCATGAAAAACAGGGACAGCACACGGATGTTTTTTCACGCACCCATTGACTTCATCACGCACCCATTGACTTTAATGGGTGCGTGATGCGCAAAAAAAACGCACAAGAATAGGACACGCAGTGAGTTTCACGCAGCAGACACACGCTGCGTGAAAAACTGAATGTCTGATTGGCCCCTTTGAATTGCATAGGTCTGTGTGACGTCCGTTGTTTTGACACGTGTAACACGGACGTGAAATACGCTCGTGTGAATTAGGCCTTAGTGAAATGATGATCCCCCGACTCTCCATTTTTTTTCTCCCCTATGCTCACTTGTCTAACCGTTTATGTTTCTTACCTATATATGTAAATTGCACTGCTTTATTCTAAGTCTAAAATCGACGCAGTAGGAAATTGGCTAATTTTCCTTTTCCGAATTCTGTTTATTTCATCTATTGTACAATTTCCATGGCTTTTTAATAAAAGATATTCAACAATAAATTCCTAGTGCTAGCTGCAGGTAACCAATTTTATCATGTACTGTGTGAAGCATAGCAGATTTTTTTAGGCTACGTCACGGATTTGCAGAAAATCTGCAGCGGAACTGCACATAGATTGGCCCCATTGTAAATTAATAGCGCTTTTCGGCATGGAATCCGCAGCAATGGTAAACATGCTGAAGATTTTAAAAATCCTCAGCGGATACATTATTTACCTTAGCGTATGGAAGAGGTATAAAAAACCCTGTTCACATACATTGCTGGTGAAGCGGATTCTATCAGGATTTAGGTACAAAATGTGAACATGGCCTTAGAGTAGGGCTGGGTGATTTTGCCCAAAAATAAAATCTAGATTTTTTTTCAAGACTTTGGGCGATTTTCGATTTGAATTTCGATTTTCTTCTTTTTTTTCTGTTTATTTAACAGTAATACCAAGAAATAATTTAATACATTTTCTTTATATAAATAACTTTTTAATATATATTGCTATAATTATTGTACGTAACTTCACAACTTTTAACCTCTGCAAATACTTTATTTTATCATAAATACAATTGGTAAAATGTATATCTAATTGATTATAACTTCTGTGTTCCCCGGCAGGGAACAGGTTAACAGAATCTATAATCAATGAAGCACTGCACGCACTAACATCCCCCTCTGCCCATCACCACCTTAGCCAGTCTCCGACATTGCCGGATTCACATGACAGTGATTGGACCGTGAAAAATGGTGTGTGTGTCAACCGGCCCGATACCGGTACATGTGAACGGGACTCCTGGCATCAGTCATTTAGGCTACAATCACATGACAGTGAAAAAAAAATCAATGGTCAGTTTTTCATGTCCATTTTGCATCAGTGTCTCCAAATTCTCAACCATTTCCTGTCCATCTTTCAAGGCTGTAAAAAAAAAAAGTATATATAGTGCCCACATATAGTGACATAGTGCCACAGTGCCCACATATAGTGACTGCCCAAATGTAGTGACAGTACCCACATAGTGCCACCCCCCAATATAGTGCCACAGTGTCCATGTAGACAGTGCCACAACCCCTTGCAGATAGCACCCCCACATAGATCGTACCCCACCCTATAGATCGCAGCACAACCCCCTACCTTTTAGATAGCACCCCCACCCCTTGTAAATCGCAGCACCCCCCCCCCCCTTGTAGATTGTATCCCCCTGCCTTGTAGATCGCGCCGCTGTAGCTGAATCCCCGGCCAGAGGTTGTCGAAGCTTTGGCCGGGGATTCAGCTCCTGGCGGGAGCTACAGCGGCGCAATCTCTAGGGGGAGGTTGTGGTGCGATCTACAAGGTACAAGGGGGGTGGTGGTGCGATCTATAAGGCACAAGGGGGGGGGGTGGTGGTGTGACCTACAAGGTACAAGGGGGGGTGCGATCTACAAGGTACAAGGGGGGTGCGATCTGCAGGCGGGTGCTATCTACAGTGGCTCGATCTATAAGGGGTGTTGTTGTGCGATCTACAAGGTACAAGGGGGGGGTGCGATCTGCAAGGGGGTGCTATCTACAGCGGGGCGATATCTACAGGGCGGTGTGGCTATGTACTAGGAGTCTCTGCTTCTCCATGGAACTGCTATTCCGTGCTGTAAAATTTTGTTCAGTACCGAACAGCAGTTTCCATACGGGAAGCAGAGACAGAACGGGGCGGACGAGGAAGTGACGCGGCGGCGGGGCGGAGCTTCCTCCTGCAGCACAGCGCGACAGCGCCACTAAAGAATCTATTCTACAATTCTGTTAAAAAACAGAATTGTGAGAGTCCTTGAGGGCGAATTAATTGATTAATCGCCCAGCCCTACCTTAGAGTTGTATGAGGGAGATTTGTCAATGTGTTGTCTGGTGTAAATATATTGAGAAATATAGTGGTCACACGGCGCACCATATTTATGAAGAACCTGACATATAAGTTAGTCGAGTAAAGTTGGCAATGCTTTAGAGTTGTGCAAAACGCGACTTGTAGATTAAAACATTTCCTCTCTTTTAGGCCTCATTTACACGAGCGTGTGAGTTTTGCGCACGCAAAAAAACGCAGCGTTTTGCGTGCGCAAAAGGCACTTGACAGCTCCGTGTGTCATCAGTGTATGATGCGCGGCTGCGTGATTTTTGCGAAGCCGCCATCATAGAGATGAGGCTAGGCGACGTCAGTCACTGTCCAGGGTGCTGAAAGAGTTAACTGATCGGCAGTAACTCTTTCAGCACCCTCGACAGTGAATTCCGATCACAATATACATCAACCTGTGAATAAAAAAAAGACGTTCATACTTACCAAGAACGTCCTGCTTCCTCCAGTCCGGTCTCCCGGCCGTTGCCTTGGTGACGCGTCCCTCTCTTGACATCCGGCCCCACCTCCCTGGATGACGCGGCAGTCCATGTGACCGCTGCAGCCTGTGATTGGCTGCAGCCTGTGCTTGGCCTGTGATTGGCTGCAGCTGTCACTTGGACTGAATCGTCATCCCGGGAGGTCAGACTGGAGGAAGAAGCCGGGAGTTATCGGTAAGTCAGAACTTCTTTTTTTTTTTACACGTTCATGTATATTGTGATCGGAAGTCACTGTCCAGGGTGCTGAACCAGTTGAACTCTTTCAGCACCCTGGACAGTGACTGTCTCCTGACGTCGCGTACCGGAACATTTTTTGCCGGGTTCGGTCAAAACGAGTTCGGCCGAACCCGGTGAAGTTCGGTTCGGACGGTTCGCTCATCTCTAAGACACTCCGTTTGGTTGTTAGTAAACAGAAAAGCACGTGGTGCTTTTCTGTTTACATTCAGAGTTTGACAGCTCTTGCGCGAATCACACAGTTCGCACGGAAGTGCTTCCGTGCGACCTGCGTGGTTTTCACGCACCCATTGACTTCAATGGGTGCGTGATGCGCGAAAAACGCAGAAATTTAGAACATGTCGTGAGTTTTTTTCAGCGCACTCACGCTGAGCAAAACTCACGGACTGTCTGCATGCCCCCATAGACTTGTATAGGTCCGTGCAACCCGCGTGAAAAGCACGCGCGTCGCACGGACGTATATCACGTTTGTGTAAATGAGGCCTTAACCTAATGACCGAGCTGGCATTTTTAGCTTAAAGAGAACCTTTCACCTCCCCATACATGTGCAGCTGACTGCAGCGTGTAATGGGCAGGGCTGCACAAACCCTGGGGCACTTTACATTTTTTTCTACCCTCCTCCGTTATTTAGATATTTGTGCTGTACAATCAGATACCGATAGTGTTACAGCAAGAGCGAGGATAGAGTGTGCACACACTCTCACTCTTCAGCTTTCAAGATCAGTCTTCTGCCGAACTGGCAAGGGGGCGTGTCACTGCTACGGACAGTGTAAGAGCTATGGAGAGGAGAGCGCGCATGCGCGCTCATCTCTTCAGCTCTTGCGAGAGGTCAGTCTTGTACTTTGTCTGCCTAACTGGCAAGGGGGTGTGTCACTGCTACGGACAGTGTAAGAGCTGGGGAGAGAAGAGGACATGCGGTCCTCTGGGACCCCCACCTATCTCTAGCACGGGGACACCTAAACCCTGTTCTACTGCTCTGTGTTCTGGCTGAAGCGTGTGATTTTTGACCATCAAGAAGAAAACCGCATAGCTCGCTGAGCTACGCTGTTTCCGTAACTACATACCTCCCAACCGTCCCGGATCTGGCGGGACAGTCCCGGTTTCTCATCGCTGTCCCACCGTCCCGGGCAGTCTGCAAAATGTCCCGCTGGGCGCTGCAGCTGTATCAAAACAGCTGATCGCTGCTGACAGGCGTCCTGCATGCCAGACAACTGCAGCAGCGATCAAAAGAAGGCAGGAGTCTTGCGGCGGTGTTCTCACTGAGATCGATGCTGGAACGGGAGTGGACCAGTCCAGTCACCTGACCTGTCATCTGACCTCACCGGTCAGGTGACAGGTCAGGTGACTGGACTGGTCCACTCCCGGGCCGGCATCGACACCAGTGAGAACGCCGCCGAAAGACTCCTGCCTTCTTCTGATGGTGAGTGAAAGCAGAGCGGAGAGTGGCAGCAGTAAGGCCGTCTACCTCTTATAAGGGGGTTGTGTTGCGCTACCAACGGGGAGCTATCTACAGGGAGGCTGTGTCTGGCGCTATTTACAGGGGGGCTGTGGGGCAGCAATCTACAGGTTGGGCTGTATCTGGAGCTATCTATAGGGGGGCTATGTGTGGAGCTATCTACAGGGGGGCTGTATCTGGAGCTATCTACAGGGGGACTGTGTGTGGCGCTATCTACAGGGGGCTGTGTGTGGAGCTATCTACAGGGGGCTGTGTATGGAGCTATCTACAGGGGGGCTGTGTGTGGTGCTATCTACAAGGGGGCTGTGTGTGGAGCTATCTACAGGGGGCTGTGTGTGGCGCTATGTACAGGGGGGCTGTGTGTGGCGCTATCTACAGGGGGCTGTGTGTGGCGCTATCTACAGGGGGGCTGTGTCTGGCGCTATCTACAGGGGGGCTGTGTCTGGCGCTATATACAGGGGGGCTGTGTGGAGCTATCTACAGGGGGGCTGTGTCTGGCGCTATGTACAGTGGGGCTATGTGTGGAGCAATCTACAGGGGGGCTGTATCTGGAACTATCTACAGGGGGGCTGTGTGTGGAGCTATCTACAGGGGGGCTGTGTCTCGCGCTATGTACAGGGGGGCTCTGGTGGATGATTTTTACATTGACCGGTAGCAGAATTACACAACTGGAAAAAAAAATCCCCATCATGTAACTCTGCTACCTGTCAATTGAAAATCATGCACCACAGGGTCTCCCTCTTGACTTTCATTGTTCTCAGCCTTTTGGTTTGTCCTGCAGCAGCTGCTGCCGTGATGAGCAAATGTTATACCCAAGATAGGAAAAGTAACATAAAGACGATATAACCGGATCCATATCTGTGATATCCAGAAAGTCTAGAGATCCGCAGTGACAATGTGCGCTTGTTATTTGCAGAAGGATCTGGCCGTTATTTGATGTGTTGATGTGGGATATTGGGCGTGGTTAGGGAGTCTTGCTTAAATGTCCCTCTTTTCCGAATTAAAAAGTTGGGAGGTATGTAACTACCATAGTAGTGAATGGCTGTTACGGAAGAAGCGTAGTATGCGAGCTACGCTGTTTCCGTAACTATCATTTAGTCTTCTTCATGGTCAGAAATCACACGCTTCAACCGGAACACGGAGTGGTAGAACAGGGTTTAGGGGAATTTATCATAGATGTCCTTGATGGGAAAACCACTTTTATTTCCCCTGTGGTGGCTCTGCACCAAAACGAAACACTTAGGCCCCATGCACACGACCGTAAAAACTCCCGTAATTACGGGCCGTAATTGCGGGCCCATAGACTTCTATTGGCCACGGGTACCTCCCCGTATGCTTACGGGAAGGTGCCCGTGCCGTTGAAAAAGATAGAACATGTCCTATTTCAGGCCGTAATTACGGCACGGGCAGCCCATACAAGTCTATGGGGCTCCTGTAATTACGGGTGACTACGTGTGTGCACCCGTAATTACGGGAGCGTTGCTAGGCGACGTCAGTAAATAGTCACTGTCCAGGTTGCTGAAAGAGTTAAACGATCGGTAGTAACTGTTTCAGCACCCTGGACAGTGGCTACCGATCACACTATAGATAAACCTGTAAAAATAAAAAAAGACGTTCATACTTACCCAGAACTCCCTGCTTCTTCCTCCAGTCCGGCCTCCTGGGATGACGTTATAGCCCATGTGACCGCTACAGCCAATCACAGGCCAATCACTGGCTGCAGCGGTCACATGGACTGCCGCGTCATCCAGGGAGGTCGGACTGGATGTCAAGAGAGGGACGCGTCACCAAGACAACGGCCAGGTAAGTATGAATTTCTTTTACTTTACTTCTTTGTCGTGCACTGATAGAGAGAAGGGCTGCCGATTAATGCAGTGCAATTTTGCAGCCAAAAACGTGCCCGTAACTACGGGTGGAATACGGGTGAAACCGGACCCGTATTTACGGGCACGGGTCCATAAATACTGGTGCAATACGGGTCGAATACGTGTGACCAAGGACCCGTATTTACGCCAGTATTTACAGGTGGACAAAAATACGGTCGTGTGCATGAGGTCTTACTTCCAGGTTTCTCCATTGATCACAGCTGATCGTAGGAGTCTCAGCAGGGGATCCGCTTCTTGTCAAGGGACCCTTCTAAGGGCACATTCACACAGCGCTAAAAAAAAAAGACGTGCAGACGTGTCAAATATGCTAGCGTTTCTTGTGAAGATCTTTTTAAAATACAAGCATCTTTGACGCGTTTTCCACTTGCTTTTTAAATTTTGTGCATGCTTTTTGCCACGTAATTAGGACTCCTATTGACTATGGTAACATTTGGTGCGTTTTTGGTGCGTTTTACACGTGAATTCTTTTTCACACGACGCGTATTTTTAAATACGCTTGTGTAAAAAAAGGTGTTGTATGTACTAAGTGTCCGCTTTCCCATTGATTTGAATGGGATGCTTAAAGAGGCTCTGTCACCAGATTTTGCAACCCCTATCTGCTATTGCAGCAGATCGGCGCTGCAATGTAGATTACAGTAACGTTTTTATTTTTAAAAAACGAGCATTTTTGGCCAAGTTATGACCATTTTTGTAGTTATGCAAATGAGGCTTGCAAAAGTCCAAGTGGGTGTGTTTAAAAGT